>NC_058082.1:288114827-288448399 GCF_014858855.1 Bufo gargarizans
GTTTTGAAGCTTATCTGTGGTAGGTCTACTGACAGCATTGAACATTTATTGTTTGATTCATCTTTATGGATCTGAGCTTATAACAGGTGTCCCTTTCCAGTACACCAAAGAAATATGAGCAGCATAGCTAGCATTTCTGTAGACAGGAAATTTTTTAAAATAAGATGACATAAAAACCTTTATGGAAAAAATGTCTCCTTCTCTGGTAGGCCTCGCTAATTTTTTAAGATAAATTTCCATGTTAGAATGGTCAATATGGGCAATTTCTCCCTTAATGGGGTTTTCCGAGACTTTTTAACTGATGGCCTATCCTCTAGATAGGTCACCAGTATCTTATCAGTGGGGGGTCGACACCTGGGACCTCCACCGATCTGCTGTTTGAGATGATAGGTCATCAGTTAAAAAGTCTCGAATTACAAATATGAAGAAATATTCTCTGTGTGTAGCAAATCCTCTCTGTGAGTACCAGATCAGCCTTGTCCTTCCTTACTGTGTCCGGAACTCCTCTAGACGTGGATGGAGAGAGCCACACACTTACAAGAAACTCTCCATTCATTCATTCTGTATCTGGATTCGGCAGCCGTTGGGGGATCACCATTCCATACATAGATACAGATACTGGAGGTACTAACCCTAACTATCAGAAACTTATGGGTGTGCCGTAAATGTCCAAGGTGGGAATACCTCTTTCACTGTTGGTGAGCAAAGGCCATGTACTGTTATTACACGGGGGCCCTTTTCTGTACTCGTTCTCCGCTGATGTTAATGGTTCCACATTTTAGCTTGAAACAAGTTATTTAGATAAAATACACTGTCCAGTAACAGCTAGTAGGCCATCTTCCCACTAGAAATACAAGGTAAAGATGTGCAATAATATTGGCCACCTGCTCTTTTGTAGATTGGCAAGTGATTCATATGGTGTGTGTAAAGACATAGATATCGAAGTAGTCACCGCTAGACTAAAGTGCTTGTTGCTAGGCAATGCTCCAAACATATTCATATGAAATTTTACAGAGAGCATGAGAGAACTGTGAGCTCCATTTCCTAAAATGTGCTTGATGGTATCACCAGGTGCGGGAACTTTTCTGTATGGTTATAAAAGTCTTGTTTTATTAGCTATATTGTATAATGGTTAGGGTTAGTGCTTGACTTATACTGTAGCTTATATTTCCAGTGGAACACCTGAACAGAGCAGAAAGCTACAGTTACTTAATGCTTCTTGAACCTGTGTGTGGAACTTTGCTCAGCTGCACTGCCCTCTATTATTGTATCTACTGTTCTTTTTATAAGATTGTTCTCTCCTAATAAAACATTGCTGCTTCCTTTCATTCTTACTATGATTTTATGTTATAATGTTATAAACCGTTTACACGTTTTTCCGTTTTGTTCCTTAAAAGTGGTGACTTTGGCAGTTTTTTATTATTATTTTAAGAACTATACGTGTAAATTATTATGTAGGATGGACATTTCGCTTACTTTACAGAAATGTTAAATTCCAACCACTGGCTATTTTAGGAGCCGGGATTTTAAAATGAAGCAATATTTCTGACCACACCAAAGACACCCAAACCTATAACTGGAAATACACAAATCGCTGCGTTAGAGTAGTAAAGGTGATCTTTTCCAGCTGTTTCTCCATATGTAGAACATCGCATATCATGAAGTTTAAAAGGGGATTCCTCAGATGAGTTTTAGGAGAAAATTCATATTCCCCAAATGAATAGAAGACTATTTGCACATTATTGCTGTAATGCTAACATTTATGCTGACTTCTGGAAGATGTACAACCTTTTATTCAAGGACTTGGAGAGTTCATTTTGCTTGCATTGATTCTAGGTCAAACCGTTTAGGCTTACGATTACAGGGAGACATTGTATAAAGCAGCATAAAATGTGAAAAATCTCAACTGTGGTCTAAATTCAGATGGCCCTCGTGTCAAATAATGGAGTTACACAACAAATGTGTGACATGCAATTTTCCTAATGATATTACATTTTCCCACTTTAATATGATTGTATGAACAATGGTTTGTGGCCAAAACAAATCAATTTTTTTTGGATACTGAACCATTTCCTTCAAAGGGGTTTTCCTTCATATAACTTTTATGAACAGAGATGACCAGAGTTGGACTAGGGTGCCTTAGGCCCACTAGTAAAATTCCTTCTGGGGGCCCACTGTACAGCTACATGCAAAAATTATCTGTTTACACAGCGACAGGCAGCAGCGAGATGCTCAAGATGACTGATTATGGGGTCCCTGCTGTGACTTCAAGAAGTTGGGTGCCTGGGAAAGAGGATACTGGCTGGCGTGCCTCTGTACGTAGACATCATCTCAGCCACTCGATGCATATATAATAATAAAGTGGGTAGTTTGTTAAATAATCTACCCAGTTTTTTATATGAATATAGGCTGTGTGAGGTGCTGTATACTGCCTATTCCTATATAGTGCAGTCTACTGTGTCATATGCCAGGGGGTAGGAACTTTGGATGGACTCTGGCCCTGTTGGCCAGTCCGAGCCTAGGGATGACAGGAAAGTTTCCATAGTGGAAGTAATAGGGTTCTCCTGATTCCAAGAAGAGTGAGTCCTGTTCTCAGAGTATAGTCAGCTAGGGTTCAGTGGTGTCTCAGAGTGCTCTTGGGGGCTACTGTAACTCTTGTCTATATAGTGGTAACTGCACACTAGAGTTCATCTGTGATAATGGGCTATTACACGATTATTGTAAAAAAAGAAAATCAGACATTATATAATACATGGTAATCTCTTTCTACCAAACCTAAAACAAGCCCTGTACCTCACATGCATCTAGAGATCTCCCCATTCATTTCACTAATTGAGTTGCTAGATTTATTTCAGGCTGGCAGCTTGGGGTGTGTCCTTTCTAATGGGGTGTGTCCTTTATACTGAAGAGCTGTCCCTCGTCTCTCGTTGTTACAGTCAACAGTACATTTGGCTGATGGCAATTGAAGGATGGAATTGACCATGTGCATCTACTTGATGTTACTGAGGTGGATGTTGAAATAAAAAACAGGTGGTGCTATACAGATTGATCTTATTAAATAACTCCATCTTAAATTTTAAATTACACACCAATGTTCAAATCCAAGTGGGGGTTTGAAAAATGTCGAATAACTCTTTGAAATATGATGTTATGTTGAACCTTCAAAAATACTTGTAAATATGACGAAAAGATGAATGACTAGGGCTACTTTCACACTAGCGTTTCTATTTTCCGGTATTGAGATCCGTCAAAGGGTCTTAATACCGGAAAAAAACGCTTCCGTCAATCGGGACAAAACGTAACTGAACAGAACAGAATGCTCCAAAATGCATTCCGTTCCGTTCTCATACCAGAGAACAAACCGCAGCAAGCTGCAGTTTTCTTTGAGTCATGGGATGCGGAGCAAAACGGATCCGGCATGACTCACAATGCAAGTCAATAGGGACAGATCCATTTAACTCTGACACTATCTGACACAATAGAAAACGGATCAATCCCCCATTGACTTTCAGTGGTGTTCATGAGGCATCTTTCTTGGCAATGTTAAAGATAATACAACCGGATCCGGTCATAACGGATGCAGATGGTTGTATTATCACTAACGGAAGCGTTTTTGCTGAACCCTGCCGGATCCAGTAAAAACGCTAGTGTGAAAGTAGCATAAGTTCTATTCTAATATAACGCATTTCCTGAACTAAACATATAACGTTACGTAAATAGTTATGTGTACTTTTAGTGATATAGTAAGGAAGACAGTTGAATATGGATTGGTATCATGTGCCTGGTGCCCATAGTTGTTGTTAAAACATTCAGTGACAAAGCTGTAAGTAGCTCTCCAAATCAGTACTCTTTATAATGAACTGATTTTAAGTAGGTCAGAGATTAGTGACCATAACAACAGTGTCTATCTTATTGAAATGAGTAACAGGTCCCTGCTGGTATTTCTAGTTGCTGTCGCCTTTTGCATTATGGAAAGATGGTTGCACCCGTGCCTGTGTTTACTTACCTTAGAAGGTATGCTAAATGATGCCTGTGAGTATACACTGAGCCGATTTCATGGGCAGCAATATGAATTTGGAGGAGCTTAAGGAGCTCTGAAAGTGTTAGCCTGCGGAGGGGAGTTATCACAGACGGCACTCTTAAATAGCTTACCTTACCTCCACGCAGAACCATACATATCGAACATACAGTGGAACCACTGCAAAGGGAAAAATCAGAAATTCCAAAATTGAAGTGTATTTCATGAAGTTGTGTACATAATTATGATAGTAATAATGATGTATCTTTAAAAATGTAGTAAGTTTGAGTTATATGATATATCAGGGCTAGATTCACATTTCTGGTTTCTGTTATTGGAAACAGTCAACAAGCATGTAGCCAGATACACTCCCAACAACCTAGCTAAGCATCTGTATAGCTGTGTTGCAGGGCTGTTAAAGGGGTTGTCCAAGTTATATTTATTGATGACCTATCCTCAGGATAGGTCATCAATATCAGATCGGCGGGGGTCCAACACCCGGCACCCCCTCCGATCAGCTGTTTGAAGAGAAGGTGTGCGCGGTGTCAGCGCTGCCTCCCCTTCACTGTTTACCTTCTAGCCGTTGCATCTGCAGTGGTGAGCAGGTGTAATTACACCCAAGCCTTCCTATTGAAATAAATGGGACGGCTTGGGTGTAATTACACCTGCTCACCACTGCAGATGCAACGGCTGCAAGGTAAACAGTGAAGAGGAGGCAGCACTGACACCGCGCACGCCTTCTCTTCAAACAGCTAATCGGAGGGGGTGCCGGGTGTCGGACCCCCGCCGATCTGATATTGATGACCTATCCTGAGGATAGGTCATCAATAAATATAACTTGGACAACCCCTTTAATTTCTTTGAATGTGTATAATTATGTACTATGGCAGTTAATGACTGTAGAGAAGCTAGATTCTTTCTAAGAAGGAAGTGTCTAGTTGGGGCAACCCCTTTAAGTATTGCATTTCAATAAGTCTGACAATGTATAACAAAATGCCTCACTGGAATATTTTTGGCAAGAAATCCTTTAAAGTGGCCATACATGTTAGATGAATGTCAGCCAAACACGATCATTGTGGTGCAACTGGCAGATCATCTAATGTGTATTGCCATGTCCACACTCTCTCATAGTGGAAGATATTGAGGGAAAGAAGGAAAACCTGTCACTCAAATGTGCATTCCGCTGTCAGCTATAAAAGGTATATGGCCACCTTTATTTCTAGTTCCTCCAATGTTCACATGTTGTGACTTTTTTGTAGACTAGGATGGGTTGGATAGACGATAGCATTCTCTGTGTAAGTGTGTATACATAGATAGCTGTCAGTCACTGATAGTTCTAAATGGGGAGGTGGTATCAGTGATTGATAGAATTATCTGTGTAAGTGTATATACATAGATAGCTGTTAGTCCCTGATAGTTGTACATTGGAAGGTGTTTTTAGTGATTGATAGTAGTCTCTGTGTAAGTGTGTATACAGAGATAGCTGTCAGTCACTGATAGTTGTACATGGGGAGGTGTTATCAGTGATTAATAGCATTCTCTGTGTAAATGTGTATACATAGATAGCTTTCAGTCACTGATGGTTTTTCACAAGGGAGGTGTTATCAGTGATAGCATTCTCTGTGTATGTGTGTATACATAGATAGTTGTCACTGATAGTTGTACACAGGGGAGGTGTTATCAGTGATAGCATTCTCTGTGTATGTGTGTATACATAGATAGTTGTCACTGATAGTTGTACACAGGGGAGGTGTTATCAGTGATAGCATTCTCTGTGTAAGTGTGTTTACACATATAGCTGTCAGCTGTACTGTCACGATCAGTGTGTGGGGGGGAACTCCACACTGAACACAGGAGTAAAGGGGAACAGTAACTAGGCCTGGAAACTAGGTAAGAAACAGGTCACCTCCTAGACAACCCTAATCCGGGCCCTGACTACCTATCAGTATGAATAGACCTTGAAAGTAGGAATATTCATAAGCAGGATACCTAGGCCATGTTTTCCCTATAAGGCCCTGGAATAAGTATAAGACCAGAAACAACCCATTCCTCCCCAGATGGACGAATGGAAGTCTCTGCCTCAGGCCCATATACAACAACAGGGAATATAACAAATAAAAACAAGCATGACACTTAACTTCTTTAGAGATGAAAGAACAGGAACACCACAGAGGATCTCACACCAGCTTAGCCAAACCCAAATGAAGCTATCAACCGCATAGTCAGAAGGGTGGGGTGAGACTATAAAGGGTAGAAGTGATAACCACTGAGCAACAGCTGAGAAAAGGGAAGTGGTCATTAACCCTATCAACACTGAATCAAGAGAAATCAAGGAGGCTGTTAGATTCCTCCACACTCAGCCAATCTCCTTGATTTCCTGACATCAGTCACCTGAGAGACCGTGACATGCACATGGGGTTGGTGTTATCACTGATTGATAGCCTTCTCTGTGTAAGTGTGTATATATAGATAGCTGTCAGTCACTGATAGTTGTACAAAGGGCAGGTGTTATCAGTGATTGATAGCATTCTCTGTGTAAGTGTGTATACATATAGCTGTCAGTCACTGGTAGTTGTACACAGAGGAGGTGTTATCAGTGATTGATAGCATTCTCTGTGTAAGTGTGTATACATAGCTGTCAGTCACTGATAGTTGTACACAGGGAGGTGTTATCAGTGATTGATTGCATTCCCTGTGTCTGTATACATAGATAGATGTCATTCACTGACAGTCCTGTGTACAGCTGAGCTCGGAAGAAAATGAAACTTAAATGTATAAATTACAAGTTTTGGTGAATCTTCTTCTCTGTAACATTTTGTCTGTGGATTGCATTGCATTTTATGGTGACAGGTTCTCTTTAAGTGATTATCAGCCAACTATCTATCTAGAACCTTCCTCACTCTCTCCCGACTGCATGTTAAAATTTAATGTATAGGATCATTATGTTTTTAAGGGAAATAAGCAGCTGCCAGAGGTGTCTGGCAGAGGTCTGTTCCCCTTTGCTTGTTGAGAACATATTCAAGCTCGGCCAAGCATGTTTGTGGATTGGGGGGGGGGTGCAATGGTGCCCAAGTAAGATCTTTATGTAGATTTGCAATTAGAAGAAATATTCATTGTATAAACATGATAAAAATATAACATTTGCAGATTTTAAGTAATCTTTAGACATACTCATTGGCTGATCCCAGGTTCCTGGTGACAAAATCCTGCTCATAGCCACACAACCCTATAGCAACATACTATATATGCATTTGCAAGTCATTTGTGGATCTTCAGCAGTGGTGAGTGATGAGCGGATTGACTGCTTTTTAGCTAACAGAGGGGTGTATCCATTTAATGTTAGAATAAATCAATATGTTTGTCTAGTTCACATCTGAATGGAGTATGAAGTGCTGGTCTCCATTTAGCCAGTTCCCTTTTAAAGGATTGTATCGTACAGTAACTGGTGTACTAAAGAGGTAACTTTTTAGCTCCAAGCTTATTCCACTTGATCTCTGACAATGCTCCGTGATGGGTCTGCTGCTTCTGAATAAAGAGCATTGTGTGTGTCTTAGCCGGTAATGGGACTAATGACAACTCTGTAAGAGCATTCAGATGCATCTGACAGTGATGGGTTTAATAATAGTGATAGTTTTGATAAAGACAGGGAAAATGCTCTTGGAATATCTATTTTAAGTTATCAAGGAACACAGGGATCACTGTGAAGATGCTTTCAGTTCTTGTAACTGGGGTCTGTGAACTCTGCCCTCAGATACCACTCGGGTTATCAGACAGATTCTTTACTTTTCTGTATCTGTGCAATGTACAAGTGTGTTCAATGACTCCTTTCTGCTCAGTTAGAATTACCTTCACCTCCAGGTATGCATGTGATGTTACTTTTGTGTTAAAAAATATATTGGTTAGCTTTCAGAGAAGCTCCTTCATGCATACAGAAATGAGTGAGAAAAGCACAACATGAAAAAATGTAAAAGATGTTAGAGACATTTGTACGTGGGGTGATACATCATAAAAGGGGTTGTCTGAGATTTTTATATTGATGGCCTATACTCACGATAGGTTATAAATATCTGATCAACGGGGATGTTTGGAGTTGGACCCCACCAATCAGATATTGATGGCCTATCCTGTGGATAGGCAATCCAAATCTTGGACAACCCCCTTAAGATAAGCTGGAGCAATAAAACAGGTTTTTGTTACAGATGTACAGGCAATAAGGGTTAAGGCCTAGGAATTTCGGAGATCTGGAGTCAGGCTAATGAGGAAGGGGTGAAAGTGTGTTCATGTAGTGGGTCATAAATCCAAGTGTTAGATTGAGTCCTCTTTTCACTGACTAGAATGTTGATATCAGTTTAAATTCCCCAAATTTTCTCTCCGACCTGTTCTTAAAATTACCTATCAGTATTAAGACCTTAAAGTCCATCAGGCTGTGGTCTGGTCCAGAGAAGTGTTTCTCCACAGGCATATCCAGCTTAATTTTGTCAATATAGATACCCTCATTGGGGAACCTTGTGCACTGTATCCTGTGCATCACATTGGAGGATGCACATGACCATGCTGTTCTCGCTCTACCTCCAGATATGTTGTTAGTTGGGGGTTTGTGAATAAAATAGCAACATACTAATAAATACACATATTATATCTGTCCATGCACAATATACCTACCTCCTTATACAAATATTTAAATATAGGATTCCGAAGATTTAAGGTTATGTTCACATGTTGGATTTTCAGTTGGAAAACTCTGCCACTGATTTGCATTTGTACATGCCACTAATCTGCAGAGGATTTAGCCCACGTCATGGTTTCTGCATGAAGGATTGACATATTAATTTCCATTCTCTTGAAATTTTGGTATGGACTTCCATTGAGAAACAATAGCGGTGGAATACAGACCCAAATCCATGTAGAAAATCTGCTGTAGCTGTTGTTTTCAATGGGAGGCTGCACTTTTGACCAGCGGTTTACAGCCGTGACTATGTTAACAAAGGACATGTCCTTTTTTGGTACAGCGTCCAGATGTACGCTTCTTGAAGCCACGGCGGGTATCCGTTCACGGTTATGTGCCATTCAGTGGGGCTAAACCTTGGAGCTGGCTCTTAACATTGAAACTGAAAAGTTTAAGCATGGAAGATGCAGCAGATCTTGCCTTTTTAAAATCCACTATGTGAGCAGGGCTTAGGCTACTTTCACACTAGCGTTGTTTGAATCCGGCGGGCAATTCCGTCGCCGGAACTGCCCGCTGGATCAGGAAAAACGTGTGAAAATGGATTACATTTGAATCCTGATCAGGATTCTGATCACAATGAAAAAATGCATTGGAAAAAACGGATCCGCCATTTATGGACTTAAACTTTTTTTGCACATTTTTCGGGTTTAACATGCAAAAGCCGGATCCGGTTTGACACGGCGCCGGACTGGCATTAATACAAGTCAATGGGGAAAATGCTGTATCCGGCGTTCAGTCAAAGTGTTCCGGATTTTTGGCTGGAGGTAAAAATACAACATGCTACGGTTTTCTGAAAAGCCTGATCAGTAAAAAAGACTGAACTGAAGACATCCTGATGCATCCTGAATGGATTACTCTCCATTCAGAATGCATGGGGATAAAACTGATCAGTTCTTTTCCGGTATTGAGCCCCTAAGACGGAACTCAGCGCTGGAAAAGAAAAACGCTAGTGTGAAAGTGCCCTAAATGGTATATCCACGTGGCAGATTTGATTTAGAAATTTTTGTGACTATCCCATTTATCTTGCAGAAATCCATGTGCTTCCACCGAAACAACCTTATTCAGGTTAATTGACCAGATTTTGAGTTGTAGACATTTCTGCAACAAATCTGTTGCAATACATATATAGGTTTTAATATGAAATACCACAAAGTGATACAAAAGGCTCTCAGTCATATTTAATCTGGAGTAGGAGTAGATACAAAAAAGAGAAAAATTGCAATAGTTTCCCTTCATACATTTTCTGGCTTTAAATATTTGGAAACAGAATGCTAACCAAATGTGCATTGTGTGAAAAGGGGTTGTCCTGTATTACAAAAATTAATTTGCCATTTTCTAAAAACAGTATCCTTCCTGTCAATGGGCTGTGAATGGCATGACAGCATATCCCCATTCAAGGGAAGAGAGCTGAACTGCAGTACCACACACAGCCTATAGACAGTAGTGCCGCTGTTTCTAGGAAGAAAAAAAAGATTCTTTCTTTTCTAATCCTGGACAACCCCTTTAAGCTGCATTTATCCACCACAGTTGATCACTTCATAAGTTGATCAATGGTTTGAAAATTGCTAAGTGCATTGGTTGGACCATTTTCAAATACTGATTTGATTATAGCCAGCAATGATAAGAGCTATTTTTATTCATAAATGAGTTTTTTAATGATAAATATGCTATATTCTTGATTGCTCTCTATGCTTCTTGACATATAAACATTGAAATATGTGTTTTTCTGAATGTAAAATACTAGAATAATAAACTTTCCAATGTGCATACCTAAGCAATTCTTGTTTGTATCTGATACAACATGTTGGCTTATTATATATATATATATATATATATATATGTTTATTTTTTTATTTTTATTTTTTTCGTTTTAGAACCCCCAAAATTGTTAGAGTTGCAATGGTCTTATTTTGCATTCTACTAGGTAATTATCATGTATGCAGGTATTTTTTGTATGATAGATTCCCTTGCTGGCCTGTTCTTTGAGCTTACAGCTACAGTGAAGTTGATGGACTGACTACAAACATGAAGCTATAATTATAAATATTTTCTTCATCTGTTCTCCAGATGATCCACTTGCCTTTGACAGTTTTGACAAATCAGATTATTAAATCTGTAATTATACCTCAGGAGCAGGAAAGCGATGTGTTCCTCCTTTGCCTTTACGTTGTATTTAGTCATTTCATTATTAGAGGTAAATACGGCATGTACTTAGAAGCATAACAGCTGGTCTTATGTGAGAAGTCAATCCACAGATTAACTTGCCAAATGTATTACCAGTTCATTTCTCCGGAATGAGAACCTAAGGGTATTTTAATAGAGATTTGACCTTGATCAGGCATGGGGAAAAATGCCCTCGTTTTTGAAGTGTAACCTGCAAATTAAACACGCAATGACCAGGCTCAATGATCGGCTTCCAGCTTAGCGGTATCTCTGGAGCCACCAAGTACGTGTTGTGCATGGCATCTGTGTATGACTTAAGTAATGCCATTTTTTTTAAAATCCAAGACTGCTAAAATCCCGGCTCTTGTCGTTAATAGAAGCCATAGTACATCAGGCTTCTGTCTTCGTTTTTTCATATTGCAAATAATTGTCCTATGCCTATACTTGCCAACCATCCTAAAGTCTGCAGGACCTTAATGGATGGCTGACTTCCTTTTAAGTGTGATATGTGGTGAACCTGCAACGCAATTGCAAAGGGCCGCTGGGTTTTCTTGACAACAGGAGACCTAAAAAGGGCTCCCCGCCTCTGCCACAGACGTGAGCCCATTGGTATGATACTTATAAGTATAAGACACTGATAGATCAGTGGAGTATTTATGTGATCCATCGCATGTTCAAATAAGCCAGAATTGTTTTTGTGCATCTCGCCAGAACAAACCTGAATAAATAGTGATCAAAAAGTCATATCTAGCCCAACATAATACCAATGAAAATGTTCTCCTGCAAAAATTAAAGGGGGTCTCTCACTTCAGCAAATGACATTCATCTTGTAGACAACATTAATACAGGGCAGTTACTACTGTATTGTGATTGTCCATATTGCCTCCTTTGCTGGCTTGATGCATTTTCCCGTCACATTATACACTGCTCGTTTCTAGGTGATGACCACCCTTCAATCCAGCAGCGATGGCCATGCTTGTACACTATAGGGAAAGGCGTCGGCTTTTCTGGTGGCCAGGATCATGGGCGTGAACAGAAGCAAGCATGCGCAGCAGCTCCTGTCCTGGCCACCTCATTTCTGCGCTGCAGCAGTGGCCATAACCCCTGGAAGCGAGCAGTGTATAATGTGATGGAAGAATGCATCAAGCCAGCAAAGGAAGCAATATGGACAATCACAATACATTAGTAAGTGCCTTGTATTAACTTTCTCTACATGATAAATGCCATTTGCTTAAGTGATACCACCCCTTTAATCTCCCATAAAGCTCCATTAATGGAAAAATAATAATGTTATGGCTCTTGGAATGTGGAAACGATAAAATCAATTTTCAAGTGTTTTTATTGTGAGAAAAAGGTTAAACAATAAAAAACTATGTAAATTTGGTTTTGTTGTAATCAAAACTATATACATTTTGTATTGTCTTAATCACATTGCAATCGCAGAATAAAGTTATAGTAATATTAATACCACGTAGCGAATGTCATAAATTAAAAGCAAAAAGCAATGTCAGAGTGGCAGTTTTTTCCTGTGAATTGCATTTTTTTTTTATACAGTACATAATATGTACTCCAAAATGGTGTTATTAAAGAAAAATAAACTTTGCCAGCAAAAGCTGTAAGCCCTCATACAGCTCTATCAGCGGAAGAATTATGAAGATGCGCCTTTTGAATTGTAGAGATGACAAAAGTAATAGAATCACTGTGTCATTAAAGGGGTTGTCAGAGATAATAAAAAATTTCGGACAAGCCCCCAATTATTGTAAAATAAAAAAAATGATGCTATATTTACCTCCATCTACAGCGCCACCAGTCCTGTCTTCCTGTCGCTGCTTGATTTTTATTTTCCCAGACAACCCCTTTAAGGCCAAAACTAGGCTGTGTCTTTAAGGGATTTATTCCAAAATGACATGATGTTGCAAATATTAGTATCTCCGAAGACTGGTTAAATAGAACATGCAGGCAGCATTTCAAAATTAGAGCACTGTCGCAAGCATCTGCCTTGCTACCTACTAACCGTGTTGGTTTTCTAATGAATGTTGTTCTGACTACTTGAATATTTGGTGAGCAAAAGCGAGTAAAATGCTGCTCAAAGAGCGCCGCTCAGCATCCATGCCGCGATAAAGGGGACTCTCATCTATCTGACACGTCATCACTTGCCAGTGTTTGCTTATGGCCTGAGTGGCTGTCACTACAAGAAGAGACGTACAGCTACTGGATCCGTGTTTCCAGCCGCTGTAAGAGCTGCTTTTAGTCAGGGCTTTGTTAATGATACCTGCAGTTAAGTACCTTGGAGACTGGATTTTCATGGAATGTCCCTTAAAAGATTTGGCCACTTAAATGAACACTTCTAGAAGACCATCTTAATTTAACGCACACGACAGCATATCTGGACCAACGCTTCTCTCAGACTGATAGTGTGAACAAAGGCATGTCCATTAAATCACCGACTAATTTTGTGGACAGTTTTGGCACAAGTATGGCACTTCAGCTGCTGAATGTCAGGGGAGTCTGTCGCACAAGGATTCATATATATTTCTCACATTTCTTGTGGAGATTCACACATGAATATGAAGACTACTGTAGTAGAGTCTAGCAGTGATAGCATCCAGGCGTGTGTACTAATTTGTCGTAATTGTAAAGGTTAATGTGGGAATAGGCTTACAGTAAAATCAATGAAACGCAATCAATCAGCCCCTTATGTTATATACATACACACATATTCTATCTGTACTTTTGTCCATATTACTTTTTGGGGAACTTAGGAGGAACAGATGTATGCCAGTTTACTGATTATTATTGCCGTGATAAGTGGGCAGGTACCTCCATTCCACAGCCCAACAGATTTGTGTTCTTTATATATTTTAGAATTTATATCTGTCATAAATGATTGGCGCATGGACAGGCAATAGATGCTCCAAATTTATTAAGAAGTGTCCTAATAAATAACAGACAGCTTACTGCAGAGTATTGAAGGTTCAACATGTATAAGTCATAAGTCTTTAAAAGTCTTTGCGACTTTTAAAATGTCATTGTGACTTTTTTTGTTTTTTGTTTTTTCGTGGCTGGTGTTTGTATGCCACCCTCGGCAGTTAACAGAAGGGTGGGGGGGTATGGGGGCAGAGCCATCGGCCTCTAAACATTTATCATTATTCACGCCAGAAACTGCTGAAGGAGGTTTTTTTTTATTACAAGGCCGTGTCATAAATTAAATGCCTAATCCGGCAGCGCAGGCCCTGTCAAGACCATATCAAGGCTCTATCAGGTTGCACATGCCAGTCTTGATAAATCAGGGCCTTTGTGGTTGTAGACTTGACTTTGCAAGAAGTTATTGCCTTTATAGAAGTTGTCTGCCGTGGACTTCCAAACAAAGATCAGATTATGAGATTAATAATAGTATTTTTAAAGCATTTTTGTTATTTTTGTAAGACCTTTGAGCTTATTGATCATAGAAACTAGTGAAAGTGAAGTTTTTTGCAAGTTTTTGACTTATGTAAATATGTGCACCTTTGAACGCCATTTTAAAGTGTCCAGATAGGATTAATATTTATAAAAGGTTAAGTAACTGGTAAATTGCCAACATTTGCCCAAAGTATACTTAAGGTCCCTTTACACCGCCCTAAATTTGGGCAGATTACCTCTAACGAGCGTTTGTATGAATGCTTATTAGCCATAATTGACCCGTTTAAAGGTGCTGCCTTTTACCCGATGAATGAGCGAAACACTTGTTTATCACATAGGTGCAGTCACCTAAATTATTGTGTGTGAGCAGCAGATTGTGCCATCTAAACAGCATTCTGCTGCCCACAAACAATGATTCTGTATGGGGATGAGTCACTCGTCCCCATACTGTGGAGGGGATCGTTTCATCTAAATGCACCTCGACTAATGGGCAGTGGGAAAGATAGTTGTTGAGCTGAATTTCTTACAGTTATCCCTGTTGATCCTCCCATACTTATGCATGGTCGGCTTGGCCTAGCATACATGTCTGGTAAATAGGGAGAGGAAACCACTGCCAGACATCTCTGGTAACGGTTTATCTTTTGAGAAATCGAACATGTCTGATCCTTGACGCCCCCCAAACATCATTCATTGGGGGAGAGTCAGGAAATCGGTGGGTGGGTTTGGTCAATACACATCTAACGTATGTGGCCAAGTTTCAGCTTGAACTTTATCATTTTCATAGCAACCTACATATTCTAATGAAAAATAATAAAGTCTAGTTTAATAAAAAAAAAAACATAATAGTATCACAGTTTACAAACCGTACCTGACCTTAACAGCAATCTCTAAATCAAACGTAAAAAACAAACACTAAAACAATAATCTAGTTTAATTTCCCTACAAAAGGAATGTTATTTCATTTTCCTCTCTTGTGTGTAGAACCTGTGATGCAGTCTACTATATAGAGGTGCAATTAAAAGAATACATTCATTTGGGGGAAACATTGAAAGATGTTAAAATCCAAACCTTTATGAACACCTCATGTGGCGAGCTCACACTGTGTATGGTTTTCATTTTTGAAGACACTGAAGTGAAGCTTCCCAAACATATGTTAATGAAGTATCTGCTGTAACATTGTACATATCTCATCAGCTCATGTTGGCTTGAAATTGGATAATGCATTAATAAAATCTTTTCAGAACTAATTGTTGTGAACTGAAACAGGTCATATGTGCTCATTTAGAATTTTTTTTACTTCTCCTGTTTTGTTAATTCTAACTCGTAGTGATGACATCATTGAACTACAATACAATGAAAGTGATACTAATCATTGCTTCGTATCCTAGTTTGACAGTTCACAATAATTAAGCCTCCGGGAATGTTGGAATGTAAAGTATGCTCCCTGCTGAGTTTAAATTGGCTTCTTCCGTCTATATATATTTTTTTTTTAAAGAACTTGATGGTTCCAAAGAAGGAAAAGGTGTTTGTTGATGTTCTAATTCAGTGACAATCCAGGAAAAGTTCCAAGTATCACTTTCTGGAGAACAGACAAGAACATCTGTAGGAAATCAGTTCAGAGTTAAATAAGGTTTTCACCATCATTCTTAAGCTGAATATAATATTTGAAGGATCTGTGTCACCTTGCTTTAAGGTTATTCAGGACTAGATTCATCAAGGTCTCCAGTGCATTATGATAGGTAATGATAAATACAAGAGCAATATCTTTTGGATTGCACTACCCCTGTATATCTCCTTATCTTCGGTCATTAGATGGTCAAGATTACTCCAAACACCAACTTGTCATTGCATAATGGCACGTATATTAAAGGGGTTGTGCAGGCAATATATATTGATTGCCTATCCTCAGGATAGGTTATCAATATCCGATTGGCCGTGATCTGACACCCGGCAACCCTGCCAATCAGCTGTTTGAAGAGGAGGCGCAGCTCCATATGAGCGCTGCTTCCTCTTCGTTACCCTATGTATGTCATCAAGGTAATCTACACTATATAAACTGCCTGCACAAAACCTTTAGGGCATATCCATAACGTCTATAAATTTCCACTGCGCTAGATGATATAGACATGGTCAATTCTGTCTGTTGTTACATATTAGGTCGGCTGGAAATTATTATTATTATTATTATACACACTTATATAGCACTACTAATTCCACAGCGCTTTACAGACATTATCATCCAACTGTCCCCAATGGGGCTCACAATCTAGGGTCCCTACCAGTATGTCTTTGGAGTACTTTTGTTGGTGTTCACCACTGACTATGTGTATATTATCTGATGTGCTCTAGATTAAATTGTACCATATGAGCCGGCCTAAGATACTTTCCATGTGGCATTGAGATTTCACAATACAGATCCTGTTGAAATGCATAAATGTTAATATCAAGAAATCCCAGGATTCTATACAAGATTTTAGTATAGTATTTGTCACTTATTTTGACACGATAGTTTCTGTTTTCGTTTTTTAGTTGGACTTTCATTATGGATTGATAAATTCATACACAGAAGTAGGACAAGCAAGTCAAATGGCTGTCTTATGACAAGGCGCCATGGTGATCACTTGAGCCATACTGTAGGTCTGCCTCCTGGAGCCCCATGTGATCAGCTGCTTTCGTTACTAGTTATAGATCTCGTTAGGAGTTCTTTTTTAAAGGTAGATGCAAAGGTGTTTGGTGACCAAAGTATGGAACAGACTTGAAGAAAGAAAGCGTAAGCCTACGTGTTAGGTTCTGTGTGTTAAAACTACAGATCCTTTTTAGTCTGTCTTAGTATGTGTTTTTCCTAATTTTTCCTTCCCTAGGCTGTAAAGTATTTGAAAAAAAATGCAAATAAAGAAAAACATTTATATCTCGAACCAGCTCAAACCTATTTTAGTTTATTGTCAAAATAATGGTGTTCTATAGATAGTGAGGAAAAGGGTCAAATCATGATTGCATGCACAACCACTTCTATTAATCTGCTTCTTTACTTTCATCTACTTTTCATTTACTCTGTTCCTTGATGCCAGCAACTCGTTTCTTCATTTCTACATTAAAAGGTTTCTTACCAACCTCCTGACAATCTCGGCTCTCCCGCCACCATTCCTTTCCACTTCCAGTTCTCAAGTCAACATGAAACTGCTTGGTCTACCCTGGACTACCTGCTCAGCCAATTGCTGATTGAGATGGGTGTTATGAAAGAAAAAATAAAATAGAAATTTAGCAGATATGCTCAAAAAGAAATGTAGCACATAATCTTCTATAACATTTTTTTATTTGGTTGCTTCTTGTTAAATTCCACATTATATTGTACTTATGTTCACGTGTGAAAATAAGTGCCACATTAGCCCCTTAAAAGCATTTGTCATCCTAGGTAAATACATAACTATAGTACCTTGCAAAAGTATTCACCCCCTTGACTTTTTTCGTATTTTGTTACATTACAGCCTTAAGTTCAATGTTCTATTAATCAGAATTTTTGTGATGGATCAGAACACAATAGTCTAAGTTGGTGAAGTGAAATGAGAAAAATATATAAATAAAACAATTGTTTAGAAATGGCAAACAGAAAATTGGCATGTGCTTATGTATTAACCCCCTTTGTTAGGAAGACCATGAAAAGCTCTGTTACCTTCAGAAGTTGCATAATAAGTGAAATGATGTCCACCTGTGTGCAATCTAAGTGTCACATGATCTGTCATTACATATAAACACCTTTTTTGAAAGGCCCCAGAGGCTGCAACACCTAAGCAAGAGACATCACTAACCAAACACTGCCATGAAGACCAAGGAACTCTCCAAACAAGTAAGGGACAATGTTGTTGAGAAGTACAAGTCAGGGTTAGGTTATAAAAAATATCCAAATCTTTGATGATCCCCAGGAGCACCATCAAATCTATCATAACCAAATGGAAAGAACATGGCACAGCAGCAAACCTAGCAAGAGACGGCCACCCACCAAATCTCTTGGACCTGGCAAGGAGGGCATTAATCAGAGAGGCAGCACAGAGATCTAAGGTAACCCTGGAGGAGCTGCAGAGTTCCACAGCAGAAACTGGAGTATCTCTACATAGGACGACAATAAGCCGTACACTCCATAGAGTTGGGCTTTATGGCAAAATGGCCAGAAGAAAGCCATTACTTTCAGCTAGAAACAAAAAGGCACGCTGTGAGTTTGCGAAAAGGCATGTGGGAGACTCCCAAAATGTATGGAGGAAGGTGCTCTGGTCTGATGAGGCTAAAATTGAACTTTTCAACCATCAAAGAAATGCCATGTCTGGTGCAAACCCAACACATCACATGACCCAAAGAACACCAACACAGTGAAACATGGTAGTGGCAGCATCATGCTGTGGGGATATTTTTCAGCAGCCGGGATTGGGAAACTGGTCAGAGTTGAGGGAAAGATGGATGGTGCTAAATACAGGGATATTCTGGAGCAAAACCTGTATCACTCTGTGCGAGATTTGAGGATAGGATGGAGGTTCACCTTCCAGCAGGACAATGACCCCAAACACACTGCTAAAGCAAAACTTCAATGGTTTAAGGAGAAACATGTAAATGTGTTGGAATGGCCTAGTCAAAGCCCAGATCTCAATCCAATAGAAAGTCTGTGGTCAGACTTAAAGATTGCTGTTCACAAGTGCAAACCATCCAACTTCAAAGAGCTAGAGCAGTTTTGCAAGCAGGAATGGGCAATAATCCCAGTGGTAAGATGTGTCAAGCTCATAGAGACTTATCTGAATCGACTTGGAGCTGTGATTGCTAGTGATGGACGAACATCTGCCAAGTTCGCAGCGGGTCCCATTCATTTTAATGGCAGACGAACCTGAAAAACATTCAGCTCGTATTTGTAGCCAATAAATAATTACTAAAAGTGCACAAATAGTCCCACAACATGGACAGTGAAATACCACATGTATTATTTGAATTTGCGATCTCCATTCATAACTTTTTTAAATGCAAAATATCGGCAATATAATTTTTGCATGCGCACACCAGTTATAATAATTTTTTCCAATACCATTTGTCACTGTGTGTAGCAGAGAGAATGCAGCAAAACCGCAAACAAATGCTGCTGTACCCAAATGCACTATATAGAAAGTATATTATTGGTATATAACACCCCGCTTCTATCATTTTTTTTTGGGGGGGGGGGGGGACTGGTATATCACACCAGTTATAATTGTTTTTTCAAATTGCGTTTGTCACTCTGTGTAGCTGCAGTATCGCTGCAGAACTACTCACCACTGCTGCACAAAACAAATCCACTATAATATGTAATATGCTTTCTATGTTAGAAAGTATATTATAAGTGTATTACACCCCTCTGTACTGCACACCTATCAATAGTACACCTATACCAGTCCTTAAAAGGACTTTTGTGGACCTATTTGATAACGTTTTTGTCCATAACAGTCTGCTCCTGCTCCACACAGCAACCTCTCCCTACACTGACAAAAGACTGAATGTAAAATGGCGGCCAGATCGGGTCTATCAATAAGGTAGGGGGTATGTCCATGTGCTTAAACGTCTCAATTGGCTGCCCTGTACCACCTGATGGATGTGTCATGGGTCAAAGTTCTTCACAATGTAAAAGAATATGGCGGGCGCAAATATCGCTATATGTTCGCATGTTAATCGCGAACGAGCAAAGTTCGCCGCGAACCAACCGCCGGGCGAACCGCAAGGCCATCACTAGTGATTGCCACAAAAGGTAGCTCTACAAAGTATTGACATGGGGGGTGAATAGTTATGCACATTGAATTTTTCTGTTATTTTGTTCTATTTATTATTTGCTTCACAATAAAAAAAAATATAAAATGTTATGGGCATGTTCTGTAAATTAAATGATGCAAATCCTCAAACAATCTATGTTAATTCCAAGTTGTGAGGCATTAAAATATGAAAAAAGTCAAGGGGGGGGGTGAATACTTTTGCACGGCAATGTATACATAATTACGTGATTTGTTTTTTGTTTGTTTTTACATTTCCACATTTTAATAGCCATAGCTTTTTCAGTCAGCTTAGCCATATGAAGCCTTGTTTTTTTGGGGGTATTTTTATTGCACCATTTCAGTTTTTTCATTGGCGCTATTACTTTTCATTAATCTTTTAGGATGTGGAATGAACAAAGCAATTTTGGCATTTTTTATTAAGCGGTGTTCATCATGTAGGATAAATAATGTGTTCATTTTATTATACTGGTTAATGCTTTCTGCACTCGTTTTAAAGTGTTTAGTTTAGGGGCTAATCTCTAATATTTTGCTCGGATGATCATGGCTATAATACATTTCTGTATTGCCATGTATTATGCTTGTCTGTGTAAAACAGGGCCTAAAGGACTCTGTATTTGATGGACATGCAGTCCATTTGTTAGACCCCAGTCTGCCATAGCAACGATCAGCAACCCAAAATGGTGTCAAGGAGGGCAGTGAAGTAACAGAAGGAGCCCATCTTTTCGTTTAACTACCTGTTAAATGGCAGGAATCAGAGTTATAATTAATTCTAGGTTTTAGAGTGGGCTGTCAGCTGTATAATGAATGACATGAAGATGTATGGAAGAAATTACAGTATTAGAGTGAAAGTATAATTTTATTGGGGAAAACTCTACAAATTGAAAGGAGGCTCCATTACCCTGTTGGGCTGCCTCTACCCTGGATACACAATGAGATATGGTTGTGCTGTGGCACATTTGCCCACAGGTTTTGCATTTGGGCCTGTATATCCTGCATGTTGCAATCTGGTGGAGACATTCCTAGAGTGTGTGAGTGAGCATTATTCTGCTAAAAATTACTGGTTGGAAGCCCTGCCATGAGAGGCAAGACATGTGGCCTAAGGATGTCCCACACATATAGCTGATCTTTTAGTGTCCCTCGTATCACTAGTAGGGGTGGCTTATTGTCGTATGCAATGGCTCCCCAGATCATCACACTAGCAGTTGGGGCAGTATGTCAAGCCACAGCAATGGTAAAAAAAGGAATCGCTCACTATGCGGTCTGCATACTTGAACCTGTCATAGGATCCTAAACGATAAAGTTTCAGTCTGTAGCAGTCCAGGTTTCTTGTTCATGACACCAATGCAAACCAAGGTGATGGTGGCTGGCTTTCAATGGCAGGACACGTAATGGGTGCCATGACACATAATTAGCCTCTGCTAAGTGCCTGGAAATGGTCCAGGCAAAGAAAGGGTTGTGTAATGAAAGTGTCTGGTTGATGGAAAACAAAATTGGGGCGCTGCTCGTGCTTGTCAGTAGATCAAATGATCCTCTTTAGTGGTGGTCGGTCTGGTCCATCCAAAGGTTGTTTGCCTTGTGTGGGGTTTTGCTCTGGTAGACAGGATTAGCGGATGCAGTATAGAGGCAACAACAAGTTCTTTGTATCAAACAGTTCAGTGTTTTATTCACACTTTAGGCAGGTGACAAAACAAGCAGTCATAAACAAGCAAAAAGTCAACTTGCGATGTTGGTGGTAATTCACACCATGCAGCAATTCTGCCTCATAGAGTCCTTGAGCATTGCAGCACCAACCTGTTTTCACGCCAAACGGGTAGCAAACCTTCATCCAGACACAAGGCTCCCAGATCCCAACACAGAGACCTCGCTTCTGAGCCCAGCTGCCTATTTAAGGACAGCCAGGTGCTTCCTAAGCCCGGACCGGCACTTAAAATACGGTCCGGTATTTGACCTCACCTGGCTGTAAATCAGCCCAGTAGCACATGCTGGGAGGAAAATATCAGTTTTTTCCAGACCAAACCTCTCACTACCCCCCACCCCACACTTTGTTCAACCCTGAGGGGGTGAACCTTTGAAAGACAGTGTAGCCGGGACAGAGCATTTGCGTTTCCCTGTAACCGGCCTGCCCTGTGTTCCACTGAAAACGTAAAGTTTTGTAGAGAGAGAAACCATCGGGTGACCCGGGCATTTCTGTCCTTGGCCAGGCTCATCCACTTGAGAGGGGAGTGGTCAGTCACAGGTGGAATTTTCTCCCCAATAAATAATAGCGGAGAGATTCTAGTGCCCACTTGATAGCCATGCACTCTCTCTCCACTATACTATACCGGGTCTCTGCTGGGATGAGGTTACGGCTGAGGAAGACAACGGGATGCTCCTCCCCGTTGACTTCCTGAGACAGTACAGGACTGAGGCCTACTGCGGAGGCATTGGTTTGTACTATAAACTCTCCTTTTGAAGTCGGGCATCACCAAAACCGGGGACCTGCACAGGGCCGACTTTAAAGCGGAGAAAGCCTCTTCTGCCCAATCATCCCAGCGAACCATCGCTGACTTGTGTCCCTTCAAGAGACCTATCAAGGGCACGGCTAGAGTAGCAAAGTGGGGAACAAACCTCATGTAATAGCCCGCCATTTCCAGGAATGATTTTATTTGCCTAGTGGTGACAAGTCGGGGCCAATTCCATATCGCCTCTATTTTGTTCACTTGGGGTTTGATGACTCCGCGCCCAATGACATACACCAGGTACTCAGTCTCTTCTAACCCTATCGCACATTTTTTGGGGTTAGTGGTTAGGCCAGCTTTCCAAAGGGAGTCTACTACAGCCTGCACTTTGGGTAGGTGACTTTCCTAGTCGGTACTGTGGATGACAATATCGTCCAGGTAAGCCGAAGCTTACCAAAGATGTGGACGAAGCACAATGTCCATTAGTAAAGATGTGGACGAAGCACAATGTCCATTAGTCGCTGAAAAGTGGCAGAGGCTCCATGCAGACCAACGGGTAAGACCTTATATTGATACAGCCCCTCAGGCGTGATGAAGGCAGTTTTCTCTTTGGCAACCTCCATTAATGACACCTTCCAGTACCATTTTGTCCAAGACAGAAAAATACCGGGCTTGTCCTAACCTCTCGATGGGCTCATCCACCTGGGGCATGGGATATGCATCGAATTTGTAGACCTCGTTAAGTTTTCAAAAGTAATTACAAAACCGCAATGTCCTGTCCAGCTTGGGTATCAATACTATAGGACTGTGCCACTCACTTTTTGACTGCTCAATGACGTCTAACTGCAACATTAGCTGCACCTCCTCCGATATGGCTTGTCGCCGAGCCTCGGGTACCCGGTATGGACTTTTGCCTTAGGCTCAGTGACAGTGTCATGCTGAATTATGGAAGTGCATACAGGGAGGTCCGAAAACACATCCGTGTTCCGACTAACAAACTCCCTGGCCTCCTGAGTCTGCTTAGAGAAGAGGTTGTCAGCAATTTTTATTGTGGCAGCCGCCTCTCTTGCATCAGACAGAGGGTCCGGTACCTCTTCTCCTATCCTAGAAAACCCGGCCACGGGCTGTCTTCTGTACTGGTTTCCCTATCTTTCCACGGTTTGAGGAAAAATTCACATGGTACACCTGCTCTGGCTTTTGCCGCCCTGGCTGGTGTACTTTGTAGTTTACAACTCCAATTTTCTCGAGTACCTCGTAGGGCCCCTGCCACCTAGCCAGGAACTTACTGTCCACGGTCGGCACCAGAACCAAAACCTGATCACCCAGATTAAAGATCCGTACCTGAGCCTGCCGATTATAGACCGGACTTTGGGCTCGCTGAGCAGCCTCCATATGCTCCCTAACAAGAGGCAACACTGTCTCTATCCAATCTTGCATCTGGGTAACGTACTAAATAACACTTTTATGTGGAGCAGGTTGTTGTTCCCACGCCTCTTTGGCCACGTCAAAGAGACCACGAGGGTGTCTGGCATATAGCAGTTCGAAGAGCGAGAACCCAGTAGATAAAGCAGAACATGAGATAAAGCAGAAGGAGGTCCCAGTCCTTCCCATCTTTAGACACTACCTTTTTAAACGTTTTTTTTTTTTTGTTTGGTTAAACCGTTCCACCAGATCGTCCGTTTGCAGATGGTAAAAGGATGTCCGTAGTTGTTTTATGTGCAGCAACTTACAGAGTTCCCTCATCACCTTGGACATAAAAGGGTTTCCTTGGTCAGTCAGAACCTCTTTAGGTAGTCCCACTCAGGAAAACATCTCCATTAACTCCTTAGCTATGAGTTTGGCCAAGGTATGTCGCAGTGGCACCACCTCCGAGTACCGAGTGGCGTAGTCTAGAATGACTAAGATGTGTTGATGCCCTCTGGCGGACTTCGGTACTGGGCCTATGAGGTCCATAACTATTTGGTCAAATGGTACTTTGATAATCGTGAGAGGTACTAGGGGACTACGGAAATGTGGCTGGGGGCTAATTATCTGGCAGTTCGGGCAAGACTTACAATACTCTACTACTTCTTTGAATATGCTGGGCCAGTAAAACTGTTGTAGAATACGATCCTGAGTTTTCTGCAGCCCCAGGTGCCCCCCAAGAATGTGTTGGTGGGCTAGATCTAACAAGCTTGCGCTAAGCCTTGGGGACCACCAAATTTTCAATAGGCTCACCCTGTAGTTGGTTAACCCGATACAACATATCCTGATGAACCACAAAACGGGGAAACACTGACTCTGCCCAAGGTTGTTGTGGTTCACCATCTACTATTAACACCTTTTCCCAGGCGCGGGATAGGGTTGGGTCCCGATGTTGGGCAGTACCAAAATTATCCCCGGAGACATTGAGGTCTGCCAATTGAGGACCCGGCGGCAAGTCCTCCACGTCTCCCACCATTGCGCTTAGCGGGATTGTCTCCCCCTCTTCCACCGAAGTGGCATTCACCCCTACCGCTGGCCCTTCGGTCTCAGGTTCCCAGGGTTCTGGTCTCCCCCCTGAGTTGGGCCACTCTGCTAGGGTTACCCTTGTCTCATGGGTAACAGTCACTCTCATTGCAGGCCACAGTGCCGGGAAGTCTCTCCCTGTTATGAGTTCATAATGTAGATTTGTGGAGACAGCCACCTCATGGGTCCATCTACCAGCCACTGTGGTTAGAGACACCAGCGCAGTGGGGTAGTCTTTCAAGTCTCCGTGGATGCACATCACCCCGACTTTCCGGCCAGTATACTCACCGGACCGCACCAGGGTAGCCCTTACTAGGGTCACCAGACTCCCTGAGTCCAGCAGAGCCTCTGCCGGAGCGTCTCCCACTTCCACCTGGCACAAGTGATCTAGAGACTCTGGGGTAGCAGTTGCACACAGCCTCCTGGCATATAGCGACTGACGGTAGCCATAGTTAGTGTCCATGGGCTCAACCTGA
Organism: Bufo gargarizans; assembly: GCF_014858855.1. Lineage (NCBI taxonomy): Eukaryota > Metazoa > Chordata > Amphibia > Anura > Bufonidae > Bufo > Bufo gargarizans. The sequence continues at coordinate 288,140,312 of NC_058082.1, forward strand.
TGGTGACAGGCAGGCCTTGCAGTCAGGCCAGGCTCCTGACACCGCCAGCAGACTATCAGAGCCAGGTCCACCGTGGGTACATCCCGGTTGGGTTTTATCGGCTCAAATCTCCCGGCCTGGGGTGGAGATTTCCGTGGTTTGCCGACCCCCCCTCCCGACCGAACCCTCCTTTAGATTCCTGGTAGTTTTATAACGTTCCACCAGGTCCACCATCTCAAGGACATTGCCAGGAGACACCTGATCGATCCAGTGCTGGAGAGGATATGGCAAAGCCCTTCAAAACATATCTGCTAACAGACGATCCAGCATAGCAGTGGGACTCAGCATGTCAGGCTGTAGATATTTTTGCAAGAGGTGAAGTAAGTTATAATACTGGGGTCTTGCAGGCTCACTGGTGCACCCGCTGGGCCCAGACCAACACATTCACCCACAATATTGCTAAATCTCACCCTTGACTTTCTGGTAGTCGGCCGCTTGATCGTCCGGCAAGTCGAAATGCACCCGCTGGGGATCGGATGCCAGGAACGGAGCGACAACCTCAGCCCACTGGTCACGGGATAGCTTTTCCCTGATGGCCACTTTCTTGTACATCGCCAGGTAGGTTTCAATGTCGTCTGCGGGGGTCATCTTAGGAATCGCGGCACGGACTGCTTTCCGGGCATCATGGATGCTTAGGGTTGCCTGCTGTCTGCAAAGCCATCACGTGTTGTAGCAGAAACTGGGTAGTCTCCTGCTGCTGCTTATTAGCCTAGCGTTGCTGAAGATTAGCCTCCATGAGGGCCTTCACAACAGCCTCCATTTCTCGTGGGGCACTGGTTGTAATACAGCTGGTTTAATGTACGACATACAACCGTGCCTGAAAAATGCAGAACAACACTTCCTAACAGCTAATTCAGAATAGCCTGGATGGTGGGCAGTTCATCAAAATGACCATCCTGCTTATCACAGTCCCATGATATGTCACTCTCTAAGTCTGTCAGCTGCACAAAATGTCTTTGAGTGTGTTGCAGAGTAATGTCTAGCAGTCAACTATCTCTCACCAAGATGTACACTACCCAAAAGTAGCATCTGAAAGCCTTTTTATAGTGCAGTGGAGCAAGTACTTTTACACCCCATGTATTTAATCAGACCACAATTGTAATAATTTATATATCTGCCTAAGATATAACTGCATGCCGAGTTTTGCAGCAATCCAACATTTCTGTCTGGGTCCATTATTTTTTTTGTCAATGAGTGTACTTTGGAATGTCTGCAAATCTATATCTGATGAATAAAAAACACTTCTGAGTCTGAAGTATAATAAAATGGCTTTAATTTTCCATTTAGTTTTGATGCCTAATTGTCAGGGTCCTTGATGAAGCCTTCAGTAGCAGTTGCATATTTCAAAGTACAATTTCTTGGCTTTGTGCACAGGAAAGAACATTTCAAACATGTTGATCAATAGCACAGAGAAGAGTCTGTTTTCTATCAGTGATTCCTTACTAGCTTATTTAACAGAGTTTTACAATAAAAGAATCAGATCTCCTCACCAACCTCCTTTATTACTTGGCATTAGGTTTGGCTATTCTAATTTCTGCTTATGTTTTTTATGGTTATTTTTCTATGATAATATGTCAGACAAACAATTTTGCTGCAATATTATCATTCATTTGGATCTCTGTTTTGGGGCTTTTTACTAGATGTATGTGCTATTTTGTACATTACTCTTATCTATACTTACAGTAATCTACAAAATATATGACTATTGTAACTTGCTGTCACATTTCATAGAACTCTCATAGATTTACTTCAAATTCTTCTAACACATGGAAATATTTTGGTTAGATTAAATATAGTTTTTTTTGGTTATATATAGTACCCATTGTACAATATGCCATTTGTTCGACTGGTTCAGGAGTTTGAGTAATGAAATAAAATCTTTATCTATGCAGATTACTCGAGTTTATTTTTATTTTTTTATCCTGTATATGAACAAATAGCTTACAGGACATTGCAGGTCATGACAATATATAACTTTTACTAATGTAAAAATATTTTAAATTATAAGGACACATTCATCTTCATATTGTTTGTATATTTCCTATTCTATATGCATTGTAAAATCTGTTTGTATACATTTGATACATGTGCATACATGTATACATTTAGCACATATGTACAAAACTAAGCCATAACATGACCATATGCATGAGGTTTTTAACTGGTCATACACAATAGATTAATGCCTGCTGACCTTGATGATTTTAGCAGTGCCAGACATCCATCAAATCTGTATGGGGTTTTCCAACTTTTCCCCAACAGCAGATGTTGGGACAGACAAGGAACAAGCTGTTAGATTTCAACATGCCCAATCCTTTTGTTCTAATGGAACATAAGCTACCACCAGAGCGCAATGGCAGATTATAAAATTGGAGCATTTTGGGTGGCCCTCTGGGGCCTGAAACAGCCATCAATATTCCCAGGCAAATATCCGGGGCAGCAGTGTAGAGGCTCCCATCCCCACCATTCACTCTCATAGGCCACAGGCCACTGGGCCTGGAGCCTATGAGGCTCTAGAGTGGCGCAGATGGTTGCAATGTGATGACATCATCACAACTGCCTGCACTTGGTCTTAGCAGTGCAATGATGTCATCACAACTGCCTGCATCAGGATGCAGGAGGCGCAATGATGTCATTGTGACTGCCTGTCCCAGGATAAAGCAACTCAGGCCGGAATGTGGCCTGCATCACAGATGAGAGGAATGACGGTGGGAGTATTTTGCTATTGGGGACATACTGAAGCAATAAGAACTACAGCGAACATGCTGCCACAACAAAAACCACTGAGGGCATGGTGGGGAAACAAAAACTACTGGGGGCATATTTAGGTAATAAGAACTATTGGGGGCATACTGGGGCAATAATAACTACTGGGGGCAAAAAGAACTATTGGGACACTTGGGAGAAATTAGAACTAGTAGGGGCACTACTGGAGAACATATATCTGTTGGGGCACTACTGGAGGCACATAACTACTTGAGGCACTATAGAGGGCATTATAACTCATGAGGGCACTTTAGAGGGGAAGTGTATCATCTCTACGTCTCAGTACCTCTTTATGATGTCCTCCATGCTGCTGCTGCTTCTCTGTATATGACAGATAGGGGGAAATAATCTACTAGTTTTTATGTGCAGTGTACGGGAGACATGATAGCATTTAATCTATACTCACTAGCTTATGGACAATTGTCAATTATGAGATGGAGCCTGCAGTGGAAACTGGTTAAGAAAGCAGAAAATAAGTTGTATAATGGTTAGATATAGTGTTATTCCAAAAAGCCACCTGAAATGACAGGTACACTTTAAGAATTGGTCTGAGTGGGGCAATTAGTAATCGTAAAGATGAACTTTAGAATAGTCTTTAGTAATGCCATAGCCCTGCCTTGTCTGCACGCTGTGTCTGCTGTTTCAGATTAGCCCCTTTCATTTGCACAGTACCAACCTTTTAATTTGTACAAGGTTGGCTCTGTGTCTGGTAGAAGCTTCATTCTAGTGATTAGATAGGTTCAGTGACAGACTGGGAACTTAAAGTAGCCCTAGAAAAAAAAACTAAAAGTGGCCCCATATTGTATTCACAGAAGTAGTGACAGAAATACATAGGGATACCACAGTGCACCACAAAATACCGTCACCTTTACCATAGTATTCAACTTTGGTGACCATCCTGAGGATGGGGATACAGTTAAATTCAGAAGGGCACTTGTGGCCATTGGTCAAGTGCATAAGTATCTGATGCTCCAACATTAAGTAATGAGAGCATTAGACTATTATGTACCCAGGCGGCCGTGAGGAAGGCTTGTGCAGCGCTATGGGCGTTGGCCTACTAGGAAATGTCCCTGTTGAATTTAAGGCCAGTCCACCTCTGGAGAGGTTACAGCTGTCTGACCATATGATCACATATTGATGGGATATCCTTGTGATTATTAATAATAATGAAAACATGCACTTTTTATATCATATTCTTGTTAGCATCTTGTTTCTATCAGGCAGTATTTTTGGCACATTTGTCAGTGTTGCTGGATATAGATACTTTCTGAAAAGAGACTTCAAACAAAACAGATAATACGTCTTTTGAGAATGATTACTTTGGTGAAGATGCAGGATTATGTTTCTGCAAGGAGAGTGTACTTCTCAGGCTAAATATTAAAAATGTGTAATCCCAGACATTCAAGTTTGCAGAATTATAAGAATCTGTTACTTGCTGTATTTTTAGATATATTGTGATTGGTTGCTATTTTCAGTGACTCATCATGTAAGTCACATAAATAGGTTAAAGCATTACATCAGGACATCAAAGGGAGAGGTACACTGCCCTAAAGGTGGAGCTTCAATTCTGGTCGAAATAAGATCTGATCATGCAAAATAGGGCTCTAATATTAAAGGTTCCAGCTGAAAACACTGATCAATGTTTAGGATAAATATGTGAACTCTAAGCAGCTACCTTATGTACAAAATAGCTTCTGGGTATTAGCATTAGTTATATCTGATTGGCCACCAAGCAGTGACTATTGATAATCAGCCCAGTATCGTATGAAAATATTTTGTGTATTCACCCTTCGTTTGCAGCATATATTAACCATATGCCCTGGGAAAGCTCCTGCCATATAGATAAAAAATATCCATAGGTCCCCATTCACCCAACAGCTGCCATATTAGCGCACTTTTGACCTTTGTCAGAGTGTTTGCCTTATACTTATGTGGGGAATTTAATATGGGAACTTATGGGCAGTATATTCATCTGTATATATATATACAGTACAGACCAAAAGTTTGGACACACCTTCTCATTCAAAGAGTTTTCTTTATTTTCATGACTATGAAAATTGTAGATTTACACTGAAGGCATCAAAACTATGAATTAACACATGTGGAATTATATACATAACACAAAAGTGTGAAACAACTGAAAATATGTCATATTCTAGGTTCTTCAAAGTAGCCACCTTTTGCTTTGATTACTGCTTTGCACACTCTTGGCATTCTCTTGATGAGCTTCAAGAGGTAGTCACCTGAAATGGTCTTCTAACAGTCTTGAAGGAGTTCCCAGAGATGCTTAGCACTTGTTGGCCCTTTTGCCTTCACTCTGTGGTTCAGCTCACCCCAAACCACCGATTGGGTTCAGGTCCGGTGACTGTGGAGGCCAGGTCATCTGGCGCAGCACCCCATCACTCTCCTTCATGGTCAAATAGCCCTTACACCGCCTGGGGGTGTGTTTGGGGTCATTGTCCTGTTGAAAATAAATTATGGTCCAACTAAACGCAAACCGGATGGAATAGAATGCCGCTGCAAGATGCTGTGGTAGCCATGCTGGTACAGTATGCCTTCAATTTTGAATAAATCCCCAACAGTGTCACCAGCAAAGCACCCCCACACCATCACACCTCCTCCTCCATGCTTCACGGTGGGAACCAGGCATGTAGAGTCCATCCGTTCACCTTTTCTACGTCGCACAAAGACACGGTGGTTGGAACCAAAATCTCAAATTTGGACTCATCAGACCAAAGCACAGATTTCCACTGGTCTAATGTCCATTCCTTGTGTTCTTTAGCCAAAACAAGTCTCTTCTGCTTATTGCCTGTCCTTAGCAGTGGTTTCCTAGCAGATATTCTACCATGAAAGCCTGATTCACACAGTCTCCTCTTAACAGTTGTTGCTGCTAGAACTCTGTGTGGCATTGACCTGGTCTCTAATCTGAGCTGCTGTTAACCTGCGATTTCTGAGGCTGGTGACTCGGATGAACTTATCCTCCGCAGCAGAGGTGACTCTTGGTCTTCCTTTCCTGGGGCGGTCTGCATGTGAGCCAGTTTCTTTGTAGCGCTTGATGGCTTTTGTGACTGCACTTGGGGACACTTTCAAAGTTTTCCCAATTTTTTGGACTGACTGACCTTCATTTCTTAAAGTAATGATGACCACTCGTTTTTCTTTACTTAGCTGCTTTTTTCTTGTCATAATACAAATTCTAACAGTCTATTCAGTAGGACTATCAGCTGTGTATCCACCTGACTTCTCCACAACGCAACTGATGGTCCCAACCCCATTTATAAGGCAAGAAATCCCACTTATTAAACCTGACAGGGCACACCTGTGAAATGAAAACCATTTCAGGTGACTACCTCTTGAAGCTCATCAAGATAATGCCAAGAGTGTGCAAAGCAGTAATCAAAGCAAAAGGTAGATACTTTGAAGAACCTAGAATATGACATATATTTTCAGTTGTTTCACAGTTTTTTGTTATGTATATAATTCCCCATGTGTTGAGTCATAGTTTTGATGCCTTCAGTGTGAATCTACAATTTTCATAGTCATGAAAATAAAGAAAACTCTTTGAATGAGAAGTTGTGTCCAAACTTTTGGTCTGTACTGTATATATTAGTATTATTTATTTGGAAACACTGTACATGAAGAGGGAGTTAGATACACAATATAATAAATGCAAATACAAAAAACGTGGAACTATTAACAGACTGGTGCAGAGGGCGGGAGGACTCTTCCCACAAGAGTGTATGTATAGTGTGAGAATATTTTGCCCCAGTATAGTATATTAGTGATAGCAGCCATTTTTTCTTATTGCAGTTGCTCCACAGCCAGTCTTCTCCATAGACGAGCATGCTGCTGCTCTCCATGCCCTGCTCTGTAATAAAGAATATATTAAACATCTAATGCCAGCTAATATCATTGGATAAGATTCACAATATATTTATTAAAAATGAGTGGTTAAATGCACATAAAACTGCTTTTTTCACACTTCTTTGTAGAAGCCAGCAGCAAGGCTCTGCTTACATCTTGTCAGAGCCTGCTTTGGAGGTATATATTCCATGATGTGTACATCTAGCTGAAGACTCTGGCAGTTGCCACTACTTAAATGGGTTATCCCATGACTAATGTAAAAAATGAAAATCAGTTATCATATAGTAGTACATGGCAATCTCTTTATAACAAAGCTGGAACCAGCCCTGCACCTCACATGAATACAGAGATCTCCCCATTTAATTCATTGTTCTGCAATATTTATATCAAGTTTACAGCTCAAGGGGAGGGTCTTTTCTGCTACAGCTAAGGGGGCGTGTCCATGTTCTAACTATCACAGCTCAGGAGGCAGATGAAGGAGGACACTGAGCATGTGCGGCCTTCTCAGTGAGCAGGACGAAGAAATAAGAAAGAAAACAAACAGCAGGTGGCGCTATACAGATACATTTTATTAAATAACTTAGTAGCTATGCAAAATTTTTAATTACATGCAAATACAAAAGTATTCAGATCCAGGTGATGGTTTAAAAACTGCTGAATATTTTTCATGGGACAACCCCTTTAACCTTACAGTTTTATACATAGTCTTTGGCTGCAATGTTAAAAAACAACAACCTATACACTACACAGTATATGCTTTTATGGCGGCCTCTTGTATATTAAAGTGCAAGTCTGGAGTAGTATCTCCTCTATGAGGATAAGACTAAACCAGCTAGCCTTTTGCACACCACGTGCATCAATATTACTTACCTTTGGGTAGATACTAATAACTGCATGGTAGGAACACCCCACAATAACTGCTGTTTTGAAGATACTCAGTTTCACCCTCTTTACTCATATATCCTTAAACTTGTCCAGTTTTCCCGTTTCAGCACATTAACTTCAAGAACTGTTCAGGGATTTTAACTAATTTCAAACTTCAGTTTCATATTAGTTGCTGTCTAATATGTCCAGATCTTGACAGATGCCATTGTAATGAGATATTATATGGTATTCACGTCACCTTAATGTAGTGGCAGATCAGTATATTTTTCTACTAAATCCCTGAAATATGAGTATTATACTTATCTTCATGAAGCCAAGAGCTTTTATTCTGATTCATCCCGTCCACTTCGTGACTCTATGTATTGTAAATGAAGACGCGCCATCCATTGGCTTAAAACTGCGAAAAGTTTTCTTTTTTGTAGTTTAAAGTTTTTTTTTTCTTCTACATGCAACAGTTTTAACCACAATTGCATTTCCCCAAACAATTTATTTAGCATACTTACATGTGCATCCACAGCACAAGACATAAAGCTGAAAGATCTTGACAGCGCTGTTTCCTTTTACAATTCTTGTTCTTTTGCAAAAGAAGAAAAACAGGTCAGTGTGACTTTAGGCAAATATAAACCAATGTTTGGAAATTTCTAAGCGCTGAGCAGTATCAGATGTTTTGCTGGATATTTTTTCCTATGTTCCCATTTAGTACATTAAAAGCCCAAAATGCACTTTAGATTATGATGAATTAAAAACATGCAATTAAGAAATGCTAGAATAACAAATAAAGAGGTCATGAATGGAAATGTTGGCAGTGGATACGAAGGACTTGATCGAGTTCACTTGTTTGAAGAACAATGCTACAAATGTGAAATCAAGCAGTAAAAGACTCATTTCAATCCACAACAGTGATTGTAAAAATGTCCCTCTGAAAACCTGGATTTAAATTTCGGCTTGGGAATGACTCACTATGGTGCATGAAGATTAAAGGCCTACTTTGCTCTGATTGAATTAAATATATTTAGAGTGTGCAGTACCTCAAAAACAACTAGTTGAAATGTTCAGTGCGAGAAGAAAGGTTCCAATGTGGTTAGGCTGCTGTCTCCTCTCCAGAGAAATTGTGAACCTTGACTTTTGTATCATTTTGGTGACAGGTATATATAATCTTTGATTGACATTGAATCTAATTTTTGGTCTTTGTAATTGGAGGACATTGGAATTATCATAGCTGTGGAGGTACCATACTTGTTATTAAGCTATGGGGTATGCAATATTCTCTGCTGTTCATCACTACTGTGAGATAAGAGTAGTGCAAGTCAAAATATGACTTGACAAATTCCATTTGTGAGATGTCTTCTTTTCTAGAACATATTGATAACTGGCTGTAAGTCTAGCATATGTATGGATTAATATGATGATGGTATATCATGTATAATATGACATCCATCTGAACAGGTTGTCTAAAAAATAAAAATGGCTCATCTTAAACAGGTTCACAATCTTGTATAAAAAAAAAAAAATGCATACTTACCTCACCGATTCCATGTCGTTCCCAGTAGGTGTTGCTTGGGTCCCCACTGCACTCTGTTTCCTGGTTCCCCTCCACATTTACAATATGCTGTTCAGGCAATCACTGGCCGAGGTAGGCCACTGCTGTGCCCAGTGATTGGCTGACCGATCGTGCCTTCATGTCAAGAGGAGCCATGGAGCAACAGTGGACCTGATTAACAACAATATGATAGCGACTGGGATTGATTAAGTGCGTTTGCCTATTTTTTGTACACTATTGTGAACCTGTTTAAAATTTGTATATGCTGGACAATCCTTTTAATAGCATGTTTACAAATAATATGATTGAGTTACACCAGGGGCGTACACAGAAATCATTGGGGCGCATTGCAAAGTTCAGAGTTGGGCCTTCTGCCCTCATATAGCTAGGGATGGGCCATCATTCTAAGGCACGTTCGGGGCCTTCGTCACAGATTTGGTCAAAAAGAGCAGGATGAACAAGGGGCTTTTGCATATATGCAGAATCTCATTGAGCTTAGGGGCTGCCTCTGAAAAAAGACGTGCCCCCACTTCCATCAATCCATTTAGCTCTCCTTGCTGCTATGGATAGGATTCACTTAGTAACAGTGAATGGACTGTTACAGTACACTGTATGGGATAACAGCAATTACAGAAAATGTAATGCGCCAAAATAAATTACAATAAACACATTTTGTGTGTATATATATAAATGTGTTTATTACTACAAGAAAATGTAGACTAGCACATTCATATTCATAGTCACAGGTGCATATCCATCAAGCAAACATGGTTGATAAAAAAAAATGGCTGCACAGCATTTCACATACAAACAATAGAGCTGAGAAATGGGGATCATTCTAAATAAAAGTAGTATCATACCTACTATAAATGGGAAAATAGAAGCTCTTTGCTTGCATTTATGGTCAAACGTGTGTCGGGCCCATCTACCAGGCATCAAGGTGGCTTCCGCAGATGGGTACCGAACACTAATATACTGCCTCTCTTGGACTTACCTAAGCCTACATTTTCAGGGCAGTGTAGGAACCAGCTACATTTATACACTGCACAGAAGCCCCAGGCAGATGGGCATTGCTCATTCTAAAAGAGGTGCTACCCTCAATATATACTACAAGAAAAATTAGACTAGCACATTCATATACATAGTCACAGGTGCATATCCATCAAGCAAACATGGTTGATAAAAGAAAATGGCTGCACAGCATTTCACATACAAACAATAGAGCTGAGAAATGGGGATCATTCTAAATTAAAGTGGTAAATGTGTTTATTGTAATTTCATTCATTCCATTATATTTTGTAATTACTAAATAAATTATACTTTTGATGTTATCCTATACAGTGTGCTGATATATAGAGATGTATTTATAGATATTAGTATACTATACATAGAAAGAATACTAGCTAGGTTTAGGCTAGGTCTACACGACGACATTTGTCGCGCGACATTTTGTTGCACTAATGTCGCGCGACAATTTTTATAATGGCATTCTATGGTGTCACACTGCGACATGCTGCGACTGCGACGCAACAGTCGCAGAAAATCCATTCGAGATGCCATTATACAAATTGTCGCGCAACATTAGTGCAACAAATGTTGCGCCCTATCTGTTGCGCTACTTATTGTCGCGTGACAAATGTCGTCGTGTAGACCTAGCCTTATAGTCAGAGACTGCTAAGGTTCTGTTTGTCATACAGCAGGTCCTGAGTTTAAGATCCGACAGCAGACGATACTCAAGAAAAAAGCAGCAGACTCCTAACCATGAGTCTTTAGAGAAGTGCATGGACTGTTTGCACAGTTCCCCCAACTCTCAATAGAAATGACAGCATGGTAATAGGAAGTAAAACTTAACATTTATTTACTATGTATAGCAAAATATAATTAGACTCCAAAACTGTGAACTGATGCTGCATTACACCTTATTATATAGTTGCTATAAACAATGCCAGTATAAATTATAAATAGATAAACACGCCAAATAAAAAGATCAGTAAATTCACAGTTTGAAGGCAAGTGACCTGGTTTAGTCATGTTGGTAATAAACTTATCAGTATATCAAGTGCATATAAGATTGACCTTACTCAACCACGTGTCATGTCACAGAAGCAGGGTTGTATTTTCTGTGTACTTAGGTCATCCACCATTTGATGGATGTGTCCATTCTCCCAGTGACGCCCTGAGTGTCAAACTACCAATGTTCGTGAAAAGATCCCAATCTGAAACCTGCTCTTGGCAAGCCCAGGCTAAACTCCTCAAAGCATTTACTATACTTTTCATCTGATGTTCCCATGTTAGACTCTTTGAGGGATGCAAGCATTGTGTTCTTAAAGAAGACATTTATCATCCAGTAGTCACTGGGCATGACAGATAAAGGTTAAAGGGGTTGTCTCACCTCAAACATTGGTAGCATACTAGGATATATGCCATCATTGTCAGATAGGTGCCTTTGGGAGTGCTGAAAATAACCGAGTGCTGGTTCCACCATTTCCATCAGTTCTATAGAAGTGAATGGAGTGGTGGCTGCAATTGGATAGTACTCTTTACATTAATTTCTATAGGACTTCTACCTGTACTTTGGGCACTCTATTCTAGAGATAGGTGGGATATGTGATATGCCACCAACGTTCAAGGTAAGACAGCCCCGGTAAGTGCGGCAGAGTTCACCAACTGGGCTACAGACTTGGCATGAACAGTAAAGTGGAAGTTTTTCCCTGGCTATGGAGTTACACATACCTGCAAAAGTAAAGTGAAGCACTACCCTGACGTGAGCTGTGGAATCATACTGCCACAAATTTTGCATGCGTGCTCCAGCCTTTGGTGATGGTATGGTGATGATTTGTCAGTTGGCGGTGACATTAATATAATGAGGCTTGTACAGTTATTACATTATAGAATAAACATCATTATACAAATCTGTGACATTATATAGAAAAAATTATTGCTAATTATTAGAGATGAGAGTTCATAAAAATTCGATTTCACTGCTTTACCAATTTATTTTAAATTGATTCACTTTGTGATGAATTACTTTATCACGAAGCGCATTTATTTGTAAGTAGTGGGTGCAATGACACGGAACGCCGATTGCACTGCTCCTCATCATTGTACCTCTCAGATGCCACGTTCATCACTGATTGTGGCAGCTGACATTAATATTAAAATGTAAAATAAATAAATAAAATCATACTAACCTTATCCATTTGATTACGAAGAGCCCCCCACTGCCATCTTGATTGAACATCCAGTGTGAATTCTCTTTGTGCGGGATCTTCAATCAAGATGGCGGCAGCAGGCTCCTTGCACTCAAACGGATGAGGTATGATTTTTTTTAAAATCCCATTTCAGGCAAAATCGATTCATTCACCACGAAGCACAAGTAAATTCGGCTTCACAGCGAATCAAACTTTCCCTGAAATTTGGATCGAAGTCCACTTTGGATCAGACAGTTCGATTCGCTCACCATTAATAATTATGTTCGACCAGAATTCACAGAGGTTTTTCTGTTTTTATAAAATTAAAGGCCACTCATATATACTGTACATAACACAATTTTGTCCTAAATATATAAGCTTTTCCATACTTTTTATGGCAATCATACAGAAATGAATCATAGAAATACAGTCCCTGACAAAAGTCTTGTCGCTTGTGTACAAATTGACCTGAAGTGAAGCTAAAATATATTTCTAATCAAGATTTTGTTACAAAAAATGGGTCATTTTAATCCCAACAGCTTTTGTAATAATGTTTCAGTGCAAAACGAAACTGACAAAAAGTATTCTAATATTCACAGCTTGGTAAAGCCCATTGAGTCAATTTTTGCCAAGACATAAGTGTTGTCGCCTTGTCATATGAGCTTCACCTGTGACTAATAATGGATCAAATAGGTCTCAGGTGTGTAAAAAAAGAACCTCAGTACACTAGACCTTCACATTAACTACAACTAGACCTCTGTAAACATGCCTAAGATTCACCCGGAGACTAAAGTGTAGATTATCAAGAGGCTGAAGACCAGATCCACTGCTGATGTGGAAGACACCTTCAATGTGTCTCAGCGTCAACTTCAGAGGATAAAAAAAAAGATTTGAAGAGACTGGAGACGTTTTGGACAAGGCCAGGTCAGGCCGACCCGCAAGACAACTGCTCAAAAGGACCGTTTGTTGGCTCAAAAATCCAAGGCCAGCACATTTTATACTGCAGCAGAGCTCCATGAGACCTGGTCACCTGAAGTCCCTGTGTCAACCAGAACAGTTTTTTGGATTCTGTCTCAAAATGGCGTCCATGGTCGAATCAGTGCCCATAAACCAGCACTAAGCAAAAGACAATTGAAAAACCGTCTGGCATTTGCCAAAGCCCACAGCCTGCTAAAAGGATGGACGCTGGAAAAGTGGCAGAAGGTGGATTTTTCAGATGAATCTTCTGTTAAATTACTCCACAGTCGCCGCAAATATTACAGGAGACCTACTGGAACCCACATGGAGCCAAGATTTACCCAGAAAACAGTGAAGTTTGGTGGAGGCAAAATCATGGTCTGGGGTTACATCCAGTATGGGGGTGTCCGAGGGATCTGCAGGGTGGAAGGCAACATCAATAGTCTAAAATACCAAGAAATCTTACATACCTCTTATATTCCCAACCATAAAAAATGCCAAATTCTGCAGCAGGATGGTGCTCCATCGCATACTTCCATCTCCACATGAAAGTTCCTTAAGGCATAGAAGATCAAGATTCTCCAGGATTGGCCAGCCCTATCACCAGACATGAACATCATTGAGCATATGTGGTGAAGGATGAAAGAGGAAACATGGAAGACAAAACCAAACAATATTGATGAACTCTGGGAGGCTATTCCTGATGACTACATTAGTTAATTGTATGAATCCTTGCCAAACCGCATGGATGCTGTCCTTCAAGCTCATGGATGTCATACAAGATATTACATTTGGATCTCACAGCACCACTACCTAATTTGCTGACATATTTTTGGATTTGCAGTAAAGTTGTTCAGTTTCTGTATAGGCGACAAAACTTTTGTCTTGCCAAAATTTGACCTTTCTGTCTTCAATAAATGATAAATCTTTTTTCAGTGAAACTAATTTATTTCAGTGCATTAAACATCATTTGGGAGGGCTTTAGCTTTTCATATGAGCTATTTCTAACATCAATTGATTAATTAAAAGTCAGGTTAATAGCAGGAGTTTCTACAAAATAGAGAAGCGACAACACTTTTGTCAGGGACTGTAGATTGCTTCAAAGCATATATGACTCTAGAGCTTCCATCTGATAACCCATGAGCAGACATGAGCTAACTAGATGGTAACGTTATGTACGTGTTATACTGAGCAGCACTTGTGCATTGTTTATCTCTTTGGAAAGCTTGCAAGCGCTTATAAAACAAGTGTTTAAAACAGTGTTCAAGTGCTACATGGTTGAATGATTTCACTTTATTAGAATTCCAGTTCACTGACATCATCAAAGGTGTTACTTCCTAGAAGATGGTTTTTGTTAAATAGTTTTTCTGTATTATCATTCAACACAAGTTTAACTCCTTACTACTAGAGGTGCTTAGGCTTTAGTCAAGAGACATTATAGATTTTTAGTATAAGGTTTAGCTGTTTTTTCTATATTCATTAAGCTATCCATGACATTATTGTGCCTTTTTCATGGCAGATGGGGCTTATATCTTTATATTTTTTATTTTACATATAGCCTGTGTGTTTTTATTCAGAGCTAGGTAAAATTTCATTTTTTTAATTTGATCCCTGAAAAGTGTTCTAGAAGAGCATCCTCTGCATCTTCATTTTAAAGGCGTTTACCAAAATGTGTTTATTATCAACAGGGAAAGGGTCTTATTGGTGAAGTCCAACTGTGGGTACCCTAAAAAAGGGAGGTCTTGCCCTGCCTCATTTGAATGGAGGGGTGATCAGGTGTATATTCTTCGCTATTGCTTATCTCTGTGGGACTGTTGAAGAGACGTTGAGTATAGAGCTCTACTATATCCAGCTGCCACATAGAGATAAATGGAGCAGCAAAGCACATGCTCGAATGCTACTCTATTCGCAGGACTCCTGTTCTTATGATCTGTGAGGGTGCCTGCGGTCAAATCCCCAACCATCAGACTCTTATGCTTATCCTCTTAAATCAGCGGCTTGTTCCCATTGCTGCCTCTCTGCGTCTGTTAGGAACATTACACATTGAAGAGTTACTTCTCCCATTTTTGCCCACACTACCACTCACCTCTTTTCCATGCTCTGCAGCAGCACGCTGCTTCTAATTGCTAATCAGCTTCTCCCATAACACTGAGTTGCATGAACAATTAGTTTCTTATTCTGCCTGTTCCTTGCTAAGGTGTTTGTTCTCGGTTGTCTGCCAGTGTACTTGATAGTGCCTGTACTTGATAGTGCCCTGGCCTTGGACCTGTATCTCAGATTCTCATGAATTCTGCCTGCTCTGACCACTGCCTGTTTTTAACTATGTCTTTTACCTGATCCTACGGTGCCTACACCAGTATTTCTGCCCTCACGAGTCAATTGTCAACCACACCGGGACTACTCCAAAAGGTGGCAGCCTCGTGGCCCCCTGCAGAGAAGTCCAGATTCCTTTATAGGGGGAAAGGGTGAATACCAGGGAGCTGCCAAGGTAACGCGCTTAGGTTTATTCCAAACACAAACCAGTTGGTTGACACAGTGGTTCCGCACCCACTGCTGTAAAACTTGTATATAAGGGATATATTTAAATTATGGGAAACCCATTTAACATATAGTGTAAAATACTTTTTATATATTCTGGGTTGTATTTGGCATAGCATTTACTGAGAGCTATGTAGTGAGGGATGCAAAAGTAGTAAATAACTTTCTCTTCAAAGCCTACTTTACTGCCACTTCACAATGCTGCTTATTATGGCTGATGTATGGAGGCACCACATAAAGGAGACACCCAAGAATAAATCCCCTGAACATGTATGGGTGGGCGTTAAAGAGGTTCAGTATGCTAACAAACAAGTTCATTTGTGGTGTTATTTGTGTAATACAGTGGTATGCTTCTATACATGTTTATTTGTGGGTTTAATGTCCCTCAAGTCGGTGATAACAGAAAATAGTCAAATAAAGATTCTTTTTGTGTCTATGAAAAAGTTGTTGTTTTTTTTCAGATGACATATTGTTACATATTAAACATGCTCTTAAAAGTTAATCCTTTTTCCAGACCTCTTCTAGTGGAGTCTTGAGGAATGCTCAAATGCCTTAATGATGCAGATTCAAAGCCTGGACAATAAGGTGGAGCTTCAACACAAGATTAAGATTCCTCACGTTCACTCTTTGTTTTACTTAAGCTAAGGAGATTTGTGGGGCTCATGCTGTAGACAATACACACAAGAGCTGTGCTAACTTCATATAGTACTCTTCATGGCACGGGTAAACCTTCATAGTGAATAGATTACTTACAAGAGAAATTGTACGTGGTGGTCAAATGTTTTTCTTATATACATTCACTCCAACTTGATGATGACCCCTTCCAAAAAGAGGATTTAAGAAATACAATACCCAAAAATGTCAGCTTTTACCAACCAACCAACTTACACCCCATTATACTCTCAGAATAAGAAGTCATTCAACAGAAATCACTTATGAAGCAGAGGTACACCAATGGAATGTTATTATTATTTTAAGCACAATTAGTTCCAGGGGCGCTGTATGTATAAAAAGAGATAAACACAAACATAACACAAAAACAAGTACAGTGAGGAACAAAAGTATTTGAACACCCTATGATTTTGCACGTTATCCCAGGTGTCTGAAATTTGTAGGTGCATTACCACTCTGAGAGACAGAATAAAAATAAATCAGGAAATCACATTGTTTGATTTTTTAAGAATTTATTTGTCTTGCACTGCTGAACATAAGTATTTGAACACTTGAGAAACAGCAAGAATTCTGGCTCTCAAATACCTGTTACTGTGCCTTTAAAAAGTCCACCTCTACTCCACTCATTAATCTAAATTAGTAGCACCTGTCCACCCCACAGTCAGTCAGACGCCAAATACTACCAAGGGCAAGACTAAAGAGCTGTCAAAAGACACTAGAGACAAAATTGTGGATCCCACAAGGCTGGAAAGGACTACGGGGCAATTGCCAAGGAGCTAGGTGAAAATAGATCAACTGTTGGAGTAATTGTTAGAAAATGGAAGAGGCTAAAGACGACTGTCAGTCTCCCTCGGACTGGGGCTCCATGCAAGATCTCACCTCGTGGGGTATCACTGATGATAAGAAAGGTGTGGAATCATCCCAGAACTACAAGGGAGTAGCTGGTCAATGACATGAAGAGAGCTGGGACCACAGTTTCAAAGGTCACTGTTGGTAGAACACTATCCCGTCATGGTTTAAAATCATGCATTGCACGGAAGATTCCCCTGCTCAAGTCATCACATGTCTAGGCCCGTCTGAAGTTTGCCAATGACCATCTGGATGATCCAGAGGAGGCATGGGAGAAACTTGTTAAACCTTTTGGTCTAAACTTCAGTTTGGAGGAAAAAGAAGGATGAGTTGCATCCCAAGGACACCATCCCTACTGTGAAGCATGGGGGTGGTAACATCATGCTTTGGGGGTGCTTTTCTGCAAAGGGGACAGGGCGACTGCACTGTATTAAGGAGAGGATGAATGGGGCCATTTATTGTGAGATTTTGAGCAGCAACAACCTCCTTCCCTCAGTCAGAGCATTGAAGAAGGTTCGTGGCTGGGTCTTCCAATATGACAACGACCTGAAGCACACAGTCAGGATAACCAAGGAGTGGCTCCATAAGAAGCATATGAAGGTTCTGGAGTGGCCTAGCTAGTCTCCAGACCTAAATCCAATAGAACATCTTTGGAGGGAGCTGAAACTCTGTGTTGCTCAGTGACAGCCCCGAAACCTGACAGATCTAGAAGAGATCTGTGTGGAGGATTGGGCCAAAATCCTTGTTGCAGTGTGTGCAAACCTGGTCAAGAACTACAGGGAACGTTTGACCTCTGTAATTGCAAACAAAGGCTTCTGTACCAATTATTAATACTGATTTTCTCAGGTGTTCAAGACAAATACATTCTTTAAAAATCATACAATGCAATTTCCTCACTGTACAATAATTGTAAACTAATTGACACTCTGGTAAAGAGGAAGAGAGAACCCTGCCCTACAAAGAAAGGTACTAATATGGTAGTATAGTGGACGCAGGTCTACTGTAAGTTATTGACCTTTCTAAAGAGGTGTTTAAAGGGATTGTGTAAGAATGTGAAGTGTTTTAGGAAACCCCCCCACTTTACCAGACCAGTAAAGTGAAGCTTACTTGCTTGCTTACCGCGCAGGCTCTCTGTTCCTTCTTCTTTTGGCCTGTGATGCTCTGCTGGGCTCCCTCACTGTAATTGTCATTACATAAGGGAATCTGGTCAGTGCCACAGCCATTGATTGGCTACAGCGATGTCAAACTAGATGGTTACAGCAAGGAAGCCCAGCAGAGTACTGTAGTCCTGAAGGAGAAGAAACAGAGAGCCAGCGCTGGGCAGCAGGTAAGCAAGCTTCTCTTTACCTGTCCAGCCAAGTTGCACAACCCCTTTAAAGGACATCTGACAGCATATTTGTTTATGTATGCTTGGTGGCTGAAGGCATCTGTGCTAGTCCAATGTTCATATGTGACTGCACTGCTGAGAAAAGTTTAAATATACACAAATGAGCCTCTAGGAGCAAAGGGGGCGTTGTTGTTAATCCTAGAGGCTCAGCTCTCTCTGCGACTTCCGCATCTTCTACACTTTGATTGACAGGGGCAGCCATGATGACATTTACACTGCCTGAGACTGGTCAATCAAAATGGAGATGGCACAGCAGTTGCAAAGAGAGCTGGGCCTCTAGATGTAATAGTAACACCTCCATTCCTCCTACAGGTTCATTTGCATACATTAAAACTTCATCCTTCTCAGCAATGCAGGCACATATGAACCTGGGACCAACACAAATGTCTTCAGCTACCAAACGCATGTGCAACATGTCAGCCAGTTTCATAGGTACAAATCTGCTGACAGAGGCCCTTAAGGTGGGGGAGAGTCTTATTTGTTGGAATATTGGTATAGGGCATGTCATATAAAATTACCATACAATTATTTTTGATATAGCTTATCCTTGTAGCCCCCTAGAAGGGGGAAGGGGGGGGGGGGGTACTGTCACGGTCCCTCCCGTGACAGAGGTGAGAAGATCAGATATACTTGCTGCATGTGAGGCTATCTGACAGGTCTCTCTGTTTTCCTCTTTGTATGTTGTTGTTTGGCAGGATCTCACGTCTCCCCAGGTCCTACTTGTTATCAGTGATGAGGCTCCATTTAGGTCCGCCTCACACTGCTGACCATGCGGTTGATATTTCCTCTTGGAGTTGCTAGAGCTTGTTTGTCTTGGATCTCCTGCTTCTCCATTCTTCTCAAAGCTAAGTACTAGTTGCCTGTTCTATTTGTTGTTCTCTTGTGTGTTTTGGTTGTAGGCCTCAGGGAGACGTGGGTTTCCTCATCTGGGAAGGATCCAGCTGTCTCGTCTCCTGCTACCTAGCCTAGGGCTCGTCAGTTTTAGCAGGGCTTAGGTATCCGGAGTATGAGCATTTCCACTATCAGGATCTGCTCATACTGGCAGAAGTTAGAGAACGGCCTAGGGATTACTAGGAGGTCACCATCCCTCTTCCTTAGCTTTTGAGGCCTAGACTGTTGTCTATTTCTTTTGTGTGTATCTGGTGTTTTCCCCTTCCCCAATACCCGTGACAGGCATACAAATGCATATAAATACAGTTCTCACCTCTTCTAACGAGCAGGCAATTATCGGGAAGGAACTCTTCCATCATAATAATTGCCTACTCAGTCAGCATGTGCAATTGCGCCTTTGATCTGACTTATTTTGATATTAGGTGGATGTTCTTGTGTCCTCTAGAACAGGACTTCTTAGGCTTCTTCTACTGTAGCCTCCTCAGCAACAACATTGTTTTACCTGAGCATCAGTGGTCGAAGTTCATGCCAAAAATAAAAATAATAATTCATTAATCTTTTATTTGTGTCCTGAAACAAATGTAGCAATAAAATAAGCACAAAAGTATTCTGGACAACGTATGACCACGTACAGCCTCTTACAGATAAGGGACAACTCCACTTTTCGAAGAAAAAAAAAGGAAACACTCCTCTAGTGTATTCAACAGCACCATGGCATATGTTGCCACTTTATAACTGAATGTGTTATTATCCTTCATCTAGTTCTGAACTTAATTTTAATCTGAATTACTCAATAGTCTAGAATTTTAAAAACGCAAACATGGACACATGTACCTGTATGCATGTCAAGGGTCTGCATAGCATAGTAACTCCAGAAGTAATAATTTACTGCATTTTATTAAAAACATTTAAACATATGGGTTAAATTTTATTATTTAAAGTATACTACTATAAAAGTGCGTTATCGGTGAAATCAGATTTTTGCCATAGAAGGGGAAGGGACACAGATTTTTAAAAAGGGGACTTTTTTCATATTTTTATTTTGGAAAAAAAAATCTATATGTCAAGTGCATTGTATTAGTATTCTATAGTAAAATCTTCCCAATAGTGCTGTCAGTCCATTAAGAGCAAACTGCTTATACATCCATCCACCGAGAGATGCTTCATGAGATGTTTTCTTATGAGAATTTTCCATGCAGCAGATTTTCTGCTATGTAAGCCAGTAAAGGTATGGTAAATGTAACTTTATAAGCAGATCATCACTTCCGTAGAATCCAGCATCCCTTTGCCATCCATTTATTACACAGAAATTCTTCTTACATTCTGACATTTCCATAAAATAATATTGTATTTGTGTTGTAAACCACAAGACATAACTTCGAAAGCTCTAAGCAAATTAGTCCTGCACACAGACCAGCATTAATGCTTAAAATACTTCTGCTTCATGCTAAAATGTATGGGAGTGTGTCATAGGATAGGGTTTTGAGGAAATTAGAAGAATGCTTTAAACAATTATGGAAGCGGAAATTGGATATCCATTCCTGAGATCAGTCTAAAAAAATCACAGTATATTCCTTGTCCAGCTAGCCTTAAATTACCTGCTTTGTAGAAAGCGTCTTGCATGGAATTATGTCTTCTCTTTCTGTTTGCCATTTAGCTTTGTACAAAGCTTTGCCTCCAGAAGGCGAAAATCTGTTTTGAACTTGTTTCCGCTGAGAAAAAGAAAACCCCAGGGAGGAGACCCAGCAGAATAATATCAGAGGAAAAATTAGCCCGCATCCTGCAAGAACAGAACATCAGCAAGATGGATTCTGTTATTCATGTGTTAAACATATGTAGGTAATCCTGCTCCATTTAATTGCTATGAATCAGGGTTCTTGTCTGCCTTTTTTTAAGCACCAGTCCTAATGGCATGAAGTGGTGACTGTTCTGCATATGACTAATATTTAGCTCGCTCACATGGCAGAAGACCGAGGGTAAATTGGCACAGCACTGCAGCATAGTAAATGTGTCTCATGGAGACATTAGTTCATTGTTCTTTGTGAACGCTGCTCTTTATTTCATATGAAGTACACTAAATGCTCTGGGAGTAATCCGCTGAATAGGTTCTGCTCTTATATATTGTTATGATAATGCCTCTAAATTTTCTGGCCTTCACTTCCTGGAGAAAAAAAAAAAAAAGGTAAAAGACACCGACAATACAGATTTAAATGTCCTGTGTGAAATGTTAGATACCAGTCGCTCGTTTTCAATATCAGCGCGCAATAAAGATAATGTAGATGTTTACTTACAGCTTTCACGTTTAACTGTACTTGACCTTAAAATGCCCACTCTGTAAGTATAAAAGCCCTAATTGTGTTAGTAAGAATACCAGACAAACAGAAGCACAAACCTTTTTTATTTACAATGCATTATGTTTGCAGCTCATTTGATTTGTAAGTATTCACCATATAAATGTAAAGTAGAAGGCCACAGCACACAAATAAGGCAGCCACTGAAAATGCAAATTCAATATGGCAGCCAGGCTTACATTCTGAAGCCTGATGTACAATAGTGATGCTCAGATGGAATAGAAGTTAATTTATTAACACTTACTATGATTTTCAGACACTATTCATTCTTTGAATGTGGAAAGCCGCTCTAGGTTGTTTTTTTCAAATTCTATAATGTCTTTAGCTTTATGGCAAGTTGATAGAATGCATAATTCTCCCATTAGTGTGTTTCTCTTTTATATTGTTATATCATTGTAACCCCCCATTACCTTTTTTATATGAAAACAAAAAAAAAACATAAACAGTTGAGGAAAATAGACAATTTCTATCATAACCAACTTTAATTGGGTGAAAAGTAACAAATAAATGATCATTTTAGCTGACCAATGAGAAAGAAGTCAGCCATGTCCGAACTTTTCATTCGACTGTCAAACTAAAGATCTTTTGTCCATCCATAATCTTTCCCTGAAAGAACATTCTCAGAATATCTCCAGAAAGATCACCCCTCTCCCAGTGTCACTGAAGAAGACAGCAGCTGTAACTCAGACAGTGGTAACCAGTTGTGGTAGGGGAATCGGTGGAGGTATCACTATTATTTTGCCACAAATTTTTGTTTCACTGGAAAACCCTTCAATGTTTCAGCCCCTTACAGACTTTATCCATGATATTTAACAATAAATGATCCCTTTAGATGGCCAATAACACAATGGCACTGTTTGGAAAGAAGTCAGCCATGTCTGAACTTTTCGTTGACCAGCCAGATGAAAGTCTTGAATCCATGAACAATCTTTCTATGAAAGAACATTCTCAGACTATCTCTAGCAAGATCCATTGTCCTTCACCTGGTGTCACATAACACGTATAGCCAGTTTGAAAGACTAGCAGCCAGTATAGACTAAAACATGTAACTGCGTAGGCATAATGATTGTTCACCATGCGATCATTCATTCAATGGTTGTTTAACCTCCATCTTCTGTCCTGTAACTAGCATCAATAAATATCTTTAGATACCTAATATCTGTCAATATATTGTAAGGGATTGTCTACTTTCCGTGGGGTCGGCAATGACAGGCTCTCAGCTAGGTTCCCAGGCTTTCTAACCCAGACTGACATTTTGAGAGCTGATTTTATTCCCCAGTAATGATTCCAGCAGTAACACCTGGGATTACCTCAGGCTAGGGGAAATATCCATGCCTGAAGGGTTTGGGCTGGTGGATACCACTTCCACCTACTCACCATTCCAAATAAAATCCATCCTAGAACAGAATCTCATCAAACCTGTCCCAGCAAACTACACTTTGCTGAAACCACTGCAGCTTTTCTGGATTTCATTTACCTCAGCCATCTGAGGACTCTGGATGAAATATAGACCCCTTCCAGCACTTTACTGTTCTCATTACCACAATATATTTTGAATTTAGATGCAAGGGGCAGTGTAAACGGCAGTTGAACAATTTAGCTTGTGTGTTGGGCTATTAGTAAGTTCTAAAGTTCGTTCAATGTTGGTAAACCTAAATGATTTTTTTCTGGAAGTGAGCATAGACCCCAAATCTGCAGTTGCAGTATTGGCTTTATATGTTATGCCAGCAGTATATATCGGTATGATGTGAACATTGATTCTTAAGTACACACCAAATAGAGTCTGCAGTGTGGACATATGTGTTAAAAATAACCACTGCTCATAGTGGTAGTCACTAATTAGTGACATGTAGTGTTCAGTGAATAGAAGTTATAACAAAGTGGTCTTCAATCCGAATTTCAGGAAAATTTTGAATCGGCACAAAAGCGAATTTCCTTGCAATTTTTTGTAACAAATAAATTTTTCCTGAAATGGCGGTTAAAAAAATACATATCTCATCTATTTGATCGTGGAGAGGCTGCCGCGACCATCTTGATTGAAGAAAACACGTAAAATCTCACGCATGTTGACGTGTGACATCACCACCTCATCACGTTGGCCCCGCTCGGCGTCATCATCAGTAATGGCGTCACCGCATTTGCCCAGCATGATGACGTGGTGATGTCATCACATCAGCGCATGCAAGATTTGGCATATTTTCTTCAATCAAGATGGCCACGACGGCCTCTCCATGATCACCCTGAAAGGCCTCAATGTGACTTTCAGATGCCACAATCAGCATTGAACGCGGCATCTGAGGGGTTCAATGATGGGGCTGCGCAGTTGCCGTTCCCTGTCATTGTGCCCGCTAAATACAATAGAATGCGATTCATGATGTAGTGCTTAATGACAAATGGAATTTTTGTCGAAGTTCGTTATCACTAGTAGCATTTATAAAGTAATGCTCACCAACGTACACCTGGTCTGCTATACCACCTAGCATATAAAATCAGAAAGATAAACTCAATGACCGGCCCTTTGTAACATTTCACAATTTATTATATACATATGCTACTTATAAAACTATATAACAGCATATAGCCCTATAAGAAAAAAGACATCCAATGCATATAGATAAAAATGAATAAAAGAATTAAGATGAACTTTCACATAAAATCACGGTCCCTCTATTCTGTTAAAGTGTAGAGCTCTCGTACTATTCAATACGATCAATGTTCCATAGCGTTATTCTGTGCTCCGTTATGGAGCTTGCTGTTTTTACTTGTATGGTAATTCTGATATCTATGGTTCGCCAAAGTTTTTCAAGACAGCTTTTTAGATTTATGTCAAGATGCAAACATTAAGTATCCAGCTTGAATGTAATAAAAATGTTGGAGTCTTACCGCAAACTTGATGTGTCAGTTGTTTATAACATACATACATATATATGCGGATTTTGGAATTCTGATATTCACACCCGCAGGTGTCTATGGTCCGCAGGTGTCTGTAGTCAGATTTGCGCTAGTTCCGGTACTTTAGTTGTTTCAGCGCTTGCGGACTGTGAACGAGGAGATGCTGGATACAAACTGTAGCTGCAGATGGCAATTTTGCAATAGTATGATTGTTTTCTCCTGGGTTTCTTTAGCTTAGAAATATAGACCTCGCTATGGTTTTATAGTCACCAGATGCGTTTCGAAACCGGAGCGGCTTCTTCCTCAGTGGTGCGAAATGTATACACTGAGGAAGAAACCACACTCCTAATCTCTAGGGACTGGTTTCCCATTCCATTTGCCCAGGTATGTTCTCCACTTTATTGCTTTCTAATGTGGCAGCACCTTTGGAGAGCACATCCCTTTATGAGTTCTCATCATATATTAAAATGGCGAGAAATCCAAATCAGAATAAGCTGCCTCTCATCAGGGACCCTATAAGCAGAAGCATGGAATGCCTCTAGGGTACATACAATTGTGCTTGAAGTTTAAGATTTGGAATTTCAAGATAATGTATAGTAAGATAAACCAAAAATATAATTATAAAAAGTAAAATAGTTTAAAGCAGTTCTTCAACAAGATATATAATATTATATAGTACAGACCAAAAGTTTGGACACACCTTCTCATTCAAAGAGTTTTCTTTATTTTCATGACTATGAAAATTGTAGATTCACACTGAAGGCATCAAACTATGAATTAACACATGTGGAATTATATACATAACAAAAAAGTGTGAAACAACTGAAAATATGTCATATTCTAGGTTCTTCAAAGTAGCCACCTTTTGCCTTGATTACTGCTTTGCACACTCTTGGCATTCTCTTGATGAGCTTCAAGAGGTAGTCACCTGAAATGGTTTTCACTTCACAGGTGTGCCCTGTCAGGTTTATTAAGTGGGATTTCTTGCCTTATAAATGGGGTTGGGACCATCAGTTGTGTTGTGGAGAAGTCAGGTGGATACACAGCTACTGAATAGACTGTTAGAATTTGTATTATGGCAAGAAAAAAGCAGCTAAGTAAAGAAAAACGAGTGGCCATCATTACTTTAAGAAATGAAGGTCAGTCAGTCCGAAAAATTGGGAAAACTTTGAAAGTGTCCCCAAGTGCAGTCACAAAAACCATCAAGCGCTACAAAGAAACTGGCTCACATGCAAACCCCCCAGGAAAGGAAGACCAAGAGTCACCTCTGCTGCAGAGGATAAGTTCATCCGAGTCACCAGCCTCAGAAATCGCAGGTTAACAGCAGCTCAGATTAGAGACCAGGTCAATGCCACACAGAGTTCTAGCAGCAGACACATCTCTAGAACAACTGTTAAGAGGAGACTGTGTGAATCAGGTCTTCATAGTAGAATATCTGCTAGGAAACCACTGCTAAGGACAGGCAAGCAGAAGAGACTTGTATGGGCTAAAGAGCACAAGGAATGGACATTAGACCAGTGGAAATCTGTGCTTTGGTCTGACGAGTCCAAATTTGAGATATCTGGTTCCAATCACTGTGTCTTTGTGCGACACAGAAAAGGTGAACGGATGGACTCTACATGCCTGGTTCCCACCGTGAAGCATGGAGGAGGAGGTGTGATGGTGTGGGGGTGCTTTGCTGGTGACACTGTTGGGGATTTATTCAAAATTGAAGGCATACTGAACCAGCATGGCTACCACAGCATCTTGCAGCGGCATGCTATTCCATCCGGTTTGCGTTTAGTTGGACCATCATTTATTTTTCAACAGGACAATGACCCCAAACACACCTCCAGGCTGTGTAAGGGCTATTTGACCATAAAGGAGAGTGATGGGGTGCTGCGCCAGATGACATGGCCTCCACAGTCACCGGACCTGAACCCAATCGAGATGATTTGGGGTGAGCTGGACCGCAGAGTGAAGGCAAAAGGGCCAACAAGTGCTAAGCATCTCTGGGAACTCCTTCAAGACTGTTGGAAGACCATTTCAAGTGACTACCTCTTGAAGCTCATCAAGAGAATGCCAAGAGTGTGCAAAGCAGTAATCAAAGCAAAAGGTGGCTACTTTGAAGAACCTAGAATATGACATATTTTCAGTTGTTTCACACTTTTTTGTTATGTATATAATTCCACATGTGTTAATTCATAGTTTTGATGCCTTCAGTGTGAATCTACAATTTTCATAGTCATGAAAATAAAGAAAGCTCTTTGAATGAGAAGGTGTGTCCAAACTTTTGGTCTGTACTGTATATCCCTTATGTTTTCTTACACAGTATTTCATGTGTAAGAGAGTATGGAAA
Source organism: Bufo gargarizans (assembly GCF_014858855.1). NCBI lineage: Eukaryota > Metazoa > Chordata > Amphibia > Anura > Bufonidae > Bufo > Bufo gargarizans. The sequence continues at coordinate 288,167,469 of NC_058082.1, forward strand.
GTTGTCTTTGGTAAACTCACAAGTATAAAGAAATATTCCCTGAACTCTCCGTCCCATCCTCTATACATGTCTGTAAACCTAGAGTATGTCAAAGGAAATGTGTCACCAAAAATGTTATCTACCAGCTAAAACCAGATAGCGACACACATCCTTTTTTCTAATCTGTTTTTATTTTCTGATTGTAGATTTATTTGTTCCATTTTCTAAACATTATTATGGGGGCGGCCATATTGTCTGAGCTGTTCTTAACATCATTTACACTGCATTAAGAAAATAGCTTTACAGCAGCCACATTGGCCATAAACACAGTGGTCAGGAGAGACCTTATTGACTATGGGAGAGTTTTCTAGGCATGATCTGTGTCCTGTGCAGAGGTCATTGTACGAGGAAAGAATAGATAAGCTCTGACAATCATCTATTGTGAATGGTGGATCCTGTCTTATCTATAGACAGAGGTGATATCATTACAGGCAGGATTAAAATGCCAGATAAGCCGTGAACTGCAGTAAAGTGATCTGTACAGACCAAGAAGTGGTGCTTATTATTAGGCTTAGTGGACAGTGCATAAACTGCAGGATTTTATGCTTTTGTTAAAAGATGGATATGGACATAGAAAATGAAAAATACTGTCATTAAAAATTATTTAAACATATCTTAAACCTAAAAACGTGAGTTAAACAATAGGTCATTTTCTGATGACACTTTGCCTTTAGGGAATCTTTCACCTCTGGCAAGCCCTAATAAGTAATAGTAATATGTATACAGAACACCTGCCACTGACTTCAGATACGTAATTTGTATGTTGATACTTACCCCCATTCCCTTACTGTGCAACCCCAAGCAGCCATGGAGTGCATTGAGAGGACTCCTATGCATGTGCATATAATGAGGAGGACTCCAAGTGAAGTCTTCTGACTGCATTCCATGGCTGGTTTGAGGGAGCATAGCAGAAGAATGGGGGTGAGTATGGACATACAAATTACTGATCTGGAGTCAGGGACAGGAGTTCTACACATGTATTATTATACTTAATAGGGCTTGCCAGAGGTGACAAATTCCCTTTAAGCCTTTATTTCACACCCTTCTAGTGGTAGGAAGGCACACATAGGCACAACCATAAGGCGTTGAAAAATCCCTGGCAGCTAGCCATAAAAAATGTCATTCTTGGAGGGTCACCCTTGAAGAATTAACCTTAGTATGAATTAATTAAATTAACATTAAATAAACATCATACATTTTTCATAATAGAAACATAATTTTAAACTAATTTACCATGTGTGAGCTTGTGACGTGCTTATATTTCTAATGCACCTAATGTTAACATTTTGCATGAACAACTGCTCTAAAAAGGGTTCATTGTAGAAGCTTTCAGATATTTTAAAAACTTGAGTGAGGGTAACATGAAGCCCATATACTTTTTTGCAATTGCAATTAAGGCTACATTGCCATGACCATCACAATGGTAGTCTATGTGGTTTTTCCCATTGCAATTTTTTGGTCCGTTTTTATGGACTGACTGCACCATACAATTAAAGGGGACCATTTTTAATGTCAATTTATTAGAAAGGGATCAGTAAAAAAAACATTTTTTTTAACGCCCATTTTCTTGTGACTGTAGCCTTACAGTGTAACGGATTTTAGTGGCAAAATTTAAAGAAGTATTGTAAGGTGTGAAGATATTATTCTTGAAAGTAAGACTAGGCACATTAAAGAATATTTGGTGACAACAGGGTCACTGTGGCTCAAATATTTAAAGGACGTCAAACTCGCCTCCAACACTCCCACGCCGCTGCTGTTCTGTGATGCTCTCTACCTCCAGTTCCTGTATCAGCCCTAAGTACCCTCTCAGGCAATCACTGGCTGCAGCCAGTCATTGGCAGAGCGAGGATATCAAGGCATTTATTGCATGTTGAGAAGGGAGCTGAATGTAGAGAGCGCAGTGACCCAGTGGGGGATCAGTGGAGGTGACTAACACTCTTTAAAATATTTTTAAGCCACTTTGACTCTGCAGCCACCAATTTTTGTTTCCTTACAACACCCCTCATAATAATTTGGTCCTTCCCAGACCTTCATCCATGTAGTTGCGACATGTTGAAAACAAGCTGGGTTAGCAACAGTTCTATGGAAAATGAAAATGCGTTAAGGTGAAATGGAAATTTCCTCCTTTTTTTTTTACCTTAGGGCTCATCTGAGAGTTTCACCTGGAGACATACATATATACCTTACTCTATGAGTTTTTGATGGGCAGACCACTTGTCTGCTCTGCTTGGCAGTCTAAAGACTTCTAACACCACATACTGTGATATAAATCTAGCATGACATGTTTGTTAAATTATATGTTTTAGATTGCTAAAAAAGGCTCACATCCAGTTTGATGCAAAGCATAATGGCAGTTTACTGGTAATGAAATGTAATGTATATGCTTGTAAACAGATAAACATTCAGTCTCTGAGCCTGGAAATTTTCTGTACTTAAGAGGTTTATTCAATTAACCGTTTAAACTTTCATTATATTTTGCCATTTTCCTGTAGATTCTCATACATTTAAAAAGCTTTAGGAGAGAAATTTCAGCTGGTTCCTGTACGGCATACATATTAGGACATCGTCAGACATCATCCACAACTCCATCCTCCGTCAGGCAAAACTCCATCAGCCCTCAGACATCAGACAAAACTCCGTCCTCCGTCACCCAAAACTCCATCAGACCTCAGACATCACACAAAACTCCGTCCTCCATCAGGCAAAACTCCATCAGACATCAGACAAAACTCCGTCTTCTGTCAGACAAAACTCCATCAGCCCTCAGACATCAGACAAAACTGCGTCCTCCATCAGGCAAAACTCCATCAGACCTCAGACATCAGACACAACTCCGTCCTCCGTCACCCAAAACTCCATCAGACCTCAGACATCAGACAAAACTCCGTCCTCCATCAGGCAAAACTCCATCAGACCTCAGACATCAGACACAACTCCGTCCTCCGTCACCCAAAACTCCATCAGACCTCAGACATCAGACAAAACTCCGTCCTCCGTCACCCAAAATACGCCCTACTACACACACTCTTCACCTGACGGAGCTGCTAGCTGCTGGAGAGGCAAAGGACCTGTGATGACGTCATGACCATGTGACGAGTCATGTGTGTGGGAGGGGTCAGATGTGCACAGCAGCTGGTAGAGTGTACAGAACAGTAGCCATCAAATAGAGCTCTGTACTAGAGATGTGTGTGTAACCTGCATGTAGCAGAGCTGTGTACTGTGTTACAGAGATGTATGTGTAACCTGCATGTAGCAGAGCTGTGTACTGTGTTACAGAGATGTATGTGTAACCTGCAGGTAGCAGATCTGTATGTGTAACCTGCAGGTAGCAGAGCTGTGTACTGTGTAGCAGATCTGTATGTGTAACCTGCATGTAGCAGAGCTGTGTACTGTGTTACAGAGATGTATGTGTAACCTGCAGGTAGCAGAGCTGTGTACTGTGTTACAGAGATGTATGTGTAACCTGCAGGTAGCAGAGCTGTGTACTGTGTTACAGAGATGTATGTGTAACCTGCATGTAGCAGAGCTGTGTACTGTGTAGCAGATCTGTATGTGTAACCTGCAGGTAGCAGAGCTGTGTACTGTGTTACAGAGATGTACGTGTAACCTGCAGGTAGCAGAGCTGTGTACTGTGTAGCAGATCTGTATGTGTAACCTGCATGTAGCAGAGCTGTGTACTGTGTAACAGAGCTGTATGTGTAACCTGCATGTAGCAGAGCTGTGAACTGTGTAGCAGAGCTGTATGTGTAACCTGCATGTAGCAGAGCTGTGTACTGTGTTACAGGGATGTATGTGCAACCTGCAGGTAGCAGTGCTGTGTACTGTGTTACAGAGATGTGTGTGTAACCTGCATGTAGCAGAGCTGTGTACTGTGTATATAGAGCAGTGTGTGTAACAGCATGTAGCAGAGCTGTGTACTGTGTAGCAGAGCTGTGTACTGTGTTACAGAGATGTGTGTGTAACCTGCATGTAGCAGAGCTGTGTACTGTGTAGCAGAGCTGTATGTGTAATCTGCATGTAGCAGAGCTGTGTACTGTGTTACAGGGATGTATGTGCAACCTGCAGGTAGCAGAGCTGTGTACTGTGTATATAGAGCAGTTTGTCTAACTGCATGTAGCAGAGCTGTGTACTGTGTTACAGAGATGTGTGTGTAACCTGGGACCTATAAAAAAGTGTAAAAAAAACCCCATAAATATTCAGATCACCCCCCTTTTCCCAAAATTAAAATAAAAGACACATCATGGGTTTCGCAATGTGTAAAAATGCCCATTGTATAAAAATATATTCCCCATACGGCAAACAGCCAAACAGAAAAAAAAAGAGTCCAAATGTCCGATTCGCCGTTTTTGGTCACTTCATTTGCTACAAAAATGTAAATAAAAAGTGATCAAAAAGTCTTAAACACCCCAGAATGGTATCAGTAAAAAGTTTAGATTGCCCCGCAAAAAATGAGCCCCCACCCAGCTCTGTTCACATAATTACAAAAAAGTTATGAGGCTCAAAATATGGCGACAAAAAAAATCGGATATTTTAATTTTTTTATCACTATTAAAACGCAAGAAAAACTATACATATAAGGTATTGCCGGATTCGATCTGACCTGTAGAATAAAAGTAACCAGTCAGTTTTATCGCACATCGAATGTTGTAAATAAAAATCACGTAAAACTGTGGTGGAATTGCTTTTTTTTTTTCAACAGGAAGAATGGGCAGTTTTACCATCTGAGAAAATAAAGACCCTCATCCATAACTACCACAAAAGACTTCAAGCTGTCATTGATGTTATAGGGGGTAATACATGGTATTAATAACTGGGGCGTGTAAACTTCTGATCAGGGTCATTTGGGGAGTTTGTGTTGTGATTATGATTTATAAAGAGTAAACACCGTTGTTTGACATAAATGGCTTCAGCCGACCACTAACCACGAGCGAGAGAGAAGTGTCTGTGGTATCAATCATATTCTCTGAACAATGGTTAAAGGGGTATTCTCATCTTAATGATCACTGGCAAATCTGTTAATGATTTGACAGTGATAATTTTTCTAAATACATTTTATTACCCAATTCCCATCCTTTTTTAGAAAATAAGTCCCCTCTTACCTGATGTTGTCTTTGGTCTCCCCTGGTCACGGCCACCTCTCCTGTCGAATCCAGCCGGGCCACGCTTGCGCAGAAGACGGAAAATTCTCTCCCGGCTGGGCCGCGCAATGTCCTTAACCGCGCATGCCGCCGCGCATGCGCCATGATGACTTCTTCCTGGCCAGTATAGTACAGAGGCGCGAATGCGCACGCCAACTCTGTACTATACAGGCCAGGAATAAGTCACCATGGCACATGCGCGGCGCTGTGCGCGTTCAGGACATTGCGCGGCCCGGCCGGGAGAGAATCTTCAGTCTTCTGCACAAGCGCGGCCCGGCCGGGAGAAGAATACAGGAAGTGAACGTCACGCTCAAGGAAGGTAAGTATGAAAAAGGGAAGATGAGAATACCCCTTTAAGAAATCATAAATTCTGCAAGGGTATGTAAACTTATCAGCACAACTGTAAGTAGCTGTGTGATATAAATCTGTGGAATATGGGAAGCACAAGAGGATGTGCACCATAAATCCCATCTTTGTAAGGCCTCTTGCACATGGCCGTGTGTGCCTGTAGTTGTATTGTGGACCACATACGGCGGTTCCGCAATACACAGGGCTCCAGCCGTGTGTATCCCGCATCCGTGATGTCGACCCATTCACTTGAACGGAACAGAAACACGGATCGGATCCCCACAGAAGCACTACAGAGGGCTTCCGTGGTGTTTCTGGCCATGCCTCCGCACAGCAAAAAAGTAGAACATATTCACGGACCTATTCAAGTTGAATGGGTCTGGATCTGGCCCGGCCGCTGCACGCACGTTGCCCGTGCATTGGGGACTGCAAATTGCTGTCCCCAATGCACGGAATGGACCAACAACGTTCATGTGCAAGAGGCCTAACACTTGTGATCTGTGTGAAGCGGCATATATGCATTCATGTTGCATGTATTTATTAATTAGGGTGACCAATTCTGAGTAACTCGGAGTGACAGGAGATTTACAGAATCAGATTTATTTTTTTTTGTCATCATATTTTGAGCTCTATAACTTTTTGGGAATTATGTGTACAGAGCTGGGTGGGGGCTCATTTTTTTGCGGGGCAATCTGAACTTTTCACTGATACCATTCTGGGGTGTTTAAGACTTTTTGATCACTTTTTATTTACATTTTTGTAGCAAATGAAGCGACCAAAAACGGCGAAAAAATCGGACATTTGGACTCTTTTTTTTTCTGTTTTGCTGTTTGCCGTATGGGGAATATATTTTTATACAATGGGTGTTTTTACACATTGCGACACCCATGATGTGTATTTTTTTAGTTCTTTTATTTTCATTTTGGGAAAAGGGGGGTGATCTGAATTTTTATGTTTTATTTTACACTTTTTTATAGTTCCCAGGTTACACACACATCTCTGTTACACAGTAAAAAGCTCTGCTACATGCGGTTACACACACATCTCTGTAACACAGTACACAGCACTGCTACATGCAGGTTACACATACAGCTCCGCTACACAGCACACAGCTCTGATACATGCAGATTACACATACAGCTCTGCTACACAGTACACAGCTCTGCTACATTCAGGTTACAAATACAGCTCTGCTACACAGTACACAGCACTGCTACATGCAGGTTACACATACAGCTCTGCTACACAGTACACAGCTCTGCTACATGCAGGTTACACATACAGCTCTGCTACACAGTACACAGCTCTGCTACATGCAGGTTACACATACAGCACTGCTACACAGTACACAGCTCTGCTACATGCAGGTTACACATACAGCTCTGCCACACAGTACACAGCTCTGCTACATGCAGGTTACACATACAGATCTGCTACACAGTACACAGCTCTGCTACCTGCAGGTTAAACATACATCTCTGTAACACAGTAAACAGCTCTGCTACATGCAGGTTACACATACAGCTCTGCTTCACAGTACACAGCACTGCTACATGCAGGTTACACATACAGCTCTGCTACACAGTACACAGCACTGCTACATGCAGGTTACACATACAGCACTGCTACACAGTACACAGCTCTGCTACATGCAGGTTACACATACAGCTCTGCTACACAGTACACAGCTCTGCTACATGCAGGTTACACATACAGATCTGCTACACAGTACACAGCTCTGCTACCTGCAGGTTACACATACAGATTTGCTACACAGTACACAGCTCTGCTACCTGCAGGTTACACATACATCTCTGTAACACAGTACACAGCTCTGCTACATGCAGGTTACACATACAGATCTTCTACACAGTACACAGCTCTGCTACCTGCAGGTTACACATACAGATCTGCTACACAGTACACAGCTCTGCTACCTGCAGGTTACACATACAGTTCTGCTACCTGCAGGTTACACATACATCTCTGTAACACAGTACACAGCTCTGCTACATGCAGGTTACACATACATCTCTGTAACACAGTACACAGCTCTGCTACCTGCAGGTTACACATACAGATCTGCTACACAGTACACAGCTCTGCTACCTGCAGGTTACACATACAGATCTGCTACCTGCAGGTTACACATACATCTCTGTAACACAGTACACAGCTCTGCTACATGCAGGTTACACATACATCTCTTTAACACAGTACACAGCTCTGCTACCTGCAGGTTACACATACAGATCTGCTACCTGCAGGTTACACATACATCTCTGTAACACAGTACACAGCTCTGCTACATGCAGGTTACACATACATCTCTTTAACACAGTACACAGCTCTGCTACATGCAGGTTACACACACATCTCTAGTACACAGCTCTATTTGATGGCTACTGTTCTGTACACTCTACCAGCTGCTGTGCACATCTGACCCCATCCACACACGTGACTCGTCACATGGTCATGACGTCATCACAGGTCCTTTGCCTCTCCAGCAGCTAGCAGCTCCGTCAGGTGAAGAGTGTGTGTAGTAGGGCGTATTTTGAGTTAGGGAGGACAGAGTTTTGTCTGATGTCTGAGGTCTGATGGAGTTTTGGGTGACGGAGGACGGAGTTTTGTCTGATATCTGATGGAGTTTTGCCTGACGGAGGACAGAGTTTTGTCTGATGTCTGAGGTCTGATGGAGTTTTGGGTGACTGAGGACGGAGTTTTGTCTGATGTCTGAGGTCTGATGGAGTTTTGGGTGACGGAGGACGGAGTTTTGTCTGATGTTTGAGGTCTGGTGGAATTTTGGGTGACGGAGGACGGAGTTTTGTCTGATGTTTGAGGTCTGATGGAGTTTTGGGTGACGGAGGACGGAGTTTTGTCTGATGTCTGAGGTCTGATGGAGTTTTGCCTGACGGAAGACAGAGTTTTGTCTGATGTCTGAGGTCTGATGGAGTTTTGGGTGACTGAGGACGGAGTTTTGTCTGATGTCTGAGGTCTGATGGAGTTTTGGGTGACGGAGGACGGAGTTTTGTCTGATGTCTGAGGTCTGATGGAGTTTTGCCTGACGGAGGACGGAGTTTTGTCTGATGTCTGAGGTCTGATGGAGTTTTGGGTGACGGAGGACGGAGTTTTGTCTGATGTTTGAGGTCTGATGGAGTTTCGGGTGACGGAGGACGGAGTTTTGTCTGATGTTTGAGGTCTGATGGAGTTTTGGGTGACGGAGGACGGAGTTTTGTCTGATGTTTGAGGTCTGATGGAGTTTTGGGTGACGGAGGACGGAGTTTTGTCTGATGTCTGATGGAGTTTTGCCTGACGGAGGACAGAGTTTTGTCTGATGTCTGAGGGCTGATTGAGTTTTGCCTGACGGAGGATGGAGTTGTGGATGATGTCTGACGATGTCCTAATATGTATGCCGTATTCCTGAACTAAGTCAGCTGAAATTTTGAGAGAGAATTTGAAATTAAAGACATAGAGCTTGGCAGCAGTGGCAGCAGTGGTAAGGATATTTTTCATAAAAATATGATCTTAGTGCTTTACACACAAAAGAGATTAAGGAAACAAAATACACAATTCTAATTGTAGTGGTGGTACAAAAATATCCTGTAGGCTTGCATGGTCATGTATCTCCAAGATAGCTTAAAGATGGTTGATACTGTTACCTTTTCCCCCTATGCTGCTTTTTTTTTTTTATAGATCTAAAAATGTTACTGTGATAGTAAAGGGGTTTTCTGCAGCCTCATTACAGCTTAGCAAACACTAAACCGTACATAGAATAGCAGTTGTGCTTGATATCGCAGCACAGGGCCATTCACTTGAAGGTTTGTATTATCTTGTGTATAGTGTACTATACTTATACCTAAACTGTGCTATACTATTAAAATCTATCTAGGATGAAGGCAGTACTGGAAGTGTACACCGTGCTACCCTAGCCTGTGTTAACTTTAGGGCTCATCCACACAACCGTATTTTGTGGTCCGCAAAAAACGGATCTGCAAAAAATACGGATGACGTCCGTCTGCATTTCATATTTTGTGGAACGGAACAGCTGGCCCCTAATAGAACAGCACTATCCTTGTCTGTGATGTAGACAAATAGTAATAATAATAATAATGTTCTATTTTCTTGTAGAATGGACATACGGACATAAGGAAACGGAATGCACACTGAGTAACTTCCTTTTTTTTGCGGACCCATTGAAATTAATGGTTCCACATACGGTCCCAAAAAAAAAAAAAAAAGGGAACGGACATGGAAAGAAAATACGTTCATGTGCATGAGCCCTTAGACATTATGAAACTAGACAAGGCAGACAGAAAAAACTGTACAAGTGATACATTTGGCAGATCTTATTAGATATGTTAGATTCTTGCCTTACTATACCTCTTGGCTTGGGTACTTTGCTTCAATATTTTGCACCAAAATAATGCAGTAAATCTGGTACTTTACCCATTTTCTAAATGCTTGTAAAATTGTAAAAAAAAAAGTGAAACTAAAATGTCTAAAACACATAAAAAGGCTGGCACATACATGGGCGTCCGCAGAACTTTTTCCAGGGGGGGGGGGGGGGCATAATTTTATTGACATCCATGCTCTGCTTGTTTCTGAGAATGTAATGAAGGGGAGGGGCATATTCATTATCACAAAGTATAATAACGCATGAGCTGTGCAGTGGCGGATCCAGAGCCTGGTCTCGGGAGGGGCACTTCCAGATTATTTTCTGTCCGCCGCCACAAAACAATGGTGCTTATAGAACAGACTACACAGTGTAGCGGTATACTGTATATTGTGTGGCACAGTGTAGGCTATATGTGTATAACAAACATATTTCACATGAAAACTTACAATTACTTGGCTTGGCCCTTGGGGATCTCGGACACCACTTCCACACTTTGGCCGGGGGCTCGGTGGAGCTGATGTTGTGTTTTATCCTAATGAGAAAGATTTCATAATAAGAATTTGGAGAAGGGGCAGAGGGATAGCAGAGCAGAGAGAGGATGATGCTGCTACTAGGGGGTCATACCATATGGGAGTAATAAAGCCCACCATAATGCCCCCCAGTAGAAATAATTCTCCTTATAATGTGACAGTGCAAAAAATACCCCCTTGTAATGCCCCCAGTTGATCTAATGTCCCCATAGTGCCCCCATAATGTGCCAGTATAAAATACCCCTATATTGTGCCCCCAGTAAATGTCTCCATAGTGCTCCTCTCCCCGATTCCTCCTAGTGCCCCCATAATGTACCAGTATAAAATGCCCTAGTAGATGTACTCAGTGTCCCCCATAATTTGCAAGTATAAAATACCCCTTCTTAGTGCCCCCCGTAGATGACGCCATAGTACTCCTCTCCCCCCTTCCTCATAGTACCCACCATAATGTGTCCCAGTATAAAATTCTACTGTACAGAGCCCCCTATATAAAACACCCCTTCTTTGTGGCCTCAGTAGATGCCCCTATAGTGCCCCCAATAATGTGCCAGTAATAACAGCCCCCCATCATGTGCCAGTAATAACAGTCCCCCCATCATGTGCCAGTAATAACAGTCCCCCCATCATGTGCCAGTAATAACAGCCCCCCATCATTTGCCAGTAATAACAGCCCCCATCATGTGCCAGTAATGACAGCCCCCCTTGTGCCAGTAATGACAGCCCCCATTATGTGCCAGTAATGACAGCCCCCATTATGTACCAGTAATGACAGCCCCCATCATGTGCCAGTAATAACAGCCCCCCCTTGTGCCAGTAATAACAGCCCCCCCATCATGTGCCAGTAATTACAGCCCCCCATTATGTGCCAGTAATGACAGCCCCCCATTATGTGCCAGTAATGACAGCCTCCCATTATGTGCCAGTAATGACAGGCCCCCCATTATGTGCCAGTAATGACAGCTCCCCCATTATGTGCCAGTAATGACAGCCCCCCCATTATGTGCCAGTAATGACAGCCCCCCCATTATGTGCCAGTAGCCAGAGACCCCCATTATGTGCCAGTAGCCAGAGACCCCCATTATGTGCCAGTAGCCAGAGACCCCCATTATTTGCCAGTAGCCAGAGACCCCCATTATGCACCAGTAGCCACCAGTATTGTACACAAAAAAAAAATACTTATACTTGGCAGCGATGCGATGCAGGCCTCTTCCGGCCTATGTCTCGCACTGTACGCCTGCGCCGGCCTCTGATAAGCTGCCGGCCTAGTGCCTGCAGCCTATCAGAGGAAGGGAAAGGGACATGCCTCCCCCTCCCCTGCCTCAGCACAGTCATCTGTATCGCTGTCCTGAGGACGGCGATACAGATGACTATGGAGATGAACGCTTCCACAATGGAAGCATTAATCTCCCTGTGCCCTTCTGAGCAGCTCGGGGGGGGGGCAGTTGCCCAGTTGCCCCCCCTGGATCAGCCAGTGCTGCTGGCCCGGGGGGGGGGCACTTGACCCCCCTTGCCCCTCCCTTCGGACGCCCATGGGCACATAGCAGGTATGCCAGTTCTTTGGGGCAATTTGGGTCAGAATTTGGGCCCACTTAGCTTAGTAAATCTGCTTAAAAGATGAGAAAATTTCTTGAAATTACTTTCAGATCCAATTTGCACGAATCAGTCATCAGATTCGATTCAGATCTGAAAACAATTTGGCCTAAATTGAGTTGTCTTTAAAAGTCATGTATGACGTCCTGAGGTCTCCTTGAACTGTATCCAAGTTCAGTTTTCTAGGCAGCTGAATTCAGGCTTTTTTTTTTTTCGGAACTGAATTTTTTTCCTGGTTGGGATCTTATATAGTGCCTGTGACATATGTCGGTATAGTTCCTCCTGATTGGTTGAAGCTGACTGCAAGGCATTATGGGCAAGCCCTGCATTCTGGGGTCATGTGGTCCTGCTTCTTCATCCTTTGTGCCCTGCTGTGCTGTGTTACCTGTCTGCAACAAATCTCAAAAGATTCAGATTCTCTAGAATCAGAATTTTTGTGGAAATCTGTATCTAATTCAATTCATTTACACTTGATTCCCTCATCATCTCTAGTCTGCTTGACTAAATTAGCAAAAAAGTCAAACTCAATGCAACAATACTCTGCAAACAGAGACTATATGAACTAATGCTATACTCAGTGGATAAGCATTAGCAAAAATGTTTTGATCAAAATCATTTGTGCCCATTCGTGACGACAAGGTGGCCTCTCTTGGACAAGAACTTACTGTAAATGTTACCTCTTTTGGTGCCAACCGTCCTCTAATGAACTTAGGAAAGGTGAGCTTGACATATATACTGGACCCACTCTGTATGCTTCCTCTCTTGGTGCCAGCTGGCCTCCAGTAAATACAGGGAGGGCAGGCTTCAGCTTTACACTACACTAATTACAATCAGCCAGTGGGAAAGATGGGCTAGTGAAGATTGTATGACCAAAATGGAGACAGACACATTCCCAAATGCACACTGCAAGGACAAAAAACAAAGTTAGTTAGGACACCCTAATGCGCATGTGCTTGTTGCCCTGGATGAATATATAAAATGAAACTCACTGTATGAATAAGCCATGGCTTTCCGAAATCCATTGAAGGCCTGATGGCATCAAAAGAGGTAGCATTTATTGTAGGTTCTCACCCAAAAGAGGTCACCTTGCCATGGTGAATGGGCACAAATAATTTTGATCAAAATGTGCAGGTATCTGCGAAGTACCTCATATTTATTCATATAGTGAGTTCATATATTCAGTGTTTGCACAGTATTGTTACATTGTGTATTAAGGGCTCTTTCACACTTGCGTTGTCCGGATCCGTCGTCTACTCCATTTGCCGGAATTACACGCCTGATCCGGAAAAACGCGTAAGAACGCATAATTTTTTTCTTTCCGCAAGCGTCTTTCCGGCTTTTTTGGTAATATACTGATCCGGAAATCCGGAAGCCAAAATCAACGTTTTTTTTTCTGGATCTGTCGTACGGATCCGGTATAGGGACGGATCCGGAAAAAAAACGTTGATTTTGGCTTCAGGATTTCCGGATCAGTCTCTTTTCGCGCCAGCCAAGCCCTTCCTACTTCCTGGCGTAGGCGCAGACGCAACTTCCGGATCCGTCATTGCGTCATCACAACTGAAGATGTTAGGATGGATCCGGAATAATACATTTCAATGGGCTATTATTCAGGATCCGTCGATGCGGCAAGTGTTCAGGATTTTTGACCGGAGCAAAAAGCGCAGCATGCTGCGGTATTTTCTCCGGCCAAAAGACGTTCTGGTCCTGAACTGAAGACATCCTGATGCATCCTGAACGGATTTCACTCCATTCAGAATGCATGGGGATAATCCTGATCAGGATTTTTCCGAGATAGATCCCCGACGACGGAACTCTATGCCGGAAAAGAACAACGCAAGTGTGAAAGAGCCCTAAGATGTCTTTGCTGTGTGTAAAAGCTTTTCTGCACAATTGTCATCGTGTTTTTACTGATGTAAATGATTATTTTTTGTGTTGTTAGGTATGCCATCGTGAGAGGTTGTAGTAATATGGATGAATGTACATTTTCAGTTTTTTTAGAGCCTTTTTTACCCAACCAATAAGTAACTATGTAGCATTTCCTCTCTGTCAGATAATTGCTGATCTATTTCACTACCTTCCCATGTCTGCACAATGTGCAGATCCCTGAATATATATGTCTGTGGAGTCCCCAACCACAGCTCACTTTTATTTGTTTTGTCACACTGTGTCTGGTTTTCAGCTTACAAGTCCGTAGTGATTCTGATAGATCTCTATGTTTCATTCTACTGTGATACATGGCTGCTCATGTTATGATTGCCTGTACCGTCTTGACCCAGCAAAGATATGAACATGAAGGATGCTGTTTTCTCTAATCCCTCACCAGCTGTTTCAGTCATTACCAGAAGACCTTTCTTAAGTATTTGGGCAGGTGCAGAAAGGTTCAGGTAGCTTCTTTGCATGCTGATGGACAAAATAGTTTAGACTGGTCAAACACAAATGCAGAAAGAAAATACATACCTGAAGAACATATGTCATTTAACCTTAAGACCTTACACTGCTTTAACCTTTTTAAATACTTAGAAGTGAATCCAGCCACAGTTGTTAAAGAAACAACTTCTTAACATAGATCAGTCATGGTTGTCTTGCATTTTGCTTCATTCAAGGTAAGCATGCTCTAGTCTAGGCCGTAAAGACAACGGGGAGGGCACGTTGTCATTTGTGAACACAAGTCCCAGGCTTTTTACGGAACATGACTCTTTTCTTCTACAATGAGCTTATGCCTTACATGTTTGCTTTCTAGCTCACAGGTGAATGGCCACCGTCAGTAATTCAGTTCTTAAAAAAAGACCTAGCAAACATTGTCTTGAAGTGTTTGCTGAGTGAATTTTCACTTGGGTTGTTATTTTGTTTGCTATGTGCAGTTTAATGAAGTCTAAAACCATTCAACAGACTAGAACAGACTATACATCATAAATTAAGAAAATTGTTGTTGTAAATGTAGGTGTGAAAATAGATCTGGAGTCAAATTTAGGAAATAAAAGGCAACGTTAACATATTTACAATGATTTTACATTGATTTCCATTTTGTAAAATTATAGTACAAAACCGAGCGCCAAAGGCTTTTGGACAGAGTTGATGGTATGTGGACGGTTGTATGGAGTCATAATACAGTTGTGTGCATATTCCCTTACAAAAAGCGTAATAAATAATTTCATATAGTACATGGATTTTTTTTCATTAGTTTTTTTGTTTGGGTCACAGATATATCATTTGTTATCCGTTCACATATATTTTGGGAGATGAGCTAATTTGACCCAAATGTTTCAAAAATGTGTGATTTGGGTGAATTTCTCAAAAGGGCGTCAGCATTTTTCAGATCAGAAGACAGGAGAGATAAAGGAGGGTCACATGACCCCAAGACGTGTCTGTGTATACATACCAGCAGGCATTTGCTAAAAGTAAAAATTAGGGCTGCAACGATTAATCGATGTAATCGATTATATTCGATAACTGGATTCGTTGTCGACGAATCCAGTTATCGAATAATCGCTGATTCGTTGCTATTCGGGCGGCGGGCGGGCGCTGCATCTTTATTTTACCTTTTTACAATGACGCTCCCGCTCCTGTAACAGCCAGGCAGAGCGGACGGCGGCGTAACGTCACTCAATCACGTGACGCGCCTGCTCCGCCTCCTTCATTCATGAAGTGGGCGGAGCAGGCGCGTCACGTGATTGAGTGACGTTACGCCGCCGTCCGCTCTGCCTGGCTGTTACAGGAGCGGGAGCGTCATTGTAAAAAGGTAAAATAAAGATGCAAGCGCCGGGGCTGTTAGGGGGAAGGGGGGGTCTGTGTATAGCACTGCTATGGGGAGGGGGGAGGATCTGTCTATAGCACTGCTATGGGGAGGAGGGGGGGTCTGTGTATGGCACTGCTATGGGAAGGGGGGTCTGTGCACTGTTATGAGGAAAGGGATCTGTGCACTGTTATGCCCATAACAGTGCACATATCCCCCTCTCCATAACTACGCCGTCCACAGATCCCCCATAATAGTGTCGTCCACAGATCCCCCATAATAGTGTCGTCCACAGATCCCCCATAATAGTGTCGTCCACAGATCCCCCATAAACGCCGTCCACAGATCCCCCATAAACGCCGTCCACAGATCCCCCATAATAGTGTCGTCCACAGATCCCCCATAAACGCCGTCCACAGATCCCCCCCATAAGTGTCGTCCACAGATCCCCCCCATAAGTGTCGTCCACAGATCCCCCCATAAGTGTCGTCCACAGATCCCCCATAAGTGTCGTCCACAGATCCCCCATAAGTGTCGTCCACAGATCCCCCATAAGTGTCGTCCACAGATCCCCCATAAGTGTCGTCCACAGATCCCCCATAAGTGTCGTCCACAGATCCCCCATAAGTGTCGTCCACAGATCCCCCATAAGTGTCGTCCACAGATCCCCCATAAGTGTCGTCCACAGATCCTCCATAAGTGTCGTCCACAATTTGTTTTAATATGGCCTTTGAACATAATTTTTCAAGTAAGATCATATAAACCTCTGTTTTGTAATTTTGTCGTTTTTCCCGATTAATCGATTAATCGTAGAAATTAATCGGCAACTAATCGATTATTCAAATAATCGTTAGCTGCAGCCCTAGTAAAAATGTTTAGACTATTTAAAAAGGCTCATAAAGAATCCAACAGTGTAGTTTGTTTTTAAAGAGGCTGTTTGTTACCACCATCAGCCATGCGTTTATCCATAGGACTATATGTAGCTGTCACCTTGACATTATTAATGATGTCTTGGTGTTAAAAAGCTAGAAAGGGGTTGGATACAGTCCTAAGAGTCCTCAGAGTGTCATACACAACTTTTCCGAGCAACTTTTTTGAGGCACTGTCAATTTGGGCTGAATGTATTTGGATCCAAATCTGCCAACTGCTTTGGCCAAATCGAATTTCAAGAAATTTACTCTCATAGTTGTTTTTTTTTATTGCTTGGTTATGACTAGTAGCAAGCAAGCTGATCATATTCTTGCTCCATTTCCATGTTCATTTTATACTTTTTTCCCTTTCCCTTAACATTCTGGTAATAATTTATCCATAACGCGATCAGCATTTACACTGGCATTTAGATCTATGATGACCAGAGGGGGCAAAGCAGACTTTGACCATTTGAACTTGAAACCCTCAGAGAGCTTTTTATTCTAATAAAACAGCTAAATATTGGTTATGTGACACCCCTACATCAAACTCTATCACATTAAGGAAACCTTAGAACTCGGGTCTGCAGTCTGCCCTGATACATTACAATTCATCTGGGAGGCTTGGGAGGAATAATTACATCTATGTATTTATTCCACTGTCAGAATGTTGACACTAGTTTCATAGTGTCTGTGTCATTGAGAATCATAATTAAATAACATGTCAAAGGTATTGATTATGTGTATATGGCACTGGTTGATACATCTAGAAGGCTTTTTGTCTTGGCAAAGATTCAGAATAATAAAAAGTGTTCCAAAAGCATAATGGAAGTGTTTAAAATTTGTTTTCTCTTTTAATAGAGCCCACTGTTCTCACTCTTTGTTATTATGGGACAGATTTATGAGAAGCATTGTCTTTGTTGCTCATAGCAACCAATCAGATTTGAGATTTCTTTTCCTAATCTGCTCTAGTATAATGAAAGCCGTCCTGTGATTGGTCACAATGGGCAACATTGTCTATTGTCTATTAGACAGTGATAAATGTGCAATGTGTTTTGTGGAAGATTTGTGGAGGAAGAATTAAAGGTGTCATTCCTTGACAATGTACGATTAGTACAAGTGCTTAAAGGGGTTATCCCATGAATAATGTAAAAAAGAAAACCAGACATCATTTAGTACATGACAATCTCTTTATAACACAGCTAGAACCAGCCCTGAACCTCACATGGATCCAGAGATCTCCATATTCATTGCTTTGCTAGTTTCATATCAAGCTAAAAGCTCAGGAGCAGTCTTTTCTTCTGCAGCTCAGCGGTCGTGTCCATGCTCTACCTATCACAGCTCAGAAGGCATGTCCATGCTCCCCCTATCACAGCTCAGAAGGCAGTGGAAGGATGAAATTGAGCATGTGCGGCCATGTCAGTGAGCAGGTCAAAGAAATAAGGAAAAAACAAACAGCAGGTGGTGCTATGTTTTTGAATAATACAATTTTTTATGTAATTACAAAAGTATTCAGGTGCTGGTTTGAAAACTGTAGAATATTTTTTGTTGGAAAACCTCTTTAATTCTGGCAGCCCTTATAGAGTTAAATGGAGCAGCATGTGTGCCTGCTGCTGCATTCAAATGGTGAACACAGGCTGCTGTTCTAGTGATCAATGGGACTACAGTGGTTGCACCCCAGTAGATCAGAAACTGTGGATAGGGGGAAAGTGTTTTGTCATTGGGCAACCACTTTTACCCCTTAATGGCAGCTCACTGTCTTTTGACAGCAGGGAGTGCAGTTCCTCAGTCTGCGGCATTGTTTTTTTGGCATCACTGCAGTTGAGGGGGCTAAGGGCTGCTGGAGAGCTCCTGTACTAAGAACCAGAACCGGCTGTAAGCAGCACTCTAGATTCTTAATGCAGGCTCCTGATTTACAGCTGGGGTCAGAGAAAGCTCCAATACTGGCTTTTAACCCATTGATCATGCCATGGTCCATACTACGACATGATCAAAAGGAACTTCCCCTGCGATTGGGTCATTGTGTTTCTCAAGGACCAATCAGCTCTGAAGACCTATGAAAGAGCACAGGGCTGTCTGTAGCGTAAGCCTGCTGTAAGGGCACACTATTGTAGCTCTAACAGCAGCCTGTGTCATACTGACACAGAGCATGTTGTATTGGCATACATGAGTAAGCTAATACATTTTAAAGGGAATCTGTCTCCAGCGACCTCCCTATTACACTGTTTGCATAGATGTGGTTCACCTGGTTAAAATACTGTGTTTATTTTGTTGATCTGAGGCCCTCTTCCCAAGCTTTTTATTAATACGTAAATTAGACCTTTGGTGCAATGGGGGCTTCACCATTGCTCTTGTTGCACCGAAGCTCCTCTCCTTCTGTGGCCAATTCCTGGCCAGGCAGTGGAATATAGACGGCCATAATGGGATTATTATTTTTTTTATAAAACAATATCATAAAAATAAAATACCCCTCCAAAAATAAATAAATAGTCATTATATTGTAAAAATAATTATTTAGAAAAATATGTTGTGCACGCGTTAAATTTTAAAAAAAATATACATGTTAGGTATCCACACTACTCGTATAACCTGAAGAATTTAATTATTAGATTATTTTGTGTGGAACCTGAGCTTCGTGAAAAAATTAAATAAAAGAACATGTCAAGAATCTCTTTTTTCTATATTTCCACTGCAAAATATGATATAAATTAGACCATCACAACGGTAAAAAAATAATAATATTTCTGTTGCAAAAAGCAAAGCCTCAGACAGCCACAAAAATTAAAAAATAAAAAAGTTATGGCTGCTGAAATGCAGAGAGGCAAAGACAAAAAAAATGTGCTGGTCATTAAGGCCTTTTCAGGCCTAGTTATTAAGGGGTTAATGGAGACCTTTGGAAGCAATTGTATTTTAACGTGGTTTTTGTAATCCATTGGAAAAAATCCAAATAAATAAATGTTGCAAGTGATATCAATTTTCCAATTTCCTGCTTTAATATAGGCATGAAAATCCTGGCACTTTTTTGTTGCATCCAATGTAATGTTAAATGAATCTATTTTATTGTAGAACTGCAGCATTTCTGTTTTCATGTTTCTGCGTCTGTTGTTTTTTTTTTTCGTGTTTCTTTGCAATGGATGGCCTTAGCTAGTAGCTGCTTTAGGCTACTTTCACACTTGCGTTCGGAGCGGATCCGTCTGGTATCTGCACAGACGGATCCGCACCTATAATGCAAACGCTTAGATTCGTTCAGAACGGAATCCGTTTGCATTACCATGAACAAAAAAAATATATATATTTATTTTTTTTCTTCATGGTAATGCAAACGGATCTTTTCTTCATGGTAATGCAAACGGATTAATTTTGACTTTACATTGAAAGTCAATGGGGGACGGATCCGTTTGAAAATTGAGCCATATAGTGTCAAATTCAAACGGATCCGTCCCCATTGACTTCCATTGTAAGTCTAGATGGATCCGTTTGCCTCCGCACAGCCAGGCGGACACCCGAACGCTGCAAGCAGCGTTCAGGTGTCCGCCTGCTGAGCGGAGCGGAGGACAGACGGAGCCATAATGATGCATTCTGAGCGGATCCGCATCCACTCAGAATGCATTAGGGCCTTTAAACGGAACTCACAAACGGAGCCCCGAACGCTAGTGTGAAAGTAGCCTTAGGGGGATTGGTGGGACACTGTGGCAGTTTGGTGTGATATTTGTTGGTCGCACTCCCTGGGATCTCTAATTTTCCTTATATAGCACATCCATTGGGAGATTTAGAGTAGGAATTCACAGCTCTATGTCCTATTGCCAATATATTTGCCACAGAATTTCTGAGGGGCCTTAAAGCCTTGGACAATATATTGATCTTTATAGAGTTTAGTATTGAACTTCAGTCTGCAGCAGCTGTGCTTGTTCAATGTATTCCATCTATCTTATTCTTCATTTTGGAAATATTGTATTGCTAATTAGTCAAGTGAGTCTACTTATCCAATATGAAAGACATTTCTGGGGTTACACTGAAGTCATCCTATCTGATTTAAGAGCTTGGCTTCATCTGTGTTTTCACCATTCCCCAAATGCTCTTACATCAGGGTAAAAGCAGTGAATGTTATGAAACTGACAGGGCTGAAAAAAATCAATAGCACATATGTCTAAATGATACCTTCTCTTCCAGATCAATTATAATGTGAAAAGAATCAGATTGCTCAGGATTCGACATGCCCTGCTTCAAACCCTTAATGTAATGTAAAGAATGTTGCAGCCGAGGTAGAAATGTTCTCATATACGGTACATCCGGTCACCCACTTGAGTGTGTTTTATAAGAGCATCAGCTACAAGGAATCTACTTAGCTGCTGTGGCTAAATGGGAATGGCAGCTTGTTAACTAAATGTATGCTGTTTGCTTTCTAAATGGGGCAAGAAGGTTTCTCTTCGGAGGAATGATATGACTTAGTATTAAAATCTAAAGTAACAGACTTCATTTTAATGAGCTTTGTAAATCTGACCTAAAAAGTGTCGCTGGGAGTCTTTGAAATGAGTTTCCTTCAACTTCCCCTGAGCTGATTGTGTGTTTTAGGAGAGGTTAAATGGGTTAAGATTCTTAGCTGTTCTAAAGCCATAGGAGTGATTCCTTATTAATCTTTTTCACCCCCTAAGACATCATCTCCAGATCAAGACGGATTTACTACATAAGATAACATACTCAGCAACGGGACACAGCTTCTGAAAGGACAAAAGGGTGACAGTATGGAAAGAAACAAGATGTTATCCTAATAGATATAGATATATTTTGAATGTGTATTATTGCTTTTTTTGGTGTGGTATGGACAGGTAGGTTGCCTGGCTTATAAATTCTACATAGACACAATATTCACTCAGTTAGCTTTACATTTTTACTATGAAAGACAAAGAAAATGCTAGAATATCTTAGAATGAGAGGGTCAATTCCAAGAAAAAGTGATGTGTATTTCTGTAGAATGAGCCCAAAAATAGCCATACCCGTAATTTCTATCAGGGACATTCGGGATACAAATTCAAGATACAGCTTAAACTGTCTCCTGTAATGAAAAAGTTTTTAAAATTGTGGTAGCATCAATGATATGCTGCTGCTCTGTTCAATGTAAATGAAGATACCACAAATAGAAGAGTTGGGTAATGGCAAGTGTCTTATCAGAGAAAGATGGAGAAGGTCAAAATAGATAATCGTGACAATTTGATCTCAAAACTTTCTCTGGGAAGTCTAATTTTAGTGAGTGAAAGGCATCTTCCGTGAAGACCCTAGAGCTAGTCACACGCAGACCACCCCAGTAACCTTAACCTGACCCTACAGATAAAGGTTGCCTCTTTGTGTTCTTATTCATATCTTGGTTTTATGCTTACCACGGGTTACTGCTTATAGTAACACGAATAAAGGTTATGACGAAAAACACACAAAAAAAAAAATTTTCAAACTGCATCTTATGGCAAGACTTGTGATTTCTGAATCCAGGTCTTCAATTGTCTTCATTGTAAGCCTCCTTGAATATTAAAAGGTCACTTCCCTGTAATGCAGTCTGTCCTATAATATTCTTATTTTTAAAAAGCACGACTTGTTTGGTTTATTCTGTGCAAATTTAGATTATTTTGGATGATAGTAACATCACAGCAGATTACTGTTTCAATTTTTTTTTTTTTATATATATCACAATGGGTTATTTTTATTCTTCCTAACTGAAGATGTCCATTAATAGAGAAGATCTGGGGTTTTACTTTCTGGTGCCATTTTTAGGTTGCATGGTCTTTTGGGGGGTATATATGTATTCTCAGTGTTTATATATTGCTCTGCCATTTTGGGAACTTTTGGAGTTAAGGATGCATGGGCGCCATGTTATTCTGCTAAACATCATGATTTGGCATGAATTATGTACATAAATGAAATATGCTGTATGCTATTGAAGGTAATTCCTCATAGTAATTATGTTCTGTGCCATATTAAAATAACTTTGACATATATTCATCTCTTAATTAGTATAATAAATATAGCTTTATAAGGAAATTATCCTCTTTTGGTACATCAGATTTGTCGAAAAGTTGTGCCATATTTGGAATAGTGGTTGTAAGGGTGTTCTTTTCATGTAACAAGGCAAAGTTTGTATGTTATACTTTTTTTTTTCTTTCTAATTACTTGTAATCTTTTTTTCCCGCTGAGGCATCTGCCTGGTTACCAATACTCTTAACCACTAATTTACATAGCAATTGGCACCCGACCTCGCATGACACATGTAAGACTCTTAGACAGATAATCCTCTCTTCATCTTGAGAATTATGTCGCCATACAGGGGTCAGTGGTGTGAGATGGCACAGCTTGAGGTGCGAACGGCAGAAGCAGCTAACACACTTTACCTAGCTGATACTGTGAATCCCTTAACTGGCTGATCATGGGTTTTAAATAGAGTCCCTTCTGCTTTTGCCCTAAGAAGGACTTCTTACTAGCTTGTCATCTTGAGACCATTTTTTCGATTGCATTGTTGACAGTTTCTACCTGTTTATACACTTGATTAATAACTCAAATATAACACATAGAAACATAGAATGTGTTGGCAGATAAGAACCATTTGGCCCATCTAGCCTGCCCAATATACTAAATACTATAGATAGCCCTTGGCTCTATCTTATATGAAGGGTGGCCTTATGCCTATCCCATGCATGCTTAAACTCCTTCACTGTATTTGCAGCTACCACTTCTGCAGGAAGCTATTCCATGCATCCACTACAACTTCAGTAAAATAATACTTCCTGATATTACTTTTAAACCTTTGCCCCTCTAATTTAAAAGTATGTCCTCTTGTAGCAGTTTTTTTTTCTTGTAAATATTCTCTCCTCTTTTACCTTGTTGATTTCCTTTATGTATTTAAAAGTTTCTATCATATCCCCTCTGTCTCGTCTTTCTTCCAAGCTATACATGTTAAGGTCCTTTAATCTTTCCTGGCAAGTTTTATCCTGCAATTCATGTACCAGTTTAGTAGCTCTTCTCTAAACTCTCTCCAAAGTATCAATATCCTTCTGGAGATATGGTCTCCAGTACTGAGCACAATACTCCAAATGAGGTCTCACTAGTAATCTGTAGAGCGGCATGAGCACCTCCCTCTTTCTACTGGTAATGCCTCTCCCTATACACCCAAGCATTCTGCTAGCATTTCCTGCTGCTCTATGACACTGTCTGCCTACCTTTAAGTCTTCTGAAATAATGACCCCTAAATCCCTTTCCTCAGATACTGAGGTTAGGACTGTATCACTGATTTTATATTCTGCTCTTGGGTTTTTACGCCCCAGGTTCATTATCTTGCACTTATCAACATAAAATTTTAGTTGCCAGATTTTTTGCCATTCCTCTAGTTTTCCTAAATCCTTTTCCATTTGTCGTATCCCTCCAGGAACATCAACCCTGTTACCAATCTTTGTGTCATCAGCAAAAAGACGCACCTTACCATCGAGGCCTGGTGTGTCTTTTTTGCTGATGACACAAAGATTTGTAACATCTAATAAAACATCTAATATTTCATATCTCTTTTGACATTTTGTGCAGTGTTAATAATAATTGGCCAATTATTATATATTAATATAGAACTAATATACAGATGTAGCAAACCTTAACTTGACAATGTGTTACAAGCATAGTTGCAGCAGACTTTAACAACTTTTCAACGGCTTTTGTTGTCCTAAGTGGCAATTTAAAGTCAATTAAGTGTCAAGTAATGTTTTCTATGTCTGCAGTGGTATTTTCCATTATTTAAAGGGAAACTGCCAGTAGATTCATGTTTCCAATTCTGAGTTCTTCCCACCCAGCTCAGCTTGATTAACAGGTCTTTCCCTACTTGCATATAGTTATATAGGACCATTGTGTCAGGGAGCCCTAAATACCTCATCTAACATTCACTCACCAAAACACTGAGACAAGAAATAATG
The DNA here is from genome assembly GCF_014858855.1 of Bufo gargarizans. Classification (NCBI taxonomy): domain Eukaryota; kingdom Metazoa; phylum Chordata; class Amphibia; order Anura; family Bufonidae; genus Bufo; species Bufo gargarizans. The sequence goes on from NC_058082.1 coordinate 288,192,091, forward strand.
CCACCTCCAAGCTCTAGTCCAGTGGTGGTGAACCTATGGCATGGGTGCCAGAGGCAGCACTCAGAGCCCTCTCTGTGGGCACCCGCACCCTAGAAAAAGTCAATGGTGTACCAATATGCCTTAGACTTTTACTGCCATTCATGAGCACAGGGCACGCTATAAATAGCACAGGCATTGAATGTAGGCAGGCTGTTATAGCTAAATGATGAAGTACATGGAAGACATAATATATTGGACTGTAGTATTCAGGTTAACTTGCCATGTTGGCACTTTGCAATAAATAAAGGGGATTTGGGTTGCAGTTTGGGTACTCTAAAAGGTTCGCCATCACTGCTCTAGTCGATTAAGCACATAGTTCAGTTTCCCCAACCCAGGTACATTCTCTAATACAGATTTTTTTTTTATCATTTTAGAAAAGTGTAATATGGTTTTGTCTGTGGTCATTTTCTTTACATGTGAGGCTAGTTTCACCTCTTTATTTTGTAGATCTGGTAGTCTGTTCTGGCAGAGGAACAAACTACTGGAGTTACCATATCCGGAATAACTAGACATTGCTTGGCACCACCAGATTCCCATTCACTATAATATGCCAACTTTGGTTGTCTGTTCCTCTGCCGGAAGAAATATGAATGAAGCCTAAGAGTGTACTCATAAAACAACATATACTGTAGATATTTTATGAATATTTCTCCATCCTCTAGATGCTGCCATTCCACAAATGGATCTGTGTGATGCTCTGGGTAACTACACACAGTTGCTGAACCCTTTGATACATAAGCTCCATGTGATAACAGTTAAAACTTGAAGAGCTCTGTAATACATGCATTCTTTCTGATGCTTGATAAATTTAAGCCCTGGGTTTGTGAGTTGCTAAGAGGTTATTCTTCATGACCACATGGCATTGAAGTCCATCCGTACTTCATCAGATGACACATAATAAGGGTTTAATCTTTACCAGCAAGACTGATATCTGATGAAACTGACTTTCATAAACAGGCAATTTACTTTTCAAATGATCTGCCAATTGGTGTAAACACGGCTAAATGTCTACAGCCTCTCTTGGATAGATAGTCTCCCCACTAATGATCAGAGGAAGGAGTAAAGATAGGCTGTTGTGTCCCTATATGTTAAAATAAATAAATTAGAAATTGAAAGAACTGTGATTTTCATAAGAGCAGACATGGCTAAGCCATGGCATGCTAATATTTGCTTACAGATGCTTAAATGAAATGAAGCACTTTGAAGAAAAACAGAACATTAAGCCGGAAGAAGAGCAAAAAAAAAAAAAAAGAAAAGAAACAGGAAAATTAATTTCTTCTGTTTTAGCAGCTCTCTGTTGTATTTCCAAGTGTTAACAAACCTATTTTAAGCTCTGCAATCCAGGCTTATAAGTCTTTCTTACAGTTCCAAAGCCAAGTTGTCTTGCTTAGCATATGTGGTTTGGCCAAGGCTAGGTATTTGTGCGTATGTTTTCTTGTAATCAATATCTGTAGCCATGTATTATCCTGTCCGTACCCTGTGAGTCTTGGTATATTGTCAGATTTTACTAAATAAATACCAAAATAACCATTGGATATAAAATCCCAGGTGTTGGAAAAGCAGACAATGCCCATCTGGCATTGTTGAGTATGTGACTCAAGTGAAGTCTTTCACTCACTCCAAAATTCCAGTGGACCTTTCTTATATTAAGCTGCTAGCAAGAAACAAGCTCATAAAAGTCAAGCTTTTCAAGGGCTTTAAAAAAACTATTGTTGGGAGGTTTGTGCCGATGCTGTGTAAAATGAGTTTAAAGATACTATGAGTGAAAGCAGACCTCAATCCTTAATTCCACATCATGTGGAACACGGGAATTTCTCTCATATGTTCTAGCTCTTTAACACTTTCTTCATAAGAAAGTTGTTGTTTTTTTGTCTATAGACGTTATCAAAACTTCTGACTATTACAGAACATTAATTCAGTATAATCTGCAGTCAGGTTCTTTGAATTATTTTACTATTTGTAAGTAGCATTATATGGCTGTAAACTTTTATTTCATATTTGATTATTAAAGGGAAGCTGAAATGTGGTGTTTTTTATTGTGAATATTCATTACTGAGTTCTTCAAACTTCATTAGAAGTACCTCTCATTAGCACACAGTATTGCTAGACAGCTGAGTGAGTGGTCATCTTCTGTTTAGCATAAATTCTGGTAGCTCGGGGTAATGCGTTCTTTTCCTTAAAGGGGTTGTCCAGTTTAGAAACTCCATTTCCAAAAAAACTTAAGTTAATGGAGGTTGATCCTATGTTCAGGATCCTTGTCTTTTGGCCAAAGTGTAGAGTGGCTTCAAACAGTATCTGGCATTCTGTAATGTTTTGTTTCTCCTCTGGTGGCTCTGCAGGGAAATTGAACACTTACTGCCAGGTTTCTCCACTTTTTGCAACTGATTGATGAGGATTGCCACAAGGTGACATTTTGTGTTCTACTTTTAGTCAAATAACCCTTCTAACAAGTAGATTGTCAAAAGTGAAGAATTCCTTTGAGGGCTTTTTTAAAATTCTTTGTGCAAATGATGCCACCAGCAACATGCCAAACTAAAATGGCTGATCAGGGAGTCAGTTTTAGAAAAAACTAAATGACTGTGACTGTGACGAGGGGACATCCTCTGCGTCTGGAGGAAAGAAGGTTTGTACACAAACATAGAAGAGGATTCTTTATGGTAAGAGCAGTAAGACTATGGAACTCTCTGCCTGAGGGGGTGGTGATGGTGAGTACAATAACGGAATTCAAGAGGGGCCTGGATTTATTTCTGGAGTGTAATAATATTACAGGCTATAGCTACTAGAGAGGGGTCTTGATCCAGGGAGTTAGTCTGATTGCCAGATTGGAGTCGGGAAGGAATTTTTTATTCCCCTAAAGTGAGGAAAATTGGCTTCTATCTCACAGTTTATTTTTTTGCCTTCCTCTGGATCAACTTGCAGGATGACAGGCCGAACTGGATGGACAAATGTCTTTTTTTCGGCCTTATGTACTATGTTACTATGTTACTTCTTGGTTCTTGTACTCAATGACAAATGATCAGCCAAATTTGGTTGATCATACTATAAACATACAGTTTTCCTGTCTGTATTTACCCACAGATATGAAAATCCCCCTTTACCTGAGTAGATAATCTAAAAAATCATAAAATCAAGTGAATGTGATCAATTTTTCGAGTAGTGTAAAAGCATTGAACGATCAAAAGACAAGTGATAATTGTTAAATTTTTCTCTCTTACAGTTGCTAATATAGACACCTAAATTATCGTTCGACATCTAGAATTCTAGAAAGTGAAAATGGGTATCGTGTACAGCACAGACAATTCCACAGTGGGTGGGGAATGCAACTGTTGCCTGACAAACTATCTATTATACAATCACACACAAACTTTTACACGATACTCTGCACATCTAAAAGGTTGTTGCTCAAACATTAAGAACTTGTTAGTCGCTCAATCAAATTAATTATCTGCTTGTGTAAAGTTACAAAAAGTAAAAAAAAAACAGGATTTCAAGGATACACATACAAAAAAATTCTTTTGTTTCAACTTAAAGGGTTTCTGTCATCAGAAAAACCATTATGTACCTGGCTGACATTAGCGATGTGCTAATGTCAGCAGAACATAACTGTATGACTGATATCTCCCTGCCTGCCGCCGTTCACGCTAAATAATTACTTTTATAATATGCAAATGAGCCTCTAGGTGCTAGTGGGGCGTTGCTGCAGCACTTAGAGGCTCCGTCCTCTGACCGTTTGGCACGCCCTTGTAAAGGTGATTGACATCCTCGGTCTCCTTCGTGCCTCGAAAATCCCGCGCCTGCACTGTCCATTTTAGTATTAGGCGCAGGCGCAGTGAGTGAAGGACAGCAGCAGGTGAGCGTCCTCCACTCACTGCGCCTGTGCGTAATACTAAAATGGACGACGCAGGCACGGGATTTACGACAGGCAGGGAGATATAAGTCATACAGTTATGTTGTGCTGACATTAGCACATCGCTAATGTCAGCCAGCTACATAACGATTTTTCTGATGACAGAAACCCTTTAATTCATTTTAGTAATCCTTGTAAAGTCATATAGTTTGCCAGATCTTGCCAAACAGGCGAACCAAAGGCATACTGAATCAGAAGTTTCCATTGACTTCTTGCAAGAATGAACTGCAGAATGCTCCAAATAGGGCCTCATTTGGAAGGAATGCCATGTGCACAGACCGTTATGGAGGCATGAGGCGTCCCTTTGTGTTTATGGGGTCTGGTGTATCACTTTGCAGAATTTCCGATCACGTATGTTATCTGTAGACGTGCCTTTTAAAGAATTGGACAGAGCATGGGAGTGCCAGTAATAATATTGAACAAGACTTAGTGAAGACAAAAGTTGCACTTAAATAGTGTCTTGCAGTATTATTGGACTACACCTTTATAGGTAATCAGTTGGGAATACTTGCGGTGGTCTTGCTGTCTAGTGATAATATTGGTTAGAGCATTTGAAGGCAATAGACATCTGTCAAAGGTCTGATCTCTTTACACATTGGACCAATTTACAGGTGTAAGCTTGAACTGTTTTCACAGACATGCATTGCTGAATAAATCTTTGTTTTTTACATATTTAACTAAAGCCTCTTAGAATAGCCTTGCTGCAAAGTGGCTTTAAATCCTTTGTTTGGGTACTTGTCAGTTGATTGGCATGTGAAACTATTTGCTGCTGGGCTGAACGCGTTAGTTATTTTATAATTGTAGATCCCATCCTTTATAATTGTAGACACTATTCATTATTTGCAGTGCAGTAATGAATTATTGAGTTCTTATGACTAACACACATCATAAGATAAAAGATTTTTTTTTATCTCCAGAGTTGTGCAGAATACATGGACAAAAGTTTACTGTGCTTAGTGCTGTAGCTATGTATTGTGCTCAATGCCTGAACATATTTTAGCTTGAAGCTTATAAAACAAGTCTCCTGTGAGATTGACAGAGCTGTTACAAGGCGCCATTTCACATATTTACTTTAAAAGAAAGTCAGTCTCTGGGTTAAATAATAACTCTGGACATTTTTTTTATTTGGGTAGGAATCACCTACTTATACCAAGCTCAACAGGTCTTCTAAAACAACCATTGATCTTGAAAAGTAAAGTGAATAGATTTCGATTAAACCCCATATTTTCTTTCCCCCAGTCAGCATCCACAAAAATAAGACCAGCATGAGATAACTGCCGCTGAGCACTTGTTTGGCCAACAGCCACTTCTCTCAATCCTCCCATTCATATGCGTGCTTGGTTCAGCTGAGCATGCACATGTAGTGAACAGGGTAAAGAGAGAAAGCTGCAGCAATACTCCTCTGGCGCCATCTTATCTGCCAAGAAAAAAAGGATAAGGCAGTTGAAATACTGCCTGATCCTTATCTCACAAATATCAGCCATTGGGAGGTGTCAGGAAGCCGCCATACACAGAAAGTCGGATGATCCCACCAAAATTGGCAGGTTTGGCCAGTCCGCAGCTAATAAGTATGGCGAGATTGAGCCTCTGCTCACTAGCCCATCAGAGTAACAGGGTACCCTTAAGTGGGTTCAGGCTCTGGCACTTTAGTTGACCCGTAATCCCCAATGATATGCAACTTGGATACGATTTTGTAGCCAAAAACTTTGTCAAGGACTATTTCTTATTAAGTTAATTAAGTTAAGGGACAAGCAGTCAAAAATGGCTATAATATTACAAATGGACCTACACAGGCTCTTTAAGGGCAGACGGTGTAACCTTAGAATAATTTACTCTAGTGGGCCCAAGGCGCCCTAGTTTGACACTGTCTCTACTTGCACACTGGGCTGGTATGGTTAAATGCATACAGCAAAAGTGAGTCGAGATGAGCACATTTCTTTAAATTCTTTTTGGTCCGAATCAAAAGTGCTCCAATTGGCCTAAAGATTTATGTATGAGCCCTGAGGCCCCATAGGATTCATAATTTCCTCTCTTTCATTCTTTTTTTTCTCTCTCTCTCTCTCTCTCTCTCTCTCTCCCCTTTCAAGCTCTAACATAAAGACAGCAATAGTAAATTATGGAAGAGTGACAATAGCATATATAGCTAGGTATAAACACATAGTTGCTGGTGTTCTAAACAGCCTGTTTAAAAACACACTACGTCGTCGGATTTATGCTTTTAAAAATAAAATAAAAAACTTTAGCATTTAAAAAATTGCCCCTTATTGGGTGCAAATGACTGCTAGTGTTTATGCACCCACACAGTAATGTTGGAAGAAGCAGTGGCTTGTTCTGAACAAGTGGTCCAAAAATCCATGGCAGATGCCTGCTTGTGTTTACACATAGAAACAGAAAGAAGAAACAGTGGCTTGTTGTAAACTGCTATTGACGCACTAAGATATGCTTACTTCAACATTTGCAGGATGACAGGCCGAACTGGATGGACAAATGTCTTTTTTCGGCCTTATGTACTATGTTACTTATAAACATTACAAAAATCGCAAAAAATCCACTTTCAGGCAGCTGATATATGCAGGAGCTAACTCTATTGCTATAGGCTCCCTCTGCCTAAAAGCAGAGTAATCGCCCTGAAAGGGGGGCCCCACCATTGGTGGCCGCCGATAATTTAACTGCCCTTCTCAAACAATAATAGTCCACTATCAGTTTGTCAATACGATCGTTTGTTGTTACATTTGAAACGACGAACATTCGTTTTGGTTAAAATCCTACATTTTAATCAACTTTAGACTAATGTGTGTGGCCACCTAAATAGAGCTTGATTAGCTTGAAAACACCACATAAACCGTATTTTTCGCCCTATAAGTATTTTTCATGACAGTACCCCCCCCCCCCCCTTCTGCGGGTGACCTCCGGACACCCAGGACCGACCTTTTCCGGATGAGCCCTGTGAAAGGCTCTCACAAGGCGACTAGCATTGACGTCGGCCGTTGGAACCCACATTCTCTCCTATGGACCATAACCCTTTCAGTAAACGGGATATTGGAGGGATCTACGGAGAATTCGTGAGTTCGCTATCCTGCAGATCTGAAATTCAAAATTACCGTCCACCATGACAGGAGCGGGAGGCAAGGAGGATGGTTCAGCAGGTTCAACATACAGCAAACAGCAGCTCGGCCAGTGCAAGGGTGTGTGGCCAGCACAGTGACGTCTCGTGCACAGACACAGACCTGCTCCTCTGGCTTGTGTACGAAACATCATCAGAGCAGGGAGAGAAGCTGACATCACAGGTTATGTGACCCTCAGTAAAATCTAAAAACGGCGCCACTGCAGATAAAGGAAGTGAATTGTAAACCCCTTACATATTATTAGTTAGAAACATACAAAGAACAAAAAAAAACTCGGACATCCCCTTTAATGCAGATGTTAGCTTTGGTCAGATTTGAATCTAGGGCTCCAACTATAGCAAGTCCATAGTGCTAACCACTGTGCCACAATGCTGCCTTATCATTTAGAGATTTTCTCCCCGTCCTATTAGGGATTTGTTTTTGTTTTTCATTTAATTCTGTAATATTTAGTATAGATTTACCTTTTTTTCTTCTGACATATACCTATCCTTTAAGTCTTGTCACCTGGGCAGGGTAAACACCAGGGCTGTGGAGTCGGTAGATAAATGCTCCGACTCCGACGACTCAGTTTTTGGTACTTCTGACTCCGACTCCCCGACTCCGACTCCTCTGTATTTAATATGCGAATGTATTTTATACATTCCTTGAAGGAAAGAAAGGCAACATACATGTCATTACCACAGAACTACTGGCTAGGAAGCTGCTGCCTTCTCCTTTGTGTGCTGATCTTCTGCTGAAGATAGGGCAGTGGGAGGATCCAGGAAGGGGCAGGGGAAGGGGCATTTATTTTGAAACATGATTTCCCTAGTAGAATCCCATAGTCGTGTTTAAAGTTTAAGCTAACAATCTGAGTTTACAAGTTTTTATAGCCTTAGCTGAATGACAGCAGTTTTTCAAATGGTTTACAGCTTCAGTCTTGAACTATTGACTATCCATTCCCGTCACTTATACAAGTGTCTCTAGTCCTGCAAAAAACATATTTACTTAATCAGTTATCAGTGAGAGGCTAGGTTAACCATGGGCGTTGCATTCCCTGTAACAGCGGAACACAACACAATGGAAAGTATAAGTATTGCCGCTCCTTAACTGTGCGTTGCATGCCATATAGTGAAGCATATGAAAAGCATGCTTCTTCATGGTCATTTAACGTGTTTGTTTTGCGGTCACGTGACGCACTGCATGCATTGGCCTTTATTCTTACAGTAGAGAAAGTGGGGGAAAAATAGCAGTTCGTCTTATGGGGCGAATGCTGCGACCGTCCGGTGAATAGGCTGAGAGGGAGGAGGGGCTGGGGGCCGGCATCTGTTTCTGTAATGGCAGCGGGGTCCGGTGCAGTCACTGTATTCTACTACACCGGGCCCCGCTCACTGTAGTATACAGTAATCATATCTAACTTGTGGTATTGTTAAAGTATTCCAATCATCTTAAATCTAGCGCTGTACTACTAACTACTTGGCAGTCAGGAGGCCGGGTGGGCGCTCGTAGCGTAGCTCACTACGTCAAGCGCCTGCTCCGCCCACTTTATGAATGAAGCAGGCACCGGGCCCCGCTGCCATTACAGAAACAGATGCCGGCCCCCATTCACTACACAGGGACACTGTTATGGGGGGGATCTGTGGATGACGCATAAGATAAGATGCTATATATGTGTCATCCACAGATGCCCCCATAACAGTGCAATCCACAGATGCCCCCACAATGATCCCCCATAACAGTACCATCCACATATGCCCCCATAACAGTGCCATCCACATATACACCCATAATAGTGCCATCCACAGATGCCCCCATAACAGTGCCATCCACAGATGCCCCCATAACAGTGCCATCCACAGATGCCCCCATAACAGTGCCATCCACAGATCCCTCATAATAGTGTCATCCACAGACCACCATTAGTTCAAAAGCCACCAAAAGCACACCTTTTTTTCTTATTTTCCTCCTCAAAAACCTAGGTGTGTCTTATGGGGCTAAAAATACGGTAATTAATTATAACTTTTTGTGAATTGGGACATTTAAACTTGCTTTTTTTTATTTTTTATTCCAATTTAAATCTAGTAGGAGCCCAAAATTGCCTTTGACTCCGACTCCACAGCCCTGGTAAACACATAGGGCATTTCCATCATAGATATTTATGGCCTATAACATGTGCAAGCCCCACTTCTGGGACCCATGTACAGAACAGGGGTTCTCCAGCGAGATTGCTTGGTTGTTTCTGTAACTCCAAAATAAAAGGATAGAGGGAGGTGCACTGTCAACTCACCATTCATTTTCCACCTTAATGTGGTGGGCTTCTCACAGAAAGGAATGTAGTCAAGGGACCTCCATTTTGCAGAGAGGTGAGGGTCCCAGAGGAATGTATATGTCATAAATATCTATAATAGGGGAAAATGGCTTAAAGAAAATGCACTGTCAGTGCATTAAAATCATGGTTTAAATATGGCTATGTATTTTTTTTTAAATGGTGTGTTTTATTTCATGTGACTATTTACATAGAAAAATTATTGAAATATTCCAGTATTCTCGCAAGAAAAGATGATATTTCTTGTTCTCTGTGGTGCACTTGTCAACTTTGCTGTATACACAGGCACAGGATGGGGAAAATAATTTGATTGCACTGCCTGGATATGGGAGGATAACAGCATTATAACCTATGCACACCCTATGCTCTGTATGCACCTCCCCTCGTTTCTAGGTGGGGGGTGGCTGTATTCTATGAGATTACTCTGCTAATTGCCTTCTATTCATTCCAGCTGACATGAAGTGTACATTCCCTGCTGTACTGTCTATACAGGAAATATAGGAATATGACTGCTCTGGGGAAGGTTTTCTAGGTAAAAGAACAAATAGCTTATATCAAAAGTGACCAGACAGTATGGGTTAAATTTACTAATAATGTGTAATATTTAGACAGCGCAGACTTAGACTAGCACACCTTTAATCTAAGTCTAAAGCTACATTCACATGACTGATAAAAAAAAAGGCTGTTAAAAACTGCAAAATGGCGAGTTTTTTAATGGGTGTTTTCTAAAAGAAGGCAATTGCATTAGTCTGTGAAAATAGCCAAAATAGGACATGTACAATTTTTGATCCCCGTTTTTCATGGTCCGTCAATAGCTTCTCAATGCTCCTGAAAACGGCACATGTGAAAGTGTATACCACCTATTAGTTGGCTTACATTGTGCCAAATTTGGTGTCACATCTTAAGCCACAGCACTTTTCTGCTAAGCCACACCACTTTGTAGCTAAATCCATGCAAGTGTGAAACCATTAAATGGGACCTAAACCTTTGCCGTAGCACTTTTGTTTTTCTTACAGAAAGTATTTGGTATCCATACTTGGAATGCTGGAGAAACTGAGCAGAGCAGATGAAACCTGACAGTGCAGAGCGCTCTGAGAAGCATTGCTGCACAATTGTGATTCCACCAAATGTTTAGGTCCCCTTTAATAATAAGCCATGTGTGTAAGTGGTGGGGTATTGCCAGACCTCTCGTCCCCATGTTTCATAGTCCCAACTAACAGACCTAAACTGTACTTATAGTGGAATGTGTACACATTTGAATGAATATGGGACATCTTGAAAATAAAGATCAGATGGGAAGGCATTGCACAATTGTATTTAGTACGCAGCACAGAATGTAGGCTTTTTTTTGTCTTTGAAACCTAATGTGATAACACATAAAATGAAAAATAAAAATGCAAGGATCAAAGTACTGTATAATTTGGTGTAGAAAGCAGAGTTGTTGGGATCTGGGAAGCACATGTGTGCATATTGAAGAACATGTTATACTGTAAAAGCAGAAGCTTGCAACATGTTTGTGAGATTGACTCTTGAATGCCATGGTATGGATGGGTTGTACATGTTCTTGCTTTTATTATAGTTAGTACACTTTAGTAAAGGATACAAGGGAAAATATTGCAATTTAATTCATTGCTTATAAATCCTTCAAGGGAGATTGTCTAGTGCAGTGATGGCTAACCTTGGCACTCCAGCTGTGGTAAAACTACAACTCCCAAGATGCCCCCCTTGCTTGGCTGCTTTTAGAACTCCATAGAAATAAATGGAGCATGCTGGGAGTCGTAGTTTCACCACAGCTGGAGTGCCAAGGTTAGCCATCACTGGTGTAGTGGATGTAGGGGGAGGTACCATTATATGTTTACCCGTAGAAATGTTTGCTGTCAACTGCTTACATACATGAGAAAATTTCTCCTATGGGTGGTATTTTTTTCCTGATTTCATGTTTGCTTATGTGGCACCACACTTGTTTCTATTATGTATTATATTTTGTTCATGGAGAACATTTGTAGCAAAATAAAAAGCTTATTTTTCTTCATTGCAAGAAAATTTTCACTAAAACCTTCAGGATCACAGGTGCATATCCATGAAGCAAACATAATTACAAAAAACAAAATGGCTGCACACCATTATATATACAAACAATAGAGCTAAGAAATGGGGGTCATTCTAGATAAAAGTGGTTCAATACCGACTATAAATGAGTATACATGAATAATGGAAGCTCTTAGCGCACATACGTGTCAAGGCTTCCACAGAGAAGCCAACTTGACGCCTAGTAGATGGGCCCGACACGTATGTGCGCTAAGAGCTTCCATTATTGAAACTGAGCTACTATCTAAAGGGGATCCTATCACTTAACTCATATTAACCTAATATAGGAAATAGCTACAAATAACCATATTTATTTTCAAATCTCTATAAAATTTGCTTGTGAAAATAAAAGTAAAGTTTTATTAGAGATGGCTGATGGTCTTTAAAATACAGTAATACCCAAACTTACCTCACTTAATACCATAATAATCATGCTTTTAATAGAAAATGATATGTTTGTAATCCAGGAAGGACATATGTTATTATCTGGTATAACCTCTAATCACAGGTCTGATAACCTTTATTCTTTTTAGTTATGCCATGATGCAGTTTCCCAGGCTGGTGTAAGTATGTTAGTGTAGGCAACCTGTCATGGGATATTGCATAGAAGAGAATGTAGGCATTCTCTGGAGCCAGACAGAAAAAGATGTATTCATGCAGCAGCTGCTGTAACATTGTCATCTGATGTTCCTGTTATTAGTACACATAAATAGTAATGAATATTTAGTTGTTTGCATAGTACTGTAATATATTGAGCACATTAATAGGAATAAAGCATAGATATTACCTTATTTCCCAGGATAGTTCAGGATCTTTCAATTTTGTTAACTCATGAAAAATGTAACACTTACAATTTCTGTATATAAAAATATTGTGGTGAACATTATCTTTAGTGTGGTGGTAAATCCAAAGCCTTTTGCAATGTGAAAAATCTCGGCAATGCTTAGCAAGTTACAGAACACCTTGAAGTTTCCTCGGTCTCCTCCTCTTGCAGCTCGTTAAAATATCTTGAACGTAGAACCAAAATATTATTTTAGAAAATTACATTATAAAATCAATACAAGCTATGATTATATTGCAAATCATGATAACCCTACAGCATTCCATGACCCTGGCATTGGACAAAGAAAAAAAATCTGAGTGAGAACATTATTATTATTATTATTATTTATTATTAAAGAGCCATTCATTTCATAGCGCTGTACATATGAAAAGGGGTATACATACATAATACAGACAATTGCACGAAGCATGAACAAGATGAGTTACAGACTGGTACAGAAGGAGAGAGAACCCTGCCCGTGAGGGCTTACAACCAACTTGGTATGGGAGAGGGTAAAGTTGGTCATTGCGGTATAGAGGCAGCAGGGTTACTGGTTGTAGGCTTGTCTGAAGAGGTGGGTTTTTAGGTTTCTTTTGAAGGATTCCACTGTAGGTGAGAGTCTTATATGTTGGAGTAGCGAGTTCCAGAGTATGGGGGATGCACAGGAGAAATCTTGGAGTCGATTGTGGGAAGAGGCGATAAGAGGAGAGGAAAGAAGGAGGTCTTGTGAGGATCGGATATTGCGTGTGGGGGGTGTATCCGGAAAGTAGCTCAGAGATGTAGGAAGGGGACAGGTTGTGGACAGCCTTGTATGTATTTGTTAGTATTTTGAACTGAATTTGCTCGGCAATGGGGAGCCAGTGAAGGGATTGGCAGAGGGCAGAGGGCAGAGGCAGAGGAGTAACCGGGTGAGAGGTGGATTAGTCAGGCAGCAGAGTTGAGGATAGATTGGAGGGGTGCAAGAGTGCTAGACGGAAGGCCACAGAGGAGGATGTTGCAGTAGTCTATGCGGGAGATGATTAGGACATGTACAAGCATTTTTTCAGACTTAAAGTTGAGGAAAGTGCAGATGCGGGAAATGCTTTTGACTTGGAGGCAGCAGGTTGTGGTAAGGGCTTGGATGTGCGGTCGGAGGGAGAGGGCAGAATCCAAGGTCACTCCAAGTCAGCGGACTTGGTTGACCGGGGAGAGTGTGCAGCCATTGATTGTGATAGATAGGTCTGTTGAGCAAGATGGGGGAAAGATGATGAATTCTTTTTTATCCATGTTAAGATTTAGAAAGCGCGAGGAGAAGAAGGAGTATATGGAAGATAGGCATTGTGGGATTATGGATAGTAAGGTGGTGATGTCTGGACCAGAGAGGTAGATTTGTTTGTCGTCAGCATAAAAGTGATACTGAAAGCCATGGGATTCTGCATTGCATTACAGTGGTCACAGACAGGTAGCCTCACATCAGTGACATCTGCTTATTTTTGGAATTTTTTTGAATGTTTTTCTGAGCAATTCAAACACTTTGTTAATCTGTTGCAAGCAAAGTCTAGTGCAGATGAATTTCCAATAGTTTTTCCCTACAAGGCTCTGCGGTGACATTTGGTGGTAAATATGGTCGCGTGGTTGTAATTGTCCTGAAGATGAATTTCCAATTGTATTTTTCCCTACAAGACCCAACTGTAACATTTAGTGGTGTGTATATATATATATATATATATATATGGCCCATTGAAGGCTTTGAATATGTTGTAAGCAGATAGTCAAGGAGATTACCGTAATTATGATTGTATTCTTCTCTACAAGGCCCAAAGGGTGATATTTAGTTGTAAGTATGGCCCATTGAAGACAATGAATCTGTTGTAAGCAATTAAGTAAACCAAATCAACTGGTTCTGAATGTCGTTAAGATGAATTTCCACTTATATCCTTCCCTACAAGGTCCAGTGGTGACATTTGGTTGTAAATATGACTAATTGAAACTTTGAATCTGTTGTAAGCAAAGTTAAGTGGTTCTGGTTGTCCTGAAGATGCATTTCTAATTGTATTCCTGCCTGCAAGGCCCAATGGTGAATTTTTTTTGTAAATATGGCCCATTAAAGCTTTGAATCTGCTGTAAGCAAAGTCAAGAAGTTATGATAGTCCTGAAGAGATATTTTTGACTGTATTCCTCCGTTCAAGGCCTAGTGGTGACATTTAGTGAGCCATATTTCCCCATTCAGTGGGAAAAAATGGCCAATTGAAGACAATATACTGTATATAGAATGTGGTACATTGAACAGTTAAGCAATGCAATGTTTTTTTTTTTCAATTAAGATGAACCATAAATAAATGTAAAAAATCTAGATTTTATTAGTTTTTCTTTTACTTACTAGTGAATCCTATTAGTAATTCTCATTTTAAAACCTATATTGAATTGCCATGATTCAGATGTAATTTTTTGTTATTGTAGATATCCATGTAGCAGTGAAGTCCTTCTGGAATTGGGATTTGCTAAATTCTCGATTCCTAGGTTTGCAAAGCAAACTCTTCAGCCTTGTACTATTTACCTTGGCAAGTACCCGGCCAGATTGATGATCTGTAAAGTGGATTTGTTATTTGGCTGTTTGCTTTGGCAGCCCTTAAAAGAAGTTAACTGATTACAGTCCCAGATGTCATTGCATATATTACTGTTCACTATAAGTTCTCTTTAAAGTTTTAATTTTGACTACTATTAATATAAATGTTTTTTAAATATGTCTTTGAAATTTTAATTTTGAATATCATTATTAGTTGTAGCGGACCCCAAGTTATTATCCTCCTCTTTATCACAACAGCTATATCAGAAGAGGGTTAGTAGCAGGATTTCCTTTACACTGCAGATCTGTGTTCACTCTTTTTCCAGCTTCACATCTTATACCTATGTTCTGCAATTCATATTATTTTCCTTAGCCTGCTTGAACTTGTAGAATTTTACTCAGATTTTTATTTTATTTTATAATGCTTTATATTATGACAGGGTTAAATGCTTCCTATGAAAGCAGTACATGACAGCAGATCAGTAGAATGCAAAGTATCTCAGGTATTGGCTTCCTCACATCGCAGCTTCTGTTATAGAAATTATGCTGCATTTACAATCACATTCACACAACTGGAAGCGGAATAGCAATTCAAAAATTGTTTGCACCTTTCAAATAAGTCTAAAAATTGTATTCAAATATTCATGGCTTCATCATCACTTTCTAACAGTTTCATAGGAGGAGTCTTCTCATCATTATATAGGCATTGATTGCATTGCATTAAAAGGAATTAAATGGCTAGTCATGGCGATCTATGCTACATTGATTTCCCAGTCCCTATTGGACAAGCTTCTGCATGGCCCGTATTTCAGAAGCCTGGAAGGTGGAAAGCAGCGGTACGTTTATGTTTTGAATTTCAGGTCTAGGCTAGAGACCCACTTTAAAGGAACTTCAACTGAAGCAGAGAATGAAGTGCTTGATAATGTGTAGCACTCCTTTCAAGTTTCACCCAATACTGCATCACTCCCAGTCAGAGACTATTAGAAACTTAAATCCATCTGATTAAAAAATGACATCATTCAGGACCCTACATATGATTCTACTTCATTTGAGACTTAAAGAACTCCCGCCAAAAATGTTATTCTCAGTCCTGTTAGAAAGGTACATCATGTAATCTGTAGTAAATGTAATTTTCGTACTGTATTTGTGAGTTATACCTCCCTTATGTGTCATGTGACCAGAAATCAGACTCTCCAACTGACACAGCATCTTATGTGTGGACAGGAAGTCAGTTTCTCTTATGTATTCCTATGGGAGCCTCACTCTCAGTCTCATAGGACTGAATAGAGAAGTAACTGACTTCCTGTCCTGTGTCAGTTGGAGATCAGAGAGTTGGTCACATGGCATCACTTTCTAGCAGTTCAGAAAATAACCATTTTGCCCAGAGTTCTACTTTAGGGGGATTAGACAGCCTGATTTAACAGGCAATTGTCGGGAAGGAACCATTCCTTCCCAGCAATCGCCTGCTTGCTAGGTGAGGAGTTTGATGCAATTACATACAGCGATCTCCTCCTCAGTATAAGGAGGAGCGATCGTTATACCATCGCTCTTCCCTATACTAAATGATTGTTTGCCGGCAGCAGATCGTGATTAGACACCACCATCTGCCGCCTGCAAATTATGATTTTTTTAACCTGTCATAAGATTCAGATTGCCTGATTAAAGATTTGCTCATTCATCAGGCAATCGGCGGCAGTATTAGATGGCCAGATGATCGCTAACGAGTATTACTACAAATGCTCGTTAGTGATCATCTGCCAAAAAATTGCCAGGTATAATGTACACTTTACTCAATCAGGAAACCAACATTTATAACCTTGGATCTTCACAAAAATCTGTAGACAATTTTGAAGACATGAAATGTCTAAATGTAAAAGTACTATACTACCGATTGCATTCACTATAGACAGATTATTTCCCAGACATCATGCATTAATGTGAGCAGAAATAACAAAGTTTACATTTTGATTTGAATTTCAGGTGTAGGCTACAGACCCACTTTAAAAGTACCTCAATCAACCGATTAAAAAATAAAATAATGTTTCTAAAGTTTAGATAAAAATTTTATATTACTAGATTGATTTACTGTATGTTAGACTAGCGCTAATAAAATAATTTTCAGTTATAATATATAGGGAAAGAATTATTAAAACCAACACAAAGCAAAAATTAGAATAATCACTATAGCAACCAATCAGATTTTTTATTTTTTTTAAGAGATTTTATAAACTGTTGCAATCAACAGGTTCAGATTTTTCCCCATGTGTATGGCCAGCTTCACGCTGCATGCTTGCATGTCTTTTTTATAGTAACATTAAAGGGGTTTTCCAGTGTTTTCACATTGATAAATTATCTTTAGGATAGGCTGTCAGTATCAGATCATCAGGGATTGGACTGCTTTCACCCCTCCAATCAGCTATTTGGGAGTATATCTGATGCCAGAAATATGTGCCAGAACTACAAAGCCTCCGCCAGAGTGGGAGCAGTGTTGCAGTAAACAGCTCTGTCCACAACACAACAGATGCCTATTTCCAGACCGCTGATTAGCGGGAGTGCTGCTTGTCGGACTCCTGCTGATCTCCTATTGATGGTCTGTTTGAGTATAGGCCATCAATATCAAAATACTGGGAAATCTCTTTAATCTTTGCGGGCTACTACTACATATAACAACTTTTGTCTAGATTGAAAATGTACCAATGACATTTAATGTGATCAAGCCTACATTTTATTTTAGACCTCATGGTATCAGTTGTCTAAACTAAACCAAAAAATTCTCATTATATATTTTACTTCTTAAGTTAATGGAACTAAGGTTTGGAACATGCATGAGAGCGTGCGGTTTTAAAAAAGCAAACTGAGTTTAGTTTGGCGCACTGTGTGATATCAGAATTATCTTGGAATTTAAGTTTGATGTTCTTAAATATTTTTCCATAATTGTATTAAGCACAAGGTGTCATGCGTAAAAAATGAACAGCTGCGTACCAGAGTTTAGTGGCTAGAAAGGAAGGATGAAAGAGTTTATAATGTATAATAAAATAATCACAATATTTCCAGGACCGATAACTTATGACTTACACATTTCATGTGTCCCCCGTTAAAAAGATAAACATATTTATCTAGGAAAGTTTACGTTTTGTGTTCTGAATTGGAAAGTATGTTTTTCTAGCGACAAATTTTTATTTGCTGATTTCAGCTTATACAAAAATCTTAAAATGTATAATAGTAAAAGGGATTTCTGCAGCCAAGTCGTCCTCTCAAACAGCATAAGGGGGTAATGTTCTAGTTTCTGTGAAAGGTTGTGTGGGTTTGTGATGTTTTTTATTATTTTACTTTGTTCTCTTCCTGTTGTGTTGTGGTTAGAGTGTCTTTGTGATGACCTGTTGGTTTGGAGTCTACCAGATGGGACTGTTTCTGCATCTTTTAAAACATTTCTAAATATTTTTTAAATCAGATACACAGATGTGTTTCTGTTCAGAGGAAAGTTGTGATAATCAAATTATACTTGGGATTCCACAAATGAGTCATAACACAAAATGCACTGGACAGTTTTTGTTTGCGGCGTGTATCGTATTCTTTTTAGTTTTTAGTGTATAGTCTAGTGGTCATTGTCATACTGTGTGCAGAGGCTTTTCCAGGCAACATAATTGTTGTATGAGTGGTTTATATTATCCTAGACAGGCAGTATCTTTATGAGCTCATTATGAATAATCAATTACTAATCGTCCTAGAAAAAGACTGAACTTTAACTTCTAGAGGTGCAGGAAGTCCTCCAAATGAAGTAGTCAGAGTTTCACTAACGTGTATTAGAGCAAGAGAAACGTTTCCTCATCATCATCATTTTTCTCCAACAACTGAGAAAAATGTTAAAGTATGAACTGAATGTTCTGTACAGCAGAGTCTATTTCTATAGTTAAAAACATAAAAATGAGCTCAGGTGGTTAACAATATACAAAACCAAGAAAATCTGAAAATGGTGGTGCTTGTCCATTAACTGTTCTATTGTAAATGGCCATCTATAGGAACGGAATAATTGTTTATATCAGGGATCATTCATTGGTAGCTTGCAAAATTGTCAAAAAATATATATATAAAGCTTAGTTCTATTGTAAATAAACAATCTAAGCATTTCTAATACAGTCACAGATAACAATATTAAATTGATAGTTATGTAATTTTATGCCAAGGTCATATATCCTGCAATACCATTTTAACTTTGTATATATTATAAATGGTACTAATTGAAACTTCTCCAATATCATTATGGTTATCTTCTTTCAGACAATACTGAAGTGAACTTATAGCCAGTGTAATTGGAATATTTCAACTGCCGACTCTCATAGGTGCACAGTGTCGATACATGTGCTGGGCACCTTCCATTGCCTAGAGAAAGTCACACATCCACTGAGATGAATTTGTATTTTCTGTTGCCTCATTTGATTCTGTGTCAACAGTGGTTAATGTGATCCGTTAACTAATGGGAATCTTGTAACAAATGTTGAGGAAGATGTATAGCAATACTTGTACTGTAACTTAAGAAACGTAGCATGAATGATATTCCTGTTTAAAATGGCATGGTATGTGTCTGCATGCTGAGAAGGCTGGAATAGTTTTTATTTTCCGACAGTGAAGTTATTTCTGGGCTCAACCAGAAACCACTTATCTATTAATCTGTGGCTTCCCTCACCTCATGATCTGCTGCACTTGCAAGACTGGGGGCACCTTGAGGAAAAGAAGACAGCAGTAATGATGTCTTCCAGTTGCAGGGCTTTGGTCATGACCAGAGTTTTGTAAACAGTAGTTTGTTATATCTAACAAGTTTAAAAAAAGGAAATTGATACAGTAAATGTTCTTTAAGCTGGCACTTTATGGTCCAGAAATCCTGCTAATCTGGCATGTAGCAATAGTCCCATGCCTAAAACGTACTTAATAATGATCAATAGCAGATCTGCAGGGGGCAGACTTCCGCCGCCTCTGCCCAACAGACACCAAAACTACACAGCTCTGTCAACTGAGTAGTTGCCGTGCCTGGTTGATACAGCTCTGCTCCCATTTAAGTGATAGGTCATCAATATAATTGGCTGGGGTCACACTTCCGCGAACACCGCCAATTTGATCTTGATGGTCTATCTTAAGGATAGGTCATCAATACATAATTCCTGGACAACCCTTTTGACAGGAAGATATATGATATTTTGGCAGTTCCTTGGTGGTTCCTGAAGATCATGGTTAAATCCCTAATGCACGCATTGTGTGGACATTGTCACGTGTGTGTACAACTCTGCTTACATGGATGCTAGCCACCTGTGTGTGCCTTGAGGGCTTCGTTTATATACAGATACTGGAGCAATATTTAGTGCATCACAGAACACTCTTCATGATTTTCAAGAGTCACTGTGGAGCAGTATACAATTATGTATGTTCTATGGTTTGGAATATCAATAATCTTGTACTGTGATAGTCTTGTGTAAGCTGTATTTTACCTTATTATGTATATTTTTACCTTATTATGTATATTTTTTTTCATCTAGTTTAGACAAAACATATATAATATTAATTGCACACCAGGTCACACACATGAGATGTATTTAGAGGTAAGCCCATCTACAACACATGCATGCTCAACCTAGTATATGGGGCGAATCGGGAGAAATAACTGTCACCTGATTCAATCAACAGCTGACTTTAGCCCTTGTGTATTCATGTGGCCATAGCACAACTATGAGGAGCAATGTTGATAGTGAAACCTTGGGGGGAACAATATAACTAGAGGGTAACACAGATGGGGAACAGTATAAGGTTAAACCTAATTCAGTATTTAGTTAAGCCTAATTTGTTCATACATACACAAAGTTAGAGCAGTGGGGGTCTTAGCTCTGGGCTCCATCAGTCACAAGAAGAGGCGCCTTGTGTTCCCTCTTAATTACAGGATGGGAAAGAATGGAGACTGTACAGGGATAGATTATAAATATTTGGAGGGGTGGAAAATCCCTTCAGTAATATTTGTGCTCCATATTGGAAGGCCATTTGCCTGATGCTCAGCTTCTTCCTTTGTTACGGTCGAACGCCATGTGGAAGTCTAATAGAATGATTTACACATCCAGCATATGCCGCACACCCAGGTGCTATTGTAATTATATCATCATATTTTCTTCCAGAATGTGAAGCCGTCCCAAGTGCATATACAATTCAACACAATAGGAAGACTTCAGTCAGTCTAGTGAAGATAAATGAAACACACACATCCTAAAGGCCCAATTACACATAGAAATATTCATATATTTTATGTGTCTACATGAAAATGATAATTTCTATTATTGGTAATTGTAACTGTCACTCATACACCGTTTATATTCACAGTACATATGCCGCTATAAACAAAAATCGCTAAGTACGTATGATAAAGAAGTCCATCAGACACTTGTAACTATCTTCAAAACACTGAACGATTGTCATTTGACCTTAATTTACTTACTCCTCTGCCAAATTAATTTGATTTATATTATTCATGTTATAATAACAGTAATCTTTATATGCTATAATATATCTAATGTTATAATGTTATATACCTTATATATGTGTATATATATATATATATATATATATATATATATATATATATATCTTTTTCTGTTATCTTTATATGTTATTCTGACCATGTAAATGCAATAAAAAAACTAATGCAAGTGTGAACAGAACCAGTGTTAAAAATAATTATATATTAACCATTATCTCTAGAACGCAGATCGAGTTGAAAGAAGGCATTGTCTGGATTTAAGATTTACATTGATTCAAAATGATGGGACTTGGAAAGTGCAAACTGATTTGTCTCATCAAGAAGATTTCATCACCTGGGATAGGCTGCCCCTGCTGCTGAAGAAGCTCCCCCTGCCACTTGATTGACAGGGCTGGGCATCTCCTATGCTGCTGCTCTGAGTAGCAGTGCAAGCAAAGAAGCTCTTCTTCCATTTCAGGAGTGGCAACTGCCTATGTGACTCTACCTGGAAGTGTAGTAATTAGAGATGAGCGAAATTCATATTTTGAGATTCGTTCACCTCATTTACTGGTAAAAGGTGAATTGCGTTATGGATTCCGTTACCACAGACCATAACGCAATTCTATGATGGAATGCATAACGGCATTCCGTTATTCATTCCGTCAAAATAGAAGTTTATGGGCTGCAAAACGGATCCGTCCCATTTCCGTTACGGGAAACGGGACAGATCCGTTTTGCAGCCCATAGACTTCTATTATGACGGAATGAATAACGGAATGCCCCGTTATGTATTCCGTCATAGAATTGCATTATGGTCCGTGGTAGCGGAATCCATAACGCAGTTCTTCTTTTACCATCAAACGAAGCGGGAACGAATTTCGTAACATGAAATTCGCTCATCTCTAGTAGTAATGCATGCACAGTTGCTGGTCCAGAAGCAGAAACAGCCTCTGTGCTTGCACCGCTACTCTGTCAATCAAGCTGCAGGGGGAGCATGTTCATTAGCGGGAACAGCCCCTTGAAGGTGAATAATTCTTGATGAGACAAATTAATTTTTATGTATCAATTCACACTTATTATTGGAGACCGAGAGGATAAAATAAAAAAAATAATCTCATCTGTAATTGCAGTTTGTGAAATGAATGTGCCTTTCTTCCCAAAACTTGTATGTGCTCATGAATATTTCTTCTCTGTTGGGCCACGTTCACATCTCCAACGTGAACTCCGGTAGGGGAACAAACTGCCAGAGTTCATTGTATCTGGCATTATAGTAAATTGGGATCTGTCTGCTTTCTGGCATACATGCCGGTCCAACCGAAAGCTGACATTTATGCCATATACAGTGACCGGAAGAGAGTTTGTGCTCCAGATCAGCTCTTTGTTGTGAAAGCGGGGACATAGGCAGTCATTTTTGAGCCTATGTGCTACTTTCTGTGGCCTCCTGGGTGTCCCCAAGCCTGAATCAATATATTTGTCCATCCTTTCTCTTTGGCATGCTTGTCATTTAAGAAGGATAAGTCAAGAAATGGTTCCCTTATCGACTTTGCTAGAATCAGTTCTCTTTCTGAAGAAAGATGGCTGGGAGGCACAGTTCCTGAATGCCAATGAGCAGCTTTTTTCTAAATTCATTGATTTGTATATTGATGTATTGATCTGCTTGGATTAGTTAATGATAGGGAGGTGCACTTATTGAATTTTACACATGGAATTCAGGGTTATTTATCAAAATTCTGGGAATTACCCACAATCCCCCCCCCATTTTTAATACATATGGCACATTTTACAACCCCTTTTAGCCACCCCCAGACCAGTTTCAAAACTAAGGCCTCTGTCTTATTTTTGGCCCGGATAAGAGGCGGGTGCGTTGCGGGAACACGCACGATTTTTCCGCACGAGTGCAAAACATTGTAATGCGTTTTGCACTCGCGTGAGAAAAATCGGGCATATTTGGTACCCAAACCCGAACTTCTTCACAGAAGTTCGGGCTTGGGATTGATGTTCTGAAGATTGTATTATTTTCCCTTATAACATGGTTATAAGGGAAAATAATAGCATTCTGAATACAGAATGCATAGTATAATAGTGCTGGAGGGGTTAAAAATAAATAAAAAAGTTAACTCACCTTCTCCTCTTGATCGCGTAGTTCCCGGTCTCTTTACTTCTTTAATGATGAGCTGTGGGCTAAATGACCTGTGGTGATGTCAGATCACATAGTCCATCACCGCCCAAGCAATTGGTACAAATCTCTCCATATGTACCTGGCTGACGCTTTCTCTAACCTGCCGCGCGGTGGGCTGTGATTGGAACTGAGTGCCTGATGAGATCAATCAGCAGGCACCCTGGGTCAATGCCGTATCGGCGATCGCTGCGGATTAACCCCTTCTATGCCACTACCGCATATGTGTTTGAGGGAGCCCATCGAGTCCCCGTGCTGCTGTGGCGGGGACTCGATGTCTCAGAAGGCAGCCTGATGCTGTGCAGAGGCTGCCCAATGCCTTGCACGGCATCGGGAACTGCCTTCTACGGGATCCGAGGAGATCCAGGTCTCCTAGGCAACCTGTTTGTGTACTACTCACTGTAGTACACGAACAGGCAATGCATTACAATACAAATGTATTGTAATGCATTGCAGAGGGGATCAGACCCCAAAAAGTGAACATCCTAAACATAATAAAAAACTGGAGAAAAAAAACACACATATTAGGTATCGCCGCGTTCGTAATGAACGGCTCTATAAATAAATCTCATGATCCACCCTGTCCGATAAATACCATAAAAAAATAAAATAAAAACAGTGTAAAAAAAGCCATTTTTGTCACCTTACATCACAAAAAGTGCAACACAAAAGGTGTATGCCCCCAAAATAGTAGCAATCTAACCGTCACCTCATCCCGCAAAAAAAATTGCCCCTACCTAAGCCAATCGCCCAAAAAAATAAAAAAAAATATGGCTAAGAATATGGAGACACTAAAACATCATTTTTTTTGTTTAAAATGCTGGTATTGTGTAAAACTTAAGTAAATTAAAAAAAACACACATATTAGGTATCGCCGCGTCCGTAATGACCGGCTCTATAATTATATCTCATGATCCACCCTGTCCGATAAATACCATAAAAAAATAAAATAAAAACTGTGTAAAAAAAAGTCATTGTCACCTTATATCACAAAAAGTGTAATAGCAAGCGTTTAAAAAGTCATACGCACCCCCAAAATAGTGCCAATCAAACCGTCATTTCATCCCGAAAAAAATGAGCCCCTACCGCAGACAGTCGCCCAAAAAATAAATAAAACTTTGGCTTCCAGAATGTGGAGACACTAAAGAATCATATTTTTTCTTTAAATTCTTTGTTATGTAAAACTGAAACCAATAACCAAAAAAAGTTGTCATATTTGGTATTGTCGTGTCCGTGACAACCTGCTCTATAAAAATACCACATGATCTAACCTGTCAGATGAATGTTGTAAATAAAAAATAAAAATGGTGCCAAAACAACTATTTCTTGTTACCTTGCCTCACAAAAAGTGTAATATAGAGCAACCAAAAATCATATGTACCCTAAAATAGTACCAACAAAACTGCCACCCTATCCCGTAGTTTCCAAAATGGGGTCACTTTTTGGGCGTTTCTACTCTAGGGGTGCATCAGGGGGCTTCAAATGGGACATGGTGTCAAAAAAACAGTCCAGCAAAATCTGCCTTCCAAAAACTGTATGGCATTCCTTTCCTTCTGCGCCCTGCCGTGTGCCCGTATAGCAGTTTACGACCACATATGGGGTGTTTCTGTAAACTACAGAATCGGGGCCATAAATATTGAGTTTTGTTCGGCTGTTAACCCTTGCTTTGTAACTGGAGAAAAATGGATTCAAATGGAAAATCTGCCCAAAAAGTGAAATTTTTAAATTTTTCTATTTTCCATTAAATCTTGTGGAACACCTAAAGGGTTAACAAAGTTTGTAAAATCAGTTTTGAATACCTTGAGGGTGTAGTTTGTAAAATTGGGTCATTTTTGGGTGGTTTCTATTATGTAAGCCTCACAAAGTGACTTCAGACCTGAACTGGTCCTGAAAAAGTGGGTTTTAGGGTTATTTGCTTCTAAACTTCTAAGCCTTGTAACGTCCCCAAAAATTAAAATGGTATTCCCAAAATGATACAAACATGAAGTAGACATATGGGGAATGTAAAATAATAACAATTTTTGGAGGTATTACTATCTATTATAACGGTAGAGAAATTTAAATTTGCTAATTTTTCAATTTTTTTTGTAAATTAGGTATTTTTTTATAAATAAAAAAGATTCTTTTTTTTACTCTATTTTACCAGTGTCATGAAGTACAATATGTGACAAAAAAAACAATCTCAGAATGGCCTGGATAAGTAAAAGCGTTTTAAAGTTATTCACACATAAAGTGACACTGGTTAGATTTGCAAAAAATGGCCTGGTCCTCAAGGTAAAATATAGCCGTGTCCTTAAGGGGTTAAAGCAGTTTTCTGGGATTTTTATATTGATGACCTATCCTCATGATTGGTCATTAATATGAGATCAGCAGGGGTGTGACTCCCATTACCCTGCTGATCAGCTGTTTGAGGAGGGCGTGGCACATCAGTAAGCACTACGGCCTCCAAGCACAGCGTCATCCATTGGATAGCAGCTGTGCTTGGTATTGCAGCTAGGCCCCATTCATTGGCACTAGGCAATGTGACTGATGAACTTCTCATGGCTTAGGATGGGGACTAAGCGCTGGAGCTTCTTCATACAGCTAATGGGAGTGGGGGTCCAAAAGTTAGACCCCCACTGATCAGATATTGATTACCTATCCTGCGGATATGCCATCAATATCAAAATCTTGGAAAACTCTTCAATGTTTCTCCGCTCAGATGTTCAACACACTGTCTACAGGATCCTTGAAGGTGATTTTTACAACATAGCTCAACACCACTTTGAACAACTTACTTACAGCACAGCTCACTTGAATTGCATGCGTTGATATTTATATATCAGGACACAAACCACTGACTTCTGACCCCATTAAAAATAGAAACCCCCCCGAGATTTCCATTGTTCTCCAATTCATAACTAGGATACAGTTTTACAGGTGTAAGACTGATAATGTAGTTATACTTCAGAATAAACCTAGATGAATACAGTAAGGTTGGAAAAACACCAAGGTTTTCATTGCCTTTTTATGGTGTTTTTATGGATTTAGGGTCATTTTTGGGGGGGGGGGGGGGTCTGACATTTTTTGAAAGCAGCATGCTGTAGGTATGGCATTTTCTGATGTTTTTTTTACCATATACAGAAAAATAAATGTCAAAAAAGTCTTTAAAAATGCTAGAAAGCAAAAGTGTATGTGATGGAGGCCGTAGACTGGTTATTCCCAGTGTAATATATCTAAGGCTAGGGCAACAGCTTTCGCAGGCAGGATCGCAAAGTAGCGGTGTTCCCATAGAAAAGGATTGCAACGCTGCTTGATCCTATTCATTTCTATGGGTTCACCGCTACTTCCTGCAATAGCTGTTGCCCTAGCCTTAAAGTTTG
Organism: Bufo gargarizans; assembly: GCF_014858855.1. Lineage (NCBI taxonomy): Eukaryota > Metazoa > Chordata > Amphibia > Anura > Bufonidae > Bufo > Bufo gargarizans. Next base: position 288,218,951 of record NC_058082.1, read on the forward strand.
ACAGAGATGATAGTGTTAGTGTCACAAACTTAGCTGTCCGTTTTCTGGCTTTAGTGCGGTCGTTGCGGGTGAGACGTTGCAGTGCGCCTTGCTACATCCCCGTAATGCACTGCATGGCCACGCCCCTCCCCGGTGACACAACAGCGTCCTGAGCAACAGGATGCAATGCTCTTTCTCCCCACAGCGGTCATATACTGGAGGAAACTAGCAGTGGGCTGATTGCTCAGCTGATCTATTCCTGTGTGTTGTGTTCTGACCAATGGAGTGCCAAGTCATGGACCTATCAGGTTCTTATCCTCGGACTCAGTGCTCTATTTAAACCTCTTCCAGTGACAGTAATAGTCTGTGACACCCTAGCTGTGTTCCTGGTTCTGTCTGTGCGTTTGGTTTGCTCATATTTTTCACTTTGACTTGCCTATGACCACTCTCCGCCTTTTTGGTACTGTGTCTCCCGTCTGGTTATGATCTCGGCTTGGCTATTTGAATACCCTCTGTCTCTCAATTTGGTACTGTATCATCATCCTGGTTCCAACTCATTCTTGTACGACTCTGCTTTTGCGTGGTTTTGTCTAAATGTTTCGTCTGTCTTGCACCTTAGTAGGATAGGGAACGTCGTCCAGTTGCGGACTCGCCACCTAGGGCTTACACTGCAAGTAGGCAGGGAAATCGGTGGAGTTCCAGTTCGGGCTCACTGTCTGTGTTTTCCCTACTAACTGCCATAACAATTAGACTAATAAAATGTTTTAAGAATTAGCCTTCTTACTTTATACAATGCATCTTTGATGGTGATTGGATGTTTAACACAGAAATGGATTCTAAATCCACTGTATGCCATGGAAAAACATTTTGTACACTGTCCCAAGAACCACTTGTAGAAATGATTTTCCAGCATGCTGTAAAATATTTTCTGAACTTATCTGTTATTTGTCCTTTGAACTTGTCTGTCAAATGCTCAGATATAGGACAATTATAGCAGCTACCTTACATATAATAATTTTCTATCTGAATCCATAAGCATTTGATGCTATAAAAGTATAGGATGAGTGAATGATCCTAATGACTGATCTAATGTTCACCTCATGTCCGCACACTGACTTTCAAACCACCAAAGTATGATGAATGGTTTACAAAATGCAAGGCTGAAGATCTCATGGTTAGTTCCATTAGTGCCACATCTGCTAGGATTTTACTTGATTTCTCTGTTTGTCGGTTCCCCCATGTATTCCACTTTCCTTCCAAGAATGCAATGAAGGGTTAAATCGGTTGTCCAAGATTTTGATATTCATGGCACACCTTCAGGATAGGTAGGCATTATCTGATCAGTTGGGGTCTGACTCGCGGTACTCCTACCAATCAGCTGTTTTAAGAGGCTACAGCACTCTCGTAAGCACAGTGGCCCCCTGCTAGGCACGAGACATGACATTTGGTCACATAGCAAAGGCACATCTCAAGTGAATGGGCCTGAGCTGCAACACCAGGCACACAACTATACACTGGCTATGTGCTTGGTTAGCTGTGAGGAGGCCGCATCACTCACCGGAGCATCACGGCCCCTTCAAACAGTTAATTGGTGGGGGTGTCAGGAGCAGGACCACCACTGATCGGATATTGATGGCCTATCCTGAGTATAGGACATCAAGATCTTGGACAACCCCTTTTAAAGAGCTTCCAGTGAATTTGTCCTCAAATTATTTGTCTGCATTAGTGATATAACAGAAAATAAATCAAGTAATTAGTGTAAAGTCAGGCAAAATCATCCATTGTCTGTTTATTGGTTTTGCTACTGAGCCAGGAGCATATTGAACTATATAGGCATCCTTTTTCTACAGAGTAAATATCTATATAAGGTTCTTGGTGGGCATAAAAGAAAGATCTTGTTTAAATGGTAGCTCTCTTGGAATTTCCTTCAGCCATAGACTGTTTTGAGGATGACAGAGATGAGTTAAGTGACTGAAAGCCGTAGGCCAGGACATGTCAACAGCAATAACGTCTTCACTCAATCATCTCACCTTCCAATGCCACTCTGCCTTATGCAGACACCAGATGCCTGATGAATAATGCAAGAGACAAGGGCAAAACCATTCGGTTATGTGCAGAAGAAAACTTTGGACAGTGTGGATTGGCCTAGTAGTCAATGATTTTTTTTAGCAGCATTCTTCTGGTACCATCCAAAGTTAATTCCCTGTGGATTCTGATTCTTAAACAAGTGCATTTAGTGTTTATCATGACTGATTTAGATAACTTACATCTTCTATTTTCCGGTCTGAAAAAGACAGATAAAAATAGAGAACCAGCAGCTTTGCAGCTTTACCTGTCAAAATCACTGTGCAGACACCTTGTCAAAGTGTAAAGGCAGGGATGTGAGAGCCAAGCTTCTGAACAAGGGCATGCAGAGCACTTAAGGTGGCTTTAAACTTACCTTACTTCCCTAGGGTTTACTTTTTGTTAGCTTTCTGTTTGAACTGAACATATCACGCATCAAAAAGTCTTCCAGCCAGAATCCTAACTGTATATGACATAGTAGAAGCCAATGTGCAGTTCATGTATGAATATAATTTCTGAAATGATTTGATAGTTGACCACTAGCAACTTTTTATTGTGCCTTAAAGAGTCTGCAGACTCTATAGTCCAAATGCAGGAACAGGTAATGTATAGCAGCTTTAAGATTTGCATTTTTAATTCTTGTTTTGAGATCTGGCAGAGGATCTCAAAATCCAAATAAGGCTACTTTCACTCTAGCGTTAATATTTTCCGGTATTGAGATGCGTCATAGGATCTCAATAACGGAAAAAAACACTTCAGTTTTGTCCCCATTTATTGTCAATGGGGACAAAACTTAACTGAACAGAATGGAATGCTCCAAAATGCATTCCGTTCCGTTCTCTTACTGGAGAGCAAACCACAGCATGCTGCAGTTTGCTTTTCATCCTGCGATATGGAGCAAAACGGATCCGTCATGACCTAAAATGCAAGTCAATAGGGAAGGATCCGTTTTCTCTGACACAATTGAAAACGGATTCGTCCCCTATTGACTTTCAATGGTGTTCATGATGGATCTGTCTTGGCAATGTTAAGATAATACAACCAGATCCATTCATGATGCAGATGGTTGTATTATCTGAAGTGTTTTTGCTGAACCCTGCAGGATCCAGCAAAAACGCTAGTGTGAATGTAGCCTTAAGTTTTGTCCCAATTTATTGTCAATGGGGACAAAACTGATAAGGATGCATCAGTTCAGTTGCATTTTGGGGCCGGACACAAAAACAACTGCAAGCAGCGTTTTTGTGTCTGGTTTTCAAAACTGAACAAACCTGATCAGGCATGAAGTCAATGGTGCCTGATCAGTTGTTTTTTTGTTACAGAAAAAATGGATCAGGCACCCATTGACTTAGGGTACTTTTACACTTGCGTTGTGAAGATCCGGCAGGCAGTTCTGTCGCCGGAACTGCCTGCAGGATCCTAAAATCCGTATGCAAACGGATAGCATTTGTAGACAGATCTGGATGCTGATTCGTCTAACAAATGCATTGAAACACCAGTCATCTGGAAAAACGGATCCGGTATATATATTTTTTTTTTGCATTCTTAAAGTTCTGCGCATGCGCAGACTGGAAAACCTGAACGGAACTCAATACCGAAAAAGAATAACACTAGTGTGAAAGTACCCTAACAATGATTTTCATGCCTGATCAGGTTTGTTCAGTTTTGAGTTAATACTACCGGATCCAGCGGAATGGATCCTTTTAATTCAGGTTTTGAGATCCTCTACTAGATCTTAAAACCTGAAATAAAAATACAGATGTGAAAGTAGCCTAACAAGGATTACCCTTTACCTGGGAGAATATCCTCCTTAACCCCTTTTGCTTCCTGTGCGTCATACACGGAACATCATAAGAGCTACTTGGTAGGCATGTTACTGCTAGAAAATAAAGCAGGAATGCAATGGAAGCCTCTTCATTTCTATAGCTCCACCTATGACATTATTGGCACCACATATACTCCTGATCATGCCTGTGCAAATTGTGCTATTCTTTTATATGTGCTCATTAAAATATTCCTTATAGACCAACCCCCCTAAAGTCAATTGGTTCCTCAAAGTGCTACCCATAACAGTAGCGACAGCAGTGACATCCACAGTACCCCCATGACAGTGACATCCACAGTGCCTCTATAACAGTGAAGAGAAATGGCTGGGTTGATATGGAAACCTGGTGTAAAACTGTGTGTATGTCAGTAAAGCCAAGAATGAAGGACCTGCAAGCTTCTATTGGCCAATATGGGTCATGTGACTATGTGTAGGTTAGTAAGGCTAAGACTGAAAGGCCAGCCCTCTAATGTGGGCCATGTGATGGTGCCCTGTTTACTTTTGTATCTTGATTTGTTATTAAATATCTCAAGAACAGTAGGTACTTCACCAACATCTGAGTTACTTATGTGGCAAACATCATGGTGCAGATGGCTCCAGTCGTTTGGCTGTGAATAAAGAACAGATGACAGACTGTCACGGATTAGAGTGGGGGTAACTCTAATCCGTGGGATGTTAACATAAGTGGAAGCTGCTTGACCAGGACAACAGAGTTAGGGAGCAGGTCACCTCCTAGCGCATCCCTAATCTGACCCTGACTCCGAGCTGTATGAGCCGACCTTAATGGTAGGAGGGCTCATACTCAGGAACCTCGGATCCCTACTAGCCCTCCGCAGATCCCTGAGCTAGGAGCTGGGTAGACAACCTGTTCCTCCTGGACGCGGAGAAACAGGAGTCTAAACTGGCCAAGCTGCAAGGGGATAGAAACATAAACAGCCTATGGATATGGCAGGAGGGTGAAAGCACTTCCACACCTACCTGCCACAGACACACTGACTGGATCTCGTGCTCACAAGCTGGTGTCCACACCCAAACATAAAAGGACACAGCACACACACATAAACACACAGGAACCCAGATCCATAGCCGCAGTAATAATAGACACCACATAAACATAAAATAACATCATAAATAGACTTATGACCACAAGGGTGGCCCTCACTGGCAGATGGTATATAACCAGGAGGATGACTCCAGCTAACCATGGCTGAAGTACCCCTCAGATACTGGCATCCAGCAGGAGCTAAATAGCCCCAAGTAGCCACACCCACACACAGACACACCCAGTGTTCACACACTAGGAAGGGAGTTAACCCTTCGAACCACAGACAGGGAAGTGAAGCCACTTAAAGGGGAAAAGCACAAAGAAGCACACACTTCACCTGTTACCACCGGCAACGGCATGCGTGGCAACCATGTCCTGGGGATCAGCCATAAGGCCGAGACACTGCAACCACATGCACACAACACCACACGTTGCCACAGGCAAACACCAGTGAAGGAAAGTGTCACAGTGCACACATAACATAAACCCCGTGCACACCAGACATAGAAAGTGCATACATACACACACACATAGACAGAGGCAACCACACGCATCAACAGTGAGACGCCTAGCAAGCAGCTCAGGCTGCTACACTGCCAAAAACACCTGTTGTCCGCGGCAACCGCACTTGAGGCAAACAACTAACAGCCCCCGCCTGCTGTTGACAAAACACCCAGACCGTGGTCAACTGCATGCGGCTCTCAAGGAGTCACGACCATGAACATGGGCGTGACACAGAAAGCAGAAATGTATTATTATATATGTAAAGATGGAGTTTCAAACATGGATATAGCAGTAAGCTGCATATATGGATCTTCTTATATGTCTCATCGTAGGGCATATCGCTAGGATAAGTCCCCATTGTCTTATAGGTGCGGGTCGCAATGCTAGGACCTGCACCTATATCGGGAACAGAGCCCCGGAAGGTGGTGGCTGGAGGATGCCGGTCTAGCCACCACTAAGCCGGCTCCCCATAGAAGTGAATGGGAGCAGATCACGCATGACCAGCCACTGCTCCCATTCACTTCTATAGGCTTGACGGAAATAGCAGAGCCAGCACTCGGCTATTTTCACCGGCCCCATAGAAAATGTATGGAGGGCGACTGCATGTGCGCAGTGCACCCTCCTTCACTTTCGGGGCTCCGTTCTCTATATAGGTGTGTGTCCCAGCCTATAAGACAATGGCGGCATATCCTAGTGATATGCCCCCATTGTCTTTGATGAGACAACCCCTTTAACACACATTAACATTAGCCATTTTTTGGGTTGTGGCCTATAACTGTAAGCCTCAGTATAACTGTATGCCACCTATTATCCATTTCTTTTATGTCATATGATGACCATTCTCATGAGCACCATGGCTTTAAAAATAGAGATTATTTCTCCAGTGTGTCAATAGGACTTCTTTAAATAGCATTTTCTTCTGTGTTTATAGTCGACATGTGATGGCGTGTTGGAAACCAAGACGTAATCCACTGGAGAAATGAAAATCTAATTCACTGTTGTTCCTTCTTTCTTTTTATCTGATTAAAACATTGCATGGTGTTGCTACGGCCTTTTGGGCAATGGAAAGGCTTGTTTGGCTGAGCTGTCTTTCCATTGTTTCCATTACAGTTCATGAGTGGTCAGATGTATGAACTTCACTGGTGCTCACTGGGGTATTGTTTTTTGAAGCTTTGTTCCAATCCAGATACTTGACGTTTATATGAAACCTAGCAATATGTTAACGTAATTCATAACTGGCCTGACATTTGGGTCATGATGTTGTAATAGTATTTTTCTTTCCACTTAATGTAAAGCAATGGAAATTTGAAGAACTAACAGCTTTTTGGCAAGGGATTAAGCGCTCATCTTCCTCTTTCATCAGTTAATCTTCCCGCTGATTAACTGATGAATGAGCGAAATGCACGTTCATTGGGTAATGGATTGTTGGTTGAGGCACCTATCCAAACAGCACTCTGCACCACAAAGAATGATTCTGTATGGTGATAAGCTGTGGATGGGGTCACTGCATGTAAATAGAGGGGTCACCTCCAATGACGAGCAGGCGATTGTTGGGAAGGAACACTGCAAGAGGGCGTTAACTCCTCCTGGGGTTGTCATCCCCCTTTCATACACTAAAGCCGCCCATACATGTTCGATAACTATTGGCCGACAATTATAGTATCTCTCTTGATTCCCTCTTAGTTCTCCCATACACATACACATGTTGTTCGACCACATACATGTGTATTCATTGGGGAGAGAGGAGAAAGCCATTGCCAAACACTTTTGGCTTATCCCCCCCCCCCCCTCCCCCCACATACACATTATCAGTCTGGGGAGACTTGGCCGGACTCAACAAGGCACTATAGTGCAGTGATGGCAAACTTTTTAGAGACTGAGTGCCCAAACTGCAACCCAAATCCACTTTATTTGTCGCAAAGTGCCAACTCGGCAATGTAACCTTAATACTACAGTCCAATATAGTATATCTTCCATGTACTTTATCATTTAGCTATTATAGCCTGCCTACATTCAGTGCGCTGCCTGTACCATTCATAGTGCGCCCTGCGCTGATGAATGGCATGAAAAGTCTAAGGCATATTGTACACCATGGACTTTTTCCAGGCTGCGGAGAGAGTGCTCTGAGTGCCACCTCTGGCACCCGTGCCATAGGTTCGCCACCACTGCATAGTATATGGGGCCTTTAGGCTTGTAAATATTCTTTGTAATGTAGCAATATGAGTGTGAGGCCATTTGTATGATATAGAGTCATTTTCTCATGGAACGCCCAGTGAGGCACACAATATGGCTGTCAGCTGATACTGATATCTATTGACCCCCCATACATGCTTTAATTTTCATGTGTCTTTATTTTGCTTCTGTCCGATCCCTCCAGCAATGGTTTATCTCCCTTGGAACAAAGGACCAGGCAAGTCCAATAGGGCCACTCTTTTCTTTCTTTCTACAGAAGAAATTGTTAAATATTGCTGACCTTAAAGGGCATCTGTCAGCAGACTTGTACCTATGACACTGGCTGACCTGTTATATGTGTGCTTGGCAGCTGAAGATGTCTGTGTTGGTCCCATGTTCTTATGTGACTGCATTATATTAGAACATCAGTTTTCTCAGCACTGCAGACACATATGAACATGGGACCAACACAGATGTCTTCAGCTGCCAAGTGCACATGTAACAGGTCAGCCTGTGTCATAGGTACAAGTCTGCTGACAGGTGCGCTTTAATGTTTATGGCTACTTAAGAAAGAGAGGGCCGTCAACATAAAGGTTTTGCATTATTTTTATTTATTTACTTAATTTGGTGTCTACCTGCAGAACAAGAGACCTTGCTCCATCAACTGGAATTTTTAGGCATTACTGTAGACAATATACCTAAGTGATAATAATACAGAATAAAATTGTTGTCATGCCCAATCTTGAAGAATTGCTCTGAAGAGTATTGCTTTTATTATGGGCTTCTTTTACATTTGCCTCCAAACTTTTATTACATGATGCAGATCAGGTTGATGTCATATATACATTGCTTATTTTATGTGTTTGTACATAAAATTGCTTTCTTTTTCTTGTGTATACATATTTTCTCTGCAGCGTCCTGTAACTGGCCACTTGCCCATGCAGGGTGTAGAGTTTTTACAATACACCATCTAGGTAAAGTGAATTCACATGTAACCAGATGTAATCCATAGCACAGCAGCTACCATGAAACAAGACAAATCCAATTTAGTGTCTCTGAGAAATTTAATCTTCTGCTTTTGTACACTCTAGAAACTCTTGCTCTGTCAGATCTCTCTCGCTTGTGGGTGAATGTGATACCCCATGTTGATCTGCATTGTATCCAGTCTACGTTTACATGTGTATGTTAAAACCACAGGGCTCCTATTTACACTACTGGAGATCTCTGCCGTCCCAAGTGTCGAAATCCTATACACTCTTAAATTATGTCTTCCAAGAAATCCTTTCTCTACACTCTGTTGTGTGATCGGCATATGACATGGTAGGTGAAATATGCTGGCATTCATTAGACTAACATGATGGTGGGTGAACTAAGAATGCAGTTTAGTATAGACAGTGATATCTTGATCATCTAGCCTACTGGGGAAGTCTTAACAGGCCTGACCTAATGAAAATAAATGGTGATTTCTACTTTAATCAGAATTTTATGATATATGACCAAACTTCACATACTGACTTGTCATACAGAGAAGCCAAAAACTAGATATTTTGTCCAGAATCCTTTAGCTTAAAGGGATTCTCTGGGAATAAGGAAAATAAAATTGCTGAAAATACTTAGATATTATTTAAATTGGTTGTGTCACTTCAGCAAATAGCATTTATTATGTAGAGAAAGTTAATACAAGCCACTTAATAATGTATTATTATTATCCAGTTCCTTTCTTCCCCGGCTGGATTTATTTTTCCATCACATTATACACTGCTTGTTTCCATGCAGGGCACCAGATGGCGACCAAAACGGTCGCCAATGCGCCTTAAAATTTGCAGATGGCGACAAGACTTTTTAGTCTTGTTGTCATTTGCGACTGTACCGCCGCAATCCCGAGCAGCCTAAGTTCTCTTCAGTAGCACAGTGGATAAGGAAGGAGTCCCTCCCTCTCCACTGTGATGCGGCCGCCACTACCACCAATGGGGAGATAGCAGGGAGGAGCTGTCGCCACTGCGCCTCCGATGAATGTAAAACATAAATATAGGCAGCGGTATCACAGACCCGGAACCCGGCCTCAATAACAGGGCATGCGATACGCGGCAATTAACCCCTCAGGTGCCACAGATCGAATGCCCTGTTATTGAGGCCGGGTGCCGGGTCTGTGATACCACTGCAGACAATTGTATAAAGGAGTTAGAGAGGACCTTTCATGGGTCCAAAGAATATGAACTTAGTAGCAGGCTGCATAGAGCGGCACCCAGGGATCTAAGTGCACTTACTATTATTCCTGGGCGCCGCTCCGTTCACCCGCTGTGGCGCTGTGATTGGTCAGTGCTGCTGTCAGGGAGAAGGAGAGACACAGGCGTCTCCTCCGCCTTGCTCTGAATGTTGAAAATACCGGTGGCCACAGCGGGTGAACGGAGCGGCGCCCAGGAATAATAGTAAGTGCACTTAGATCCCTGGGTGCCGCTCTATGCAGCCTGCTACTAAGTTCATATTCTTTGGACCCTGAAAGGTCCTCTTTAATTACATTAATTGGTGGTGCAGTGCGCCCTCCCAAAGCCTCATCCCCCCCCCCCCCATTATCACTGGCCACAAGTCCCCCCCCATTGTTATATGGTGGCCACAGGGTCCCATCCCCTCCATTGGTGGCAGTGGCAGATTACACTGCTGGGGCTCAGATCGTTACCATGGCAGCCCGGACGCTTCTGAAGCCCTGGCTGCCATGTTCAGCTCCCTGCTGCTGTGTGCACAGAGCACAGGGCAGCAGGGAGAGTGTGAGATCCTATTCACCCTGATAGATCTCTATCAGGGTGAATAGCACAAGGGATCAAAAGATCCAGGTTCTAGTCCCTAAGGGAAGAAATGGTTATTAAATAAAAAGTAACAAAAAAAAACAAAAAAAACACCAAAATACTAAAAGTTTAAATGGCCCCCTTCCCAGTTTTACATATAAAATTTACAAACAATAAAGAATAAACATATTACATATCGCCACGTCCCAAAAAGTGTGAGCTATTAAAATATAAAAAAATATTTCCGTTCGGTGAAGGCCGTAACAGAAAAAAAAAAACTCTAAACCACGCAATTCGCCATTTTTAGTCACCTTGTCCCCCAGAAGATGTCCCTGGATGTGAGAGCTATGTGGTTTTCTCCTATATGTAGTGCTGGCTCACTACTGTGACCTGCGTCTCATCTTCTCAAAGTCATTTTTTTTTTTATTATGTGCATTTTAAATTTGGCGACAAAAAAATGTAATTTGGCTCGTAAATTTTTTAGTTTAGGAGCCAATGGCTCCTGGTCATTTTTTTGGGGGTCTGGAGCACTGCCATGGTTATTACCACCCTTCAATCCATTACTGGTGGCTGTGCTTGCACACTATAGGAAAAAACACCTGCCTCTCTGGTGGCCAGGACCGTGGGAGCTAACATAGGCCGGCGTTTTTTCCTATAGTGTGCAAGCACGGCCACCTCTGATGGATTGCAGGGTGATCATAACCATGGAAACAGGAAGCAAACAGGGAAGGAAGCAATATGGATAATAAGATAACATTACATTAGTGTCTTGTATTAACTTTTTCTACATTATAAATGTTATTGCTGAAGTGACATAACCCCTTAAATTTTAAATATATTCCCAAAAACCTTTCATTGGTAATAATGGCTCGTTTTGTCTGGGGAGCAATCATTAGGAACAATAAAATGGCTGCCATCCTATTAGTAAATACATGTCCTAATCACACAGGACAAGTTACTTCAGAACACTGAGGTAAAGAGCTGCCTCATCCTCCTCTCTGCTCTACTTGTCAGGGATTATGGTCCTGAATACAGCTGATAAGATCTTCAGCTAAATCTCTGTAGGAATGGAGTTCATGAGGAGACATGCAGTACGGGGAGGAGGGTGGGGGTAATGAGCAGCAGCACTTGTATGCAGTCTCCATTACCACAGCCCCACATAACCACAGTCTGTCCTGTCCATCCTCTCTATACTTGATGTCTTCTCATGACTTCCATTCCCACAGAGATTCGGCTGAAGTTCTTAATATCTGTAATCAGGATAATAATCCCTGACAAGATCAGTGTTGTGAAGTAACTTGTCATCCTGTTTAATTAGGACAAGTTTTGTGTATACTAATAGGATGGCGGCCATTTTATTTCTCCTAATGATTGCTCCCCTGACAAAAAGAGCCATTATAAGTAATGAAAGGGAATATTTAGAATAAAGTAATATTTAAGTGTTTTCATTTTCTTAATTTATGGAGAACCCCTTTGAAAATTCTTTATATAAAAATGTATGTTAGAATGCTTGCGATGGAGCACTATTATGAATTCTATCCTATTGACCACTGATAGTATTTGAATTCTACATTTTTTATGGTTGCCCCCTTTGTGAACTACATATGGGATAGGTTAATGCAGTCATTTACCTTTCAGGCTGCTTTATTGCAGAAGAACGAGCTCTGGTTTGGGTCTGAACTTAGCTCATGTGACCTGTAGCCTGACTACTCAAGTCCTATAGCATCTATAGTGTCTACCAGAAGTAAATTATACTGTACGGGCAGTGTGAGCGCCAATGGATGAGAACCCATCCATCGGCGCTCGTTTGCACTGGCCTGATTACACAAGCTGATGCAAACTAAATACGGGAAGAACAATTAGTTCCTCCCTCATTCAGTTCTATTCATTATCGTCAGCATACCTAGGGATGTCCTGACGATGGCAATGCAGCAAAGAGAAACAGATAGGGTGGCACTACATGTATCCCCCTTTGTCCATCCACGTGTCAATCAAACCGAGTCTCCAAACTTCAGTGTGGAGGTGCTCAAGCCTCAAGTCAGACTTCTGTACCAATACGATAATGAGAATAAATAGGCTGCACTCACCACTAACGTTCACGTTAGTGGTGAGTGCCGCCTGTTTTTTCTCATTATCGTATTGATCCTAGTGAATGATGCCCATCACCCGATTCACCTCGTTCTTTGGGTGATTGGCTGCTCAACTATAAAAGCCAGTTATTGAGATAAGCTTCATATGAAGGCTTGTCCATGATGATGCAAATCGGTCAGTCTAATAGGGCCTTTAGTCTCCCTATACTAGTCTATGAGACTGACAATGAATTTCTCATAGGCATGCATAGAGATACTGACTTTTATTCCACTTAGCAGGTAGTCAGAATGTGGGTCACATGATGTAATGGTGGACCTAAACTGGAGATTGTTATTCTGTGATACAGCAGTCCATAAGGTATTTGACTGCAGCACCGTGTCCCTCGTGTAGTTTAAAAATGGTGGCAACCATTAAAAAAGTTCCTGGTCCATAACTTTTTTATACTCCTGACTATCCATTGGTCCGCTTTCTATGTTTTTGTTGCGGTTTAATAAACCAATTAATTGCAGCTGAGTTTGATGATTGATGTGCATAGTTTTTCATGTAGCTGGGTTGGTGCTATAGAAATACAGTAGGTATCTTCAGATTTGATAGGATATAACATCCATTTGGAATGTATGGGAACAGCTGCAGTACATATGGGGAACAAGTTAGAAGTGAGTTTGTGATCAAATGTTGACAGTGAAAGTCAAGAGTATGTTGGGTGATATGCTATAGCATAGTGGTCCATGAGGTTGTTGTCACTCATCTAGGCATTGGGAATTCAAGGTATTTTAGTTGCTATATGACCATGTTTCATTTCTGTGCTTTGCCTGTAGACAAGTTAATGAATGTCTTATAGATTAATCGGGTGGTATATGGAAAACAGGAATGCTGATATATATTCTCATAAGCTCAGTGGGCTTGCTTTACATTATATTTCATTTATCTCTTTTCCATGGAGACTAGCAATACTTCCCATAGAAAATCAATTGGACGGACTGGATTTGTGGTTTATGTGTTTTCTTTTTGTTATGCAGTGGCATGTTAAGCTGATGTTTCCTGATTTTGATGCCTAATGTTTCAAACTGTTATTCTCTTATTGTAGGCTTAAAATATATATTTTAATATTTGGAAAGAAAATATGAGGTTTTTATAGCACATAGTTAAGAGACAAAAAACACTAGTATAAAAAAAAAACCTTCATATCTGATCAATGGCTATGAAAAAAAACTATGTAGAAATGCCACTAGTTTCATGTTACCTTATTAAAATGTTGATAGAAGCTGCACCTTTACTATTGTTGTTTCCAAGTACTCTTGACGTGTATTCGGTCTTTTTATTCTGTGTAAGTCTGTATTATAATGTTTAATGTACTACTATGTGAGGTTGAAAATGGGCGTATTTGAAGCGCTACCTCAGCAGTTGTCCATTTCTCCTGTGTAGATACATAGAAGTACATGATTTTGAGCTAGTGATGGGGTCCTGCAGACGATGTAAATCATTTTAAAACTGCATGGATCAAAGAATGTAAATCCTTCCCATATTATTTGGTATCCTATAAGAGTTTTTTGCTATCAGCAAAAGCTAGTCATGCATTTTGTACGATGATTGCCATCGTTCAGACGAATTATGGCACCAGAAGAGATTAAAATGTATGATCAGGGTATGTATAAAAAAAAAAATACACTATGGGGGAGATTTATTAAACTGGTGAAAAGGAAAACTGGCTTAGTTGCCCATAGAAACCATTCAGATTCCACTATTCCTTTTTAAGAGGAGCTGTGAAAAATGAAAGGTGGGGATCTGCTTGGTTGCTTTGAGCAACTAAGCCAGTTTTCCTTTTCACCAGTTTTGATAACTCTATCCCTATGTGCCTTGCTTCTCTCCCACCCTGGCCATTTTGAACAACTTGTATGTCATGCATGAGCACATTAAAGGAAACGTGTCATCAAAAAATGATGTTATTTTTAAAATCCCATTTTTATGTTTAACATAACCATTAAATCCTGCAGTTTTCACACCGACCACTAAGTCTAATAATAAGCACCACGTCTTGGTCTGTACAGATCACTTTACTGCAGTTAGGTGCTTATCTATACACAGAGGTGATATCATTACAGGCAGGGTTAGAATGACAGATAGGACAGGGCCCACCATTCACAATAGGTGATTGTCAGATCGTATTTATTCTTTCCTTGTACAATGGCCTCTGCACAGGGCACATAGCATGTCTAGAAAACTCTCCCATGGTAAATGAGGTCCCCTCCTGACCATTGTGTCTATGGCCCATGGGGCTGCAGTAAAGCAATTTTCTTAATGCTGTGTAAATGCTGTTAAGAAAAGCTCAGGCAAGATGGCCGTCCCCGTAATCATGTTCAGGAAATAGAATTAAAAAGATCTGTAATCGGAAAGTAAAAAGAGATTAAAATAAAGGATGTGTGTAACTACCTGGTTTTGAGCCATTGTGCTTTAGTGTTCATGATATATGCCCACAAACACTCCCACCGACATTTCTACGCTTGGCCAACTCTAGGCTTACAGATCAAAATGTTATCCAGCAATACCTGTGACTTTTACCAGAGGCCAAACCTGCTCTTGTTTTTTTTTTAGTTTATGTAGGTAGAATATGTGTCTCCTCGGAAGGTATGTTCACATGTTCCATGCATGCCTAGAATGAAAAGCAAGAGGTCAAGTATAATGTGAAAGGACAAGCTGTATGAGCCTTTGTGAGAAGTATATCTAGTTTCACATCTGAAATTCTGCCATGATAAATCTGACAGACGAATAGCTATCTGTGCTGATTTATGAAAACACATTCCGGTAGATTACAAAGTTCAAGCTTCAAAGTTTCCAACCTTTTTTTCCCCTTTTTTGTAAAGAAAGTGGCAGATATGCAGAATGTGTCAGGTTTGACATATGACTTGTCTACTGTCATGAAATGGCCGTTGTATAATAACATTATTTCAACATTAGCGGAGCCTTCTGTGAAATCCTCTGCTGCTTATTTATGAAGGAAAATATTTTAATTTTCATATAGGTGATACAAGTAAAGGAAGTCAGTATAGATCCTGGTCTTGAGTTATGTGGAGTATACATGTAATAAATTCCAGTTATTCATACTCTAGATGGTCAGACGTATATATATATGTTTGTTGAACATCTCCAGAGTCCAAACCTATAAATATTCAATTTTGACTCAACACCCAGTTTTTCTGGAAGGTCTTTTCACTAGATCTTGGCACATGGTTGTATCTTACCATAAGAGTGTCATCGATGTCAGATAGTGCCAGTTCTCTTTTCAATTATTCTTAAAGGGGTTGTCCCACAACTAGGATTCTACATTTTTCAAGCCAGCACTTGGATCTGAATACTTTTGTACTTGTATCTAATCAAAAATGTATTATACCCACAAATCTATTCAAAGTGTATCTGTATAGTGCCAATTGCTGTTTGTTCTTTTCCTTACCTCTCTACCACACTGAGGTGGTGGCACATGCTCAGTGCCATCCTTCAACTGCCAACAACTGTATCTACTGTTAGAAGCTGTGACAGTTACAGGCGTAGAACTGCAGCAGATACAGGTGAAACTCGAAAAAATTAGAATATTGTGCAAACTTCATTTATTTCAGTAGGGCAACTTACAAGGTGAAAATAACATATGAGATAGACTCATTACATGCAAAGCCAGATATTTTAAGCCTTTATTTGTTATAATTTGGATGATTATGGCTTATAGCTTACGAAACCCCAAAGTCTCAATTTTGAGGAAATGAATTAGCTGACTAGAGTGTGATACTTTGAGCCTAGAATATTGAACCTTTTCACAAAATTCTAATTTTAAGCTGCATTAATGCAATTCCTTTTAATTTACATTACTGAAATAAATGGACTTTTGTATGATATTCTAATTTTTTGAGTTTCACCTGTAAGATATCCCCCCTGAGCTGCCAACTTAAAATAAATCTAGCAGAGCAATTGAAACAATGAATGGGGAGATCTGTAGATCCATGAGCGTTACAGGACTGGTTCAACCTTTGTTAGAAAGAGATTAAGTACTATATCATGCCTGATTTTCATTTTTTTGCATTAATCACGGGATAACCACTTTAAGTTTTTTTTTTTTACTGTTGTTGAGCCCAGGGCTCTATGCAAGTTCTTCACGGCATTGTCATCCTGAAACATAAAAATGCCCTGCTCAAATTTTTGCCACAACTGGAAACAAATAGTTCTATTGGATTTTAGCCCAAGACCTTCCAACTTGGATTTGGTCAGGTTGTGTACTGCTGGCATCTCAATTACTCAGTATACAGTGTAACATAGAAATGGGAAAGCTTAATAAAATGTAACCCTCTTTTTATAATCAAATACAATGATCCCTAGGATAATATTCTACTCCAACAAAGTATTGCCCCAGTAACAGCAGAAATCCAGAAGAAAGAAAACATTCATAGCCAGTTCCATGTACTTAAAGTGTTTATCATTTTCACCACCGTCAAGTAGATCAACCTTTCTGGTGATTTAACACCCTTTTTCAGGATAAGTTGTAAACCGTTTATCCCATGTTTCAGTGTCCACTGATGGTCAGGGTATTAACAGTTTGTAGTATCACACTTTATTTTCTGTTATGGGCTAATTATGGGCATCTCCCTGAAAAGAGTGACAACCTCGGATGGAATCCTGGCCTGATATGCCTAATGGTCACTTTACACAGGGCAATTTAGCAGGCGACTGTTGGGAGGGAAGAGTTCCTTCCCGGCAAACGCCTGCTTGTTAGTGAAGGAGACCACTGCATATATATGCAGCAATCTCCCCCACAGTATGTATGGCTAATGTCATCGCTCATCCCAATACAGCAGCAGAGCACTGTTCAGACTGCATGATCTGCTGCTGACAAACAACGATTTAGGTGTCTGCACAAATGAGTGTTTCTCTCGTTCATCAGGTAATCGGCGGCACCTTTAGACCACCAGATAATTCTTATGAACGCTTGTTAGCGATTATCTGGCAGATTCTTGACCTATGTAAAGGGGCCTTTAGAAACTTCCTGTTTGTCCCTCCTAAAATCCTCAGGGAGGTTTGATAGAATGTTATGGACATTAGAAAAGGAAGGGTCTAGCTAGTTGTGGATACTCCTCCAAAATAACTGGTAGAAACATCAGGTGATCAGACAGCGCTGTGCTGCTTAGAGCAGTCAGGTTGCTGACCACCATTGTTTCAGACAGTTTTTATTTAAAGCCTGTGGTGTATACAAAAGGAATGTTGAGTATAAAGAAAAAAAAAAAAAAAAAAAAAATAAATATGTGAATTTAACATAATAGTTTTCCCCCTTGTGCAGTTCTAGATATGTGCACAGATCTTTATCAAGCTTTTATCTATCATTTATATTTTAAATGAATATTTATTCTTAGTAGCCATTAAATTTATTGTCTTATGTAGAGATAATAACATTTTTTGATTAACTTGTACCGGCAATGTGTCTAATATTTAATGAATATCTAGCAAACATAGAAAAGAAAAATAACACTCTTCACTGTTGTTTTTATGTTTTCATGGCAAAGTCTTAAAACATAAAACTAAAATCGCCATCTTTTAAATGGGGTTGTCCAAGTACTTAGTACTGATGACCTATTCTCAGGATAGGTCATCAGTATCTCATCAGTGGGACCCCGATGCCCAACACCCACTGCTGATCAGCAGTGAATGGACCCTTAGGCTACATTCACATGACATATTCACGTGAAAACTGTCAAAAACACCTAAATGGTCCTTTTTTAACCCTGGGTTCACACCTGAGCGTTCTGAAAGGAGCGCTCTGTATGCGCGATTGTACCGGCGTTTGCAATCACGCATACAGAGACAAGCGAACGCCCATTGTCGCTCGTTCCCGAATGTCTATGTACGGGAACGTGCGACAAAACGCCCCAAAGAAGCTCATGTACTTTTTTGAGCGTAGGGCGTTTTACAGCGCGATCGTGCGCGCGGTAAAACGCCCAGGTGTGAACCATTCCCATAGGGAATCATTGGTTTCTCCTTGTTGAGCGTTTTACAGCGTGTAGGAACGCGCTGTAAAACGCTCAGGTGTGAACCCAGTGTCACAGATATTTTTCACTGATGCCTTTCTGAGAAATGGGTCCTAAAAACAGTCCTATTCAACTGCATGGGGGCTTTCTGTCCGTGAAAACTGACAAAATATGACGTTCTGTTTTTTGTGTGAATACTCCCATAGACTACCATTGTTCTTAAAATGGACGTTTGACAGCCATAAAAAAAAAGTCTATTACACGTCCATTTTTTATTGTTGTGTAAATGTAGCCTTAAACACACTAGAAGAGAAGTTATTGGAAATATTGTAAAGATTAAATGAAAAGCATGAGAAAGTTGGATCATACTATTAATAGATTTGAAATTTAAATCTTAATTGTAGATGGTTACAAAGAACTCATATAAGGTAATTACATATTGTATTCTGTTTCTGTGCTTCCTCGCATTGATCTGGCTTTTTTGTTTGTTCCACATTAAGTTTTAATCAAGGTTTAATGACTTAGCCTGAAACTTGTAGCCATTAACCGTTATGAAGATTAAACTGGTAAAGTATGATAAATGAGAATGACCCTCTCAAGGGCCAGGATTTATTTTCCTTTTATTATTGTTTTCAGTGTGCGCTGTCTCCTTCCATGCAGCCAGATGTAGCAAATCCATTGTTTTTATTTTCCCTTTTTATTTTATGTAATGGTACCATCAGTTGCCATGATCACATGCATTTGATCTTCATGTTAAATGTGAATCTATTGCCTGTCCAATAATTCCATTTTAATTAATATCGTTCCCTTCTATGGCGCCAAAAGAATTCCACATGGCATTAAGTATGAAGAGACATTAACGGAAAAAGACAAACATTAAGTCTATTGATTGGTGTCTTCAGATTGCAAGTGATAGACTTGGTGATGAGTAAATTCCTTAGCTTTTAAAGAATATGATAATGTATTACCTGACTGAGCACACTGAGCCATCAGTGAACAAAAGTTATATATTTAAGGCTGTACTTACCATATAACAGGTTAGGCACATGCTTATAGGCAGGTTCGGCCAACAGTTTTATGTGTATAGGGAGCCCCCCCACTGTCCCCCAATAATGTCAGGGGAGAGAACGGTCGGGTCACCAGATCTTTTTGTTCTCCCAGGAGATAGGACACTGCCAGAATTGTTTCGCAGCGGCTTTCTCCTCTGTCCCTGTTGTGTACATGTACGTATTTGGCCTAACCAAACATCTATGTGTATGGGGTAGTTGGGAGAGATTGTTCAGCAGACAGTTTTTTTCCCTCTTTTATTGACATCTGTGAATTGTTAGCTTTTTTTAACTTTTGAAATTAATGTTGCATAATCAATAATGTACATATATATTGGGAGTTGTATAGTAAAGCTGTTTAAATGCTTGAATGCAGAGGCATTGCTAGAATCTCAAATTTAGGGGTACATTTATTAAGACCATCGCCAGTCCTTATTAGCCCCTGCTCTGATGGTGGATTGTCCCCATTAGTAGTAGTGCCCAATAATAATAAAGCCCTCTAAAGAGTCCCCAATATTAATAAGGCACTTCCATAAGGCCGCCAGTAGTTATAATGCCCCCTGCAGTGCCCTTAATAGGGTTGTTGCCTCCTATAGTGCCCCCAGTAAGTATAATTCCCCCCATAGTGAGCCAGTAGTTATAATGGCCCCCTCTGGTGCCGCCCATTAGGTATAATGCCCTCTATAGTGCCCCCCAGTATGTATAATGCCATTTGTAGTGCCCCAGTAATTGTTGCGCACCCATGTAGTGCCCCCATTACTTAAAGTGTCCCCTGTAGTTATAATGCCACACCCATAGTGCTACAATACTATCTTTCCCCAAAGTGACAAAGAAAAAATAAATACCTGATTCCCAGTTCTCTACTGCCCTCTGTTATGCAGGTCATAGGCCTGAGTTACTAACGTGTGAGTTCAGGTGGTTGCGATTAAGTTAATGTGCCACCTGCATATTGGCGCAGGCACTCGTGATGATGTAATTGCACCACGCAGGCAGTTGCAATGATGTAATCGCTTCTTAACTGCCTGCACCATTCTATGCATCATAGGCTTTAAGCCTAGTGGCCTGTGACCTATGAGAGCAAATGGCATGGCAGGGAACACTAGGCTCCCATGTTCCACTATAGTAATTCATGAAGACAGTATAGTTGTATGATTGGCAGGCATTAAGTTCAGGGCACTTTTGACCTAGTAACACCCCTGCATGATTGTGATATTTTTAATGAGGAATAGCAGTTTGGATCCTTGACCCTAATGTGAGAGCATACTAAGAACACATAATTCTAAATATATGCAGAGCTATACACGGAGAGGAACAGGAGGCAATGGGGATATGGGCTGGACCATAGCTGTGTTGTTTACATGCATCCAAGAACAGTCAGGGGAATAAGAAGGATTCATATTTTACACTAGTAAAATTTAAAGTTATTTTATTTGTATTAACATGGGTACTGATGGCCAATACAATAAGATGTGTAAGCCTGAAAAACGCTTACACTTTTCCAACATATTAGACAATATACAGTTTAGTATAAATACATATTCATACATACAGTATATTAATAAACAGTGTTGGCTTCTGTTGGATTTTCATGGTGTATAACAGGGATGGCCAACCATAGGCTCTCCAGCTGTTGCAAAACTACAAACTCCCAGCATGCCCAGGCTACCTAGAGCTATCAGCCTACAGCAGGGCATGGTGGGAGTTGTAGTTTTACAACAGCTGGAGAGCCTCAGGTTGGCCATGCCTGGTGTATAACTTTGAATATCAGAACAAAATGTTTTTTTTATTGTTCAAAAAATATAATAGTGTGGGTATAAATTATGATGCACAATGCATGCATCATTATAATTTATGGACCTAGATTTGTCAAATGCCCACTCGAAGTGGCAAATAAATTCCCATTTTTTACTTAATTGTTAGTCAAATTGAAGATCAATTTATTTTTCTTTGGACTTTTAACCACAAATGTTTATGCCTGTTGACCTGAGGTGCAATGAGCCTTGAGATGTTTAAGCGGAGCTATGCCAAAATAGTGGAGATGAGAGCCCACGATTGGTGCCAGCATAGGTCCTAATCTGCTGTGGGGTTGCTAGTCTAGAAACATATGTGTAAAACAGCTGAAAATTAGAGCAGAAATTGCTTGGTAAACATGATGATTGTGTTCAAACACACGTCAGGTAATAAAATAGTTGATTGATTTGCGTCATACTGTAAAACGCATGTATAGCTGGAATGTTGCACGGATCGTGAAGGAAGCTGCCAAGCTGATTGGACGAGAACATAAACAAACAATGTTAGTGTAGGAAAATTCCTTGTTTGTTACAGACCTTTGCTCTCTTAATTACTCTATTCCTGTGTTTTACTTTGCCTCTGCATAGCAATTTAGAACTGTCAAAGAGAACTGGGGAAAAGGCTTGAATAGAAATAGAGGGTTTCATGCCACAAATCTTATCAACCATTGTCATTACTATGAGGGAGTTAGGCATCCACATCAGTACCTGGTAAACTATACATTTTGGATGGATGTGGCCCTTTAATGACATTACAGGGGTTATGCTAAGTTTAAAAGTTATCCCCTATCCACTATCGGATGAACAGGGGTCCCTTGAGAATGAAGCAACAGCTCAAGCATGTGCATTGCTGCTTCATTAATTCTCTGTGGGACTGATGGAGATAGCCAAATACAATGCTCAACAATCTCTAGCAGGCCTATAGAGAATGAGTGGCAGAGGCGATGCTCAATCAGCTGCCCCATTTAGACAGGAAACAGGACCCATTCTTAAAGGTATTTTTCAGGATTACTGTGGTTTTTAACAGATATACTCATGTAGTTGCTTCCTTCATGTACATCTTCCCCATGCTTTTTTATTTTTCAATTCAGACTTTTCTAACCTTTTTCACCATTTAAACAGATCTCTCTGGCTTGTTCACATCTTGTATCTCGCGCTTCCTGTTGCCGTATTAAACTAAACCCATGATGCACTTCTCCTTTCTCTGCCACAACTCTGGCACCGCCCCCCAGATAGTTTATAGCTCTTCCCACTCAGTTAGTTGCATAGACACTCCCCTATGACTGCCCCGCCCATAGACAAAACATCACAGGAAAAAAGTGCTAGATGGACATGGTCATGTGACCACAGACCAGAACAAAAGATTGGAGCAATAAAGTGTAATATATACATTACAAAATGATAGCTACTTTCATAAATTATTTTAAAGGTTGTCGATGCAAACCAGAAAATATCTCTAAGGTGCATTTAGACATGCTGAGCAAGCAGGAAAAGGGCCTTTCTTTCCCGAAAATTGCCTGCTCATTAGCCCTCTACTGTTTAGAATCGAGCAATGGTTACTGCAGTCAAGTCCTCATACAGATTCATTGTTTCTAGGAAGCAGATCGCTGTTCACACAGCACAATCTTCTGCCTAGAAATGATGATTTAATGTGCTACATGAAAGATCATTTAGCAGCACATTTATACTGGCCTATTATCAGGAACGAACATTCGTTGTAAAGTTTGTTCCCGATAATCTGCCTGACAATTGTGCATAGTAAATCCACCATTAGGATTGTTGGGGGTCCCAGCAGTCTTGTGGATAGGGGATAACTTTTAAACTCTGGAAAATAACCTTTAAGCCACATTTTGACTAGGGGTATCATAGATGCAACTCTTGTGCCACATTAATGCAGCTGTGCAAGATTATGTTCATGGTTTACCTTTCTCCAAAATGGCTGTTACTCCTCACATAGGGCAATTAGAATTAAAACGAAAGGGGAGATTTGGGTGACTGAAATCCCATAGAAGTTGCCTCATGCAGTCACAACAATCTTTGTTTAGTCCTAGCCCATTGCATGCTATAGACATTGGACTGTTGTAGGAAGGCTTTCTTTAGCAAGCCTATACTTCCAAGAATGGAAGTGAAAGAGCAATACTGTATGCTGGGGCGTAGCTAAAAGGGGAAGTGGCTGCTTTCAGAAGCACTACTGAAATATTTCATTGTCAGGGCCCCCTCAACAGTATTATACAATGACATTATATACAGAGACACTGCCAGACCTCATTTGAGAGTGATCTTGACTAGCCACAAGAGTGGGGGTTGCAAAGAAGTTGCTGGGGGCGTTCAAAAATTTGCAGTGGGTCTGAGTCAATTCTAGTTACACCACTCCCTGTATGAACTGTAATTGCAGGCTTTAAAATCAGAAAAAAATAGAACTGACCATAGACATATTTTTTTTATTTGTTGGTGGATATTTTGGGCAGAATCTACCAGAAGCTTACTATGGGAGCGGTCAAGATGACATCTGGGGATAAATAATGTATATTTTATTATTGTGTGGCACTTAGGCTGATTGCTGTCATCCTAATGTTATCTAATATGCATTAGTGGCTTGAGAGGAATGAAATGATGTTTGTGTTTTTCCATTGTTACTTTTTTTTTTTTTTTTTACCTGATCAGGAAAAAACACCTATGGATATCACTCTTCAAGCCATGGATCTTATGGTGGCCATACACATTGGATAGAAGTTGGTTGATGGTTGAACAAATATTCATGTGATGAAAGTTTGTTTCGCAGACACAGCCATACACATTTTAGTTCATATTGGCTGTTACGGTTTTTCAAACTGGTCATACATGTTCAATGAAACCAGGAAATTGACGAAAGATCTTTCTGGGAACGTTCTATCAAAGAAAGATCTTTTGTTCACAAACAATATTTCTTTAAACAAAAGATCTTTTGCCCGTCTATCGGACAAAAATATTAAACACAGCAGACTTCTTTTCGGACGATAATAGTTTATCATCAGTCAGGTAAAATTAAGATTCGTTGTTGAATTTCACCCGGCCAATGTTCATTTTGGTTGAAATCGTCCATTTTAATCAACTTTAGACTAATGTTTATGGCCAACTTTAGATATTGTGTAGACAATGTTCCTTCTTCTCACTAGCTTCATGTTTTTTTTTTTCAGTCTTATTTTCTGCCACTACCATCTTTATTCTTGATAAATCAAATCAAGAAAGATAATAGTGTTTTGTACAAATAGTGCAAGGTCCAATCAAGGTATAAATAAATTTTGTAGAAATCCAAGCAACAAAGTCCATTGTAGGCCAAAAACGACTAGGTTCAAAGTTACATTGAAGTGTTTGTTAAATCAAGAGTTTAGCTTTATCAATACATAATGATGTAAAAATCTTACTACAAAATCAATCACAAATAATACTGATATATTGCTAAAAATATTGCGCTACAAAAAAGAGCGCCAAGAAAAATGTATTTGCGTTATCTTGAAGCAAAAGCCATTGAAAAGCAATTGCTTAACGCATTTAGTTGCATTTAGTTTATCTAACATGTCTCATAAAGCATGTGTGTTAACCCTGCTACATCCGTGGTATTGTGATTATGTTTACACTGCATGTATGCAATTCCGTATAACATATTTTTTTTCCATCAAAAAGCATTAGGATCATTTGCCCCAGTTCCTAAGGTGGAAGGTGAAATAGAGGTTTAGTATCATGAGGCCATTTTGTGACTGTCAAGAAGGTTTCAGCAGTTTGTCAGTAAACACACCCTTGTGAGTCTGCACTCTGTCAAAGATTTGGTAATCCCTTTAATCTCTGCATTGATTTGCCTCACATTATTCTTTTTTGCCATTCACTTCTGGGCATTCCTTCTACTTTAGAAGTGCAAAATAATTTAATACCTGGCTAAGCTACATTGTCATATTTTTCTTCTTAAAAGAACTAAAATGAGCTGGTCAGTGACAAATCAGGAGTTCTGGCCTGAACATGGAGCAATAAATAAGACATACTTTCTATGATGTTTGCTGTCAAGGACTAAGGGATTCATTATGTACTATCTATTGAAACTGACTGCCACTTGCTTAACTGACCTGTGTTCACAGCTAAAAAGTTTAGCAATTATTAAAAAAATTGACCTCACTACGGGGATTAAAAAAGCACCAACTACATACATAGGGTTTATTTAGTGTACTGTTTATAGTCTATTTAATATGCATGGGTTTAACAGTATGTTGTATGTAATGTGCTAAAAATAGTTCCTATCAGTATTTTTCTGAAAACCTACTCCACAAACCATCAAAATGTCAATGTTTCCACGTCTCTATTTTCTAGTGGGTGGATGCCCTGTGGCTAGTAATTTACCAGTGACAATGAGACCAAATGGTTGAATAAGGCGGTATGCACTATGAAATGGGCTGCCATGCCAAATGTAATTACAGATCACTGTTATTTCTAGTTGCATATAAACCAAGTATTTTATTGGTTTGCTTTTTGTTAGCCTATATTGAGAACATGTACTAACCAGTACTGGTCCATATGTAAGCATAGGACACATGTACTTAAAGACCGTGGACAATAGCAGCTTAAAATGACTGAAAGAAAAAAAAATCACAATAACTAGAAGTAGCAGAACAGTTACATAGCTGGTGCGTTCCTTTTCATCGTTTTAGCTGCAGTTCTGCCCAGGTTCTTCTTCTGCCACCCAAGACAACTGTGCATCAGTTGTCCAAGCCACTTACTGCCACCCTCACATTGGCCAACACTGCTCACGTGAGTAGTGCTGGCCAATCCAAAAGACAGGCTGGACAAGCAGGAAGTGTCTAGGACTACCAATGCATAGAATACATCAAGTAGTCTGAGAAGCAATGTGGCCATCTTGGGTGACAAAAGATGGGCCTGGGAACTGGTAAATCTGCAGCTGCAAAGATGAAAAGCAGGGCACTGGGTAAGTCTGTTTGTTCCCTGGTTAATGTCATTTTTTCACATAAATATTGGCATATACTACATCTCACAGTGAGTGGAAAGATTAAACGTTCTTTCTAAATCCTTATTTGCAGTAACTGCTCAAAGGCTCTTTATAAAGCAGCTATATTAACATCTCCCATATTAGTTTGCTTCAGTTGGAGTGAGGGCCAATAGGATGAATATGGCAGTATGTGTATGTTGTGTATGTTCTGCACATGTTCACAGTGCTGACAGGTACATGATTGGACTTTTAGTGAATAGCCCCAGCTTAGAGCCACAATACGCATAACATGGGCAGTGTACAAATTATTCTGGTGTGGAAGTCAGTTGGATTTGATTGACACGAATGATTGAGATTCACTTTAAGGGCTGTATTAGATTTAACGATGTAGCAGACGATTGTGGGGAGGGAATTGTTAATGAAGGAGACTGCTACTATTACATGCAGTGACCGCTACTATTACATACCATCGCTCGTCCCCATACTGAATCATTATTTGCTGGCAGCAGACCGTGATTAGACAGCAAGATTTGCCGCTGGCAAACAATGATTTTTAAGCATGTTTCACTGGAGCATCAGAGCATTAGCTTGCTCGGATGCTTCCCCTTGCCTTGTACTGCATTGCGCATGCACAAGATCTGTTTGTTTACTGCCGGGCGGAGACCACCGGCACAAATGGTCATTCTATAGCGCTGCGCTAGACTGTTTTGAAGGTGGGGACTATGCAAAGTAGCATAGTACCTGCCTCCAGTCTACACCTGATGAAGTCCCCGCTTAGCATAGTGAAGAGAAGCTCGGTAGGTCACCGGCAATAAACAAGCAGACCTTGTGCATGTGCGATGCAGCGCAAGGCAAGGTGGAGCATCGGATCAAGGAAATGCTCTGATGCTCCACTCATGTATAGTAAAAGAATAAAGAATAGCTGATATCCAAGTTAAGCCGCCCTGAACCCGTACAACCCCTTAACAGATATTTTATAGCCGTCAGATAAACACACAGCAAGCATCAGTGGTTAGCACTGGTGCCTTGAAGCACTGGGGTCCTGAATTCTAATCTGACCAAGGACAACATCTGCATGGAGTTTGCATGTTCTCCTTGTGTTTTTATTATTTGCATGCAACGATCTCCTCCACAGTATGAGGAGGAGCGATCACTAATGCCATCACTCGTCCCCATACAGAATCATTGTTTGCCGGCAGCAGAGTGCTGTTTATACAGGTGACTGTACCAACGATCTATTACCCGATGAACGAGCATTTTGCTTGTTCATCGGGTAATCGTCTGCACCTTTACACAGGCAGATTATTGCTAACGAGTGTTCGTACAAACGCTTGTTAGTGATTATCTGCCCCACTATCAGGCAGTATAAAGGGCCCATTAGGCTAATTTCACATAATTTTTGTGTTTTCTGTATTTCCGTTCCGTCAGAGGAATAGAAGAACAGAAAACATGGATCTGTTTTATTTTGAGTATCAGTTGTGCTCAGATTGCGTCAGTTTATGTCATTTCTATCAGGTTTGAGTTATTTTTGACGGTAGAAAAAGTACAGCAGAGAAGACTTTTTTGTCAAAAATAATTGAAACCTGAGAGGACACACACTGATGATTGAGTTTTTTTTTTTTTTTTTCATTTATGAACTGTTTTGACAACACAAGAAATATGGAAACCACAACTCGTATGTGAACGTAGTCTTAAAGTAAGTATGAAGAAAACAGAATATGTGAGCAGCAGGAGATATATTTTGTGAGCAGGAGAGGGCATCACTTTTATGGGCAACAAAAAAAATGTTTTATTTTCTTCCAAGACATTCTCTTTATTGTTAACTAGTTTTTGTTGCTTTTTTGATTAGCTAGCTGAAATGGAGTGAGCTTGTATTCTTCACTAGAGGGATAAAAATGTGTGTGATCATAGGTTACTGTCTGAAATCTAGTCAAACCACAGAAGGGAGTGGAAAGAGAGCAGAAGATAAAATAAAAGTTCAGAGAAGACTTTGCAAATCTCCAGTAAGAAAATCTTTCAATGTATGTAATCCCTGGAACCCACACACACATTAACATTTATGCCTCACACGTTGACAAGAAAAGAAAAAAAAATGAAAGAAAAATCATTTTTTTAGATCTTGAACGTACTGGTAACACTTTTATTTCTATCTTCTGTTCTTACTCAAGTATCCTAGGAACAAGTGACTGACCCCTTTTATAGAGTGTCTGTTCACACATGCAGAGAAGCCTCATTTGGCAAAACTTCAAAAAACATGTTCTTTGTTATTCAAAGGTCTGCTTGCAAGAGACAAAATAGTTTTGTTTCTTTATTGCCCTTCAAAATAACACAAGTCAAGAATGCATCTTTCATCCATCTTTTCATTTACTGTCAAGGAATGTGAGAAACTTGTCAAGAGTTACTACAGGTTGTCTCATTATTTACACCAATATTTATTGAGGGAGGTGTGAAGAGCTGTGTGCATGACTGCAATCATGCAAAATATCCTACTATCTGAAAAGTGGATTGTGTCTTCTTAGGCGTTAGAATGTGTCTTGATGTCACAGGGAGGCCATGATTTGTAAAACATTATAAAGTTAGACTTAGCCTGTCAAATTGAAGGTCTTTAGAAGTGCGGTAAAGCCAGAAAAGATTTGAAAAGGCTTAAAGTTTCAGAGCTCTTTACAGCAAGTTCAAATGGGGTTTGTCGAAGTTCAAGAGCAGATGTCACACAAGATCCAAGGGTTTCTGGTGCTGAAGGTTCTCTAGTGCCTGGTATGCCTTAAAGCCACTGAACCAATCTGATGAAATTCTGGGAACAGAAAAGGCCATATAAATCCATGAATGCTGTGCTTTGTGTGCTGCTCATGCCATTCCAGGTCTAAATTATCTGCCCCTCTTTGCTGATGTATAAAGTAACTGGCTGGCCAAGTGTTTATGAACAGTTATCATCCACTACTTTGGATGTTATCAGAGGAAGGGACGCCTGCCGCAGGGCTTGGTCTCTCACCCTTTCTATTACCACCTGTCATTGACAGAGAGTGTGCAGTGAAGCTGCCCAGTCACTGAGTACAAGTGTAGATAGTTTCTGACGGCTGATCAAAGGGGAAAACCAAAGGGGATGATAACAAGGACATGTTTCATGTACTTTTAACTTTGAGCTCTAGCATTTGCATTTTTTTCCATAGCATGGCAAAGGGAGGTTCTGTAAATACAGCATATTTAATTATCTTTTAAAGCAGTAATTGATTTATGTTTAAGTGGCAGAGCACAACTGCTATCACTTTCAATGAAGGAATGTCATATATTTATATGATATAGAGTATATTTATATGATATAGAGCTGTCAAATGTTTGCAGGTTCATTTTTGCAGTTGGAAGAAATAATAGGAAAATGTAAGTTTTTTTTGAGATTCTGACAATGATGACCTATCCTCAGGATAGGTATCAGTATTAGATTGGTGGGGGTAAGTAAAGTAAATGTATATATAAAATTAGTCATGTGCTCATTGGTACATGCAGCTTTTCATCTCTACAGCAGTGGTGTGTCAAACGGTTTCTTGTGTGGTGGAAAACGTGGCTTTGTAGAGTTTAGAAGAAACAACCAGAGACACTTTATCCATAGTGTAAAGAAGGCGATGTGTATTATACATTGGATATCAGCATCTGCCATCTTTGTAATGCAGTATAGTGAAATAAAGGTCACTATTACTAGTGATATTTGTTCTGTTTATTTTTTTAAGTATACCTCCAGTTATAAATTAACTTTTCATAAATGAATATAAGAAACTTTGTAATGCATCTTATTAAAGGGCTTGTCTCACTTCAGCAAGTGGCATTTATCATGTAGAGAAAGTTAATACAAGCCACTTACTAATGTATACTGTCCATATTGCTTCATTTGCTGGCGTGATTCATTTTTCCATCGCATTATACACTTCTCGTTTCCATAGTTGCAACCACTCTGTAATCCAGCAGCAGTGGTCGTGCTTGCACACTATAGAAAAAAGCGCCGGCCTGTCTGTTGGCTGGAGCCGTGGGAGCACACATAGGCTACTGCTTTTTCCTATAGTGTACAAGCATGTTCACCGCTGCTGGATTGCAAGGTGGTCTTCACCATAGGTATGAGCAGTGTTTAATGCGATGGGAAAATTAATCCAGTCAGCAAAATAAGCAATATAGATATTCACACTACATTAGTAAGTGTCTTATATTAACTTTCTGTACATAATAACTGCTATTTGCTGAAGTGAGACAACCACTTTAAAGAAAAAGGCTTCTATCTGCTTTTATCAGGTTGCTTTGCTCTTTCCTTCTTTTAACTTTGAAGTCTATAAGGAGAGAGGGGAGGAGGCTGCTGAAGTTTCTTAGCTCTGCTTTACACTTATCACTTTTGACTCTACTATACTTAGTAAGATAAGGCGCTACCACAGTTCAGAGTGAGATAATAAATCACTTACAAGCTGGCAGCAGCCTCCTCTTCCTCTCTCCATAGACTTTTGTGTTTGAGGGTGGAGACAGAGACAGGAGCTACAACTTATAAGAGAATGCGTGAAAACAATGAATAGGAAAGATGTCTGAAAAGCCTTTAATAAGATATATTGCAAAGTTTCGTATTTTCACCTGTTCTATTTATTTATAAAAACTTGTTTCTAACTCGAGGTACACTTAAAAATTTTCTTGTTGTGTTAACATTTTGGAGACTTCAAGAGAAATTAATACCCTTCCATAAATTTATGGTTTTGTTTTGGAAAAAAGCGCCTACGAATACAAAAAAAAGTTTTAATGCATGAAACTCTTTCTTTGTTTTTGGACACTGTCTTGTTCCCCACTATCACACTGTTGGAACTTTGCAATAATTACCGATATTGGATTTTATTTTTTTTCTATATATTTTAAGCCATAAGCTTGTAAGGTCCAGCCTCTGTATATTGCTAACACAAGCGAGATTAAAAAAAAAATCTGTGAATAACACACATGCTCTCTCTATAGCAAATTGACTAGACTTTCTGGAGGTAAAACTGGCAAAATAAATTTCTTAGCCATCAGCCTTGCAGGATGTGTCTGCCCACAGAAAGTTCTTTCCATAAACATTGACTTGCTCAACCATGAATGTTTATTCCCATGTGAACAAATGAAAAGCAGAAGACGGTTAAAGAGCAGGCTTATCTACGGGAACTAATTCCTCCTGATTCATAGATATTACCCTTGAGAAAGGATGACCATGATATTGGCTGCAGGTGAATATCGCCCCAGATTTAATGATCATCAGTTGACTGGGATGAAAATGGCCAGATCTAATTTCATTAATTCTCATTTAAGCTCTAAAGATTCCTCATTCTAGACAACTGCCTTGAGTAGCACTGCTTTCTCACATTGAATAGTGTCATTCTTCTATCCATGTCATTGTCTAGAAGGATTTTAGAACACTTATGGGGTCATTCAAACTGGTGTAAAGTAGAACTGGCTTAGCCCATACCAACCAGTCATATTCCACCTTTGATTTTCTAAAGGAGCTGTCAAAAATTAAAAGTAGAATCTGATTGGTTGCCATGGGCAACTAAGCCAGTTCTTTTTTACACTAGTTTGATAAATAACCCAATTAATTTTATCTCATTGAGTTCTCTATCCAATCCTTACCTATGGCTTTTTCTTTTCTAGCCAAGGTTATCTCTGAGTTTTGTATGAACTTAAGATGGCCATACACAGTAGTCTAAAGTTGATGAAAAGGAACAATTTCCACCAATATTATCGTTCACTGGGTGAAATTTAACATTGACTGACTATCATCATCTGAAAAGAAGTCATCTGTGTTCAAAAGTTTTTGTGCGATCTTTCATACATTTCCGTGTCTCATTGAACATCTATGGCCAGTTTGAAAGGCAACTAACAACAAATATGGACTAAGGTGCATATTAGGGGTGGACGATATGGCCTAAAATCTATATTGCGATATAATTTTAAGCATGTGCGATATATATCGCAATATATTGTTTTCTATATTTGGGGGGGCGTGTTTAAACTTTTTTTTTTTTTACTTATTTAATAACTATTAGCCTCCTTAAGGGCTAGAACGTAGAACCCTTGTCATATTCACCCTAATAGAGCTCTATTAGGGTGAATAGGACTTTACACTCTCCCTGCTGCCCTGTGCTTTGTGCACACAACAGCAGGGAACTGAGTCCCCTCCCCTAAACGGTTCCATCCACAGATCCCCCTCCCCTAAACGGTGCCATCCACAGATCCCCCCCCCCCTCCCCTAAACGGTGCCATCCACAGATCCCCCCGACGCTCACAGGAATACATTTAAAAACTAATCAGTAACTTTAACTTTATTAATTGGTGATTTCTTGTGGGAGGAGCAGGCGCGTGACGTCAGTGAGTGAGCGCCGCCCGCCCGCACTGCCTGCTGTTACCGGAGCTAAGACCTAGTAAGGTATACAGTAAAGAGATCACCAATTAATAAAGTTAAAGTTACTGATTAGTTTTTAAATGTTCTACTGTCAGCGGCGTGGCCCTGTATATTCTAACCCCCAGGCAAGCGTCCCTGTCACCATGGGAACGCCTGGGGGTAGAATATACCATCGGATTTGAGTTTTCACGCGCTCACTGAGATGTTGAAAACTCAATGATTTACTGTCAGTCCCTCCCTTCCTCCTCCTCCTCTTTTGTCATTGGTGGTCAGCGGCAGCCGCGCACAGTGGGGAGGGAGGGACTCTCTCCTTCTCCACTGTGCCCAGTGTGCCGGCTCAGGAGAAGATGGTGCGTGCAGAGAGTGCGATATATCGCGATCCGGCGATATGCTCAAAATCCATATCGTGGCACAAATTTATATCGCATATCGCCTATATCGTCTATATCGCCCACCCCTAGTGCATATGGCTACATCTGATTGTTTACCATATGCTTGTTCAACTGCTGTTCAACCATCAACCTACTTCTGTCTAATGTGTATGGCCTCCTTTACAGTTCAAAAATACCACATCTTCAGTCAGGCACTACTAAGGAAATTAATAGTGATGGACACTTATACACCCAAGTCTAGTAATGTACATGTTGCTGGTTTTTCAATATAACTTGATAATAAGCTTTCAGAACCAAGATTCAGGGGACAGGAAACAACTAATATTTAAGTTTCTTAAATGTATTAACTTAGATTTACCAAAACCCATATTTCTGGACCTAGCCTTTCTTCCTGAATGCCAGACAAATCATCAGTCCGTAAACTAACAGGAATACCATGTTTATTTGAAAGGTTCAGTCAAACCTAAAGCAAAAGATTTTTCCATTTACTACTGCCTACATTTTTATTACCTTAATGGTTGTTTTCAGCATTGCCACAAATAAAGCACATGCTTTTTCTGTATAAGATGGTGTTTACCTAAGGACACGCTTTAATGGTACAAATTTATGAAACCGTAGAAAATTTGTTTTCACAGTGTCTTATATTATTATTTATAAGTAAAGGTATATAACATGGCATTACATAGTATTTCGTCCAGGTAGGGGTATTTTTGTTCTTCATATGGCAGTTAAACAAGTGACTCAATCCTGAACATATATGGCAGTGAAAACCCCTGACTTTTGTGTTGTAAATGTGACTTTTGTACAGATTACCCATGTCTTCATTGGTGGGCGGTTAAACATTTGTAACTCCATTTAGCATGTTCCAGTTGCTATAACAAATTTTGGAGACTAGTTGCTGCTAGTTTTAATCTTCTTTTGCACTGAGTGGAAGCAGACCAGCCATTGATGG
Source organism: Bufo gargarizans (assembly GCF_014858855.1). Taxonomy (NCBI): domain Eukaryota; kingdom Metazoa; phylum Chordata; class Amphibia; order Anura; family Bufonidae; genus Bufo; species Bufo gargarizans. The sequence continues at coordinate 288,252,956 of NC_058082.1, forward strand.
AATTCTTGTTGATTTCTGTCTCAGTGTTTTACTGTAAAGAATGAAATTGTGTATAATTAATATTACATTATAAACAGGCAGCTTGCAGAGAAATGATTATGTTAGAGCTTTTTAAACTGGTCAGAATATTTTATCTCCGTTATTGCCGTTGGTTCTTTTTTTTTTTTTTTTTTTTTTAAATCTTTATTTTCGTTTCTGCAGTTGTACAATCGTCAGATTAACATTTACATTGGAAAACATCAACCTCAACATAAAACATCAAACATGTCGGGTGGTCATACAAGTGATCCAGACACTGAAAGAATTAAAGCTGCTTACACTCGACTGCAAAATAATCAAGATTGAAAATCAAAGTTAAAACTAAAATTAAGAAGGGTACATCGTTATGTATATTTATTAGGCAGGATTGACTTGGCCAAACAAAGCTCTTACAGGAGGAGAGGTTAGAGAGGGAGGGGAGGAGGGAGGAAAATGATGAAGAAGTAAATACATATCTGATGGTGCACCACTATGATGCCTGAGAAGGTCTCTCAAACCATTGAATCCAAGGGGACCAGATCTTGAGAAACTTATTGTGGGAAAGTGTTTCCCAGCTAGTTAGTTCCTCTAACCTGCATATTTCGTGTACTTTATGCCTCTATTCAATAATCAACAGCATCTGATCCGAAAACCAATGTAGCGGTATAAGCAATTTGGCCGCAGCAATCAAATGTGCAGCTAGAGAAAATCTAGTAAGAGGGCATTGACTATTTGGCAAGTTTAGGAGAGCTAGTGTAGGCAATATAGGGAATGTTGTTGAACATATCTGGCTAATGGCCTGTGACACCTCTTCCCAGAAGGGGCGATCTTGGAGCAAGTCCACCAAAAATGAAAGGCAGAACCTTGTGCTTTATGACATCTCTAACACTCTGAGGGAAGCAAGGGGTCCATTCTGTGTAGAATATCTGGGGTACGGTACCACCTGACCAACAACTTTAAAGGAGTTTTCCTGTATGCGAATACATCGAGAGAGTCCATGGGAACTATTCAGGATTCTGGTGACCTCCTCAGCTGTAAATGTCTTCCCTAAGTCTCTCTCCTATTGAAGGATATAATGAGGTTTTGAAGAAGTTTTGAACTCCAAAATCTTATTATAGAGAAGGAAGACAAGGCTTCTACCAGGGTCAAAAGATTAAATTATTGCGTCATACCATGAAAGTACGTAATCCCCTTTGTCAAGATATTTCTCACAGATAAAGCAAAAGTGTGAGTAATGAATTTTTGTCCATCTAGAGATCCCCCAGGATGTCTGGAGGTCATGAATGGAAGGTATCACTCTCCTTTTCAAAAAATCCCCAACCGCCTGGTTGCCAAAGGCCGACCAGATGCCCATATCGTCTACGTGATCCTTTTGGAAAAAATACGGTAGCAGTCGAATGGGCATAAATGGCGAGGGGCTTTCTGAGAAGTTCATGAATGTATATATATGTTGCCATGTATTGAGGACTTTTCTGAACTGTGACGGGACAGTGAGTCCTGGCTGCGCCGCAGTGGAAACACTCCAAAGATTAGCATAATCCTTAGGAGAGAGTATGTTGCTGGCAATCTGGCAACCTAATTTGGTAACTCGCGTGTTTATCAATTCAGAGTGAAATCTCAGTTGAATAGTCTTATAAGGGGACTGAATGTCTGGGAGCCTAAAACCCCCTTTATGTTTGGTTAGTACTAAGGTATCGTGTCCTAGGCGTGGTTTGGTGTGCTTCCAGATAAAGGTAGAGAAAAGCCTACGTACCGACAAGAAGAATGGAGCAGGTAAGTGTGTCGGAAGAGTTTGTATTAAGTACAGTAGTTTAGGGAGGATATACTTTTTCAGTAGATTCTTCCTTCCCATCCATGGGACATAAAAGGTATAGATAGTTCTTTTAATTGTTGTTGGATACTTGACAATAGTCCGGGGTAATTTGCCTGACATAGCCTATTGGGATCTTTGATAATATTGACTCCCAAGTAATTGATCTGAGAATCAGCCCATATGAATGGGTATTCTTTTGATAGCTCAGATATGACTCTATTAGGGGTATTGATTCTCATAGCCTGACATTTGGAAAGGTTTATTTTAAAGTTAGACAATTGTTGAAAATGTATGTAATAAGGTGAGTATGGCAGGGAACGCCTCTACTGGGTCGGACAGGAACAAAAGCATATAGTCCGCAACAGTGTGAGACACAGGTCCAACCATTAGGCCTCTTATATGGTCATCTGTCTCATCGCCATTAAAAATGTCTCTAGGCCAATTAAAAAAGTATAGGCGATAGCGGGCACCCTTGTCTCATTCCATTTGAGATTGGGAAAGGGGGAGAGTGCTCCGTTGATCCTAAACCTGATTGTTCAGGCAATATCAGTTTTTGAAGATAGGGGGCTATTCTACGGGCTAGTATTGTTGCCCAAAGTTTTATGTCTGTGTTTAAGAGCGAGATGGGCCTATAAGCTAGAGGGAATCTTCAGATCTTTACCGGCTTTAGGGAGGGTAGTGATGTGAGCTTCCAGAGCTTGATGTGCAGGAGGAGCCTCTTTAAGAAGCGTGTTGAAATAGGTTGTCAATTGTGGTCCAAGGACATTGAAGAACTTTTTATAATACAGAATTGTGAATCCGTCTGCGCCTGGGCTTTTCCCCCAAAGGAGTTGTTTTAATGGCATCTTGGATCTCAGTTAAGGTGACTGGAGCTGTTAAAGTTTCACATTCCTCCTGTTTTAGTTGAGAAGAAACTGTCTCACGTCATCTAGCCTACTTGCAAATTCATTAGGTGTTTCATGTGGGCGAATATTGTAAAGGGACTGATAATAAGAGGTTAAGACTTTTGCTATCTCCTGTGTGGTATCTTTAATTGAACCTTCTGGGGTCTTTATCTTCTGAATGGGGGTTTGCTCATTACGTTTTTTGATAAGTGCTGTCATAATCTTATTACCTTTGTCCCCATGTGCATAGTATTTGTGTTTTATTTTGAGATAAGCCTGCGCTGCCTAAAGTTTGGTAGCATTTTGAGTTCCACCCTCATCTTCAATAAGGTCTCATGTTCTAAAGCTGCTATTGTGTTCTAAAGCTGCTATTTGGGACAGTAACGAAGATAAATGTGACATACATTGCTTTTTAAGATGTGAGCCTAAGGCTACGCGTTCCCCTCAGACGATCGCTTTATGGGCCTCCCATATATAAGTGGGGGTGGAATCAGATGTGTTTATTTCAAAGTAATCATTAAGTTTCTTAGATAGGGCACTAATGTTAGAGGGCTAATAATGTGTGGTTGAGTCTCCAAGACCATTCTCTATATGGCACTTCTGGAAAACTCAACGAAAAGGAGACTGGGCCATGGTCAGATACTGTAATGCTATGAATGTCAGTACTTTGTGGTTGAGATGAATATTTATCCTGAATAAAGAAGTAGTCTAATCTTTGACTTGTGGGGGTTAGAATAAAAAGTATAGTCTCTCCTATCAGCATGCATTGACCTCCAGACATCATTCAAGCAAAGCTCACATAGTCTTCCATGAATACTTTTAAGTGCTTTATAAGAGGTGGCAGATTTCCGAGACAAGGAATCTAACAGAGGGTTGAGGGTCAGGTTAAAGTCTCCTCCTATAAAAAGTAAACCGGAGGTAAATAATGAGATAGTATGCAATGTCTTACGCAAACATTTGACAGTTTTGACATTAGGAGCATAAAGGTTGCATAGTGTAACCCCAACATTACCCAAAGTGCCTCTTAAAAGAAGATATCTCCCCTCAGGATTCGCCACCTCAGCTGTTAAGGAAAAAGGTACATTCTTAAACCAGCTCGGTACTCATCCCTTCCTAAAATGTGTCTCTTGGAGCATAACAATATCCGCTTTAGCTTTTTTCAAGATTGGAAAAACTTGGCTCCTTTTAATTGGATCATTGCAGCCATGTACATTGAACGTGGCTAAGTTGAGTTTTATAGCAGTCATCTTTGTAATGCGCAAAATCACATAAGTAGGTATAACGTATGCTCCAGGACCCGACATTTAAACATTATAGCGAACCCAGAATATAGATCATAAAAAAAGAACATAAAATGGAGTCTCCAATGGGGGGGATTATCTCAGTAATCTGTAAAGCCTAATCTGCTAATGTCTCCATTGATTTAGCCTGGTGGGCAGGGATATAAGCAATGTAACTATCTAAATTAAGTGGCAGATATAACTAAACATACTGGTGTGTATAACCAACATATATATTACGCTTCAATGACCCTTCAATGAATATAGCTGACCAACCGCTATGGTAAACAGACAGTATAAACCTTATAATTAGTCGTTGGCATCTCTAGGAGAGGTTCTCATGCTTCTCGAATTTTTCTGCTTCCTAACAATCGACCAGAATGATGGAGTTGGCATCATTCGGTATCATGCGGTATGGGCATCCACGAGGGGACTTCCAACGGTGATAAGTTCAGAGCGTCCCACATTTGGTGAAGATCCTCAGGAGTACATATAGTGAAACGCCGGTTACCACAGGTAATGAGTAGGCCATATAAAAAAAAAAAAACTGGGAAAATGGATCCTTGCTCGCTTCTGGAGTGTTGATGAGGCAATGTCCCGAAAAACGTGTAATTTAAAACCATCCAGTGATACTTTGCCCAGTTCTCTGGTTTTATGCAATATAGCCTCAGTGTCACGGAAGCTTAAAATTCCACAGGTTACGTCCCTGGGGTTCTCCGTAGGAGAAGGTTTAGGGTACAGAGCCCTGTGGACCCTTTCAACTGTTATTCTCTCTGCTCTTGCCTGACCTAACAGATTTTGAAATAAGGTCTGCATAATACAGAGCAGGTCTTCTTTATCAGCAGCTTCTGGAAAGCCCCGGATACTAATATTCCTTCTGCGGCTTCTGTTCTCCTGATCCTCCAGTAACATCAGTGAGGTATTGATGGCATTGCGGCATACCCCTAAGGTGTTTCTCACTGCAGAATTAAATGTAATAATTGCCTCCTGCGACTGTTCTGGAGTTTCTACTCTGTCGCCTATATGGCGGATATCTGACTTTATGGTTGCTAGGTCAGTTGCTATAGGGGCAAGTGCTTTTAATAATGCCCGATCAAAGTACTCATCATCGCCTAGCTTCTCTATGTGCGGGCGCTCTTTCTCTATTCTCTTCAATGCCATCTTGAGAGCGTGGGGACCAGCATGTGTCTGAGGCTTGCTCAGAAACTTCTCCATGTTGGCGCAGACTTTTGCCAGTCTCCGTGTCTCAGGTGCGTCTGTGGGGCAATTTTTAGGTTGAGATTGCCTTTGGTTCTTAATGGTCTGTTTTCAGCTTTTGGGGCATATAGTAAAAGTAATAGTAAAACTTATATGCATGTGTCATATTTCTCTCAGACAAGATACGGTATTAAAAAATAATTGTGCTGTATGCATACAAATTTGTATGCATAGTGAAACCTCTCCAAATATCCGATTTTGGTGGGATTGGCCAATTGTCTCCTTGTATAAGGGCTTCCTGGATCTCGCCCAAAGGCATATATAAGTAGAACAAAGGATCAGGCAGTTTGATTTCAACATCACTGATCCCCATAGTCAACGCACACACGCTTGGCCAAGGCTATCAAAAATGTGTATGGGGTCTGGGAGAAATAGCTAAATGAGCATTCTGCCAACAGCTTTCTAAATTGTATGGGCAGATTTAGATGCTGCACACTTATCGTCTTCTTTAAGATGACCTACCTTTTAGAAGACCATTTCCATGCAGTTTTGGTGATCTTCTTAAAAAGGTTTAACTATGTGTTAATATATAGCTAACAAAAAGGGAGACAATATTCCAGTCTTTTGTAAAATTTCTGTGAGATATTATTTTTTTATATAATACTCTAAACAAAAAAAATGTTTACAATATTTTCTTTTATTTTTTTATAGGTTCCTATGATAGAAGTGTGACACTGCTGGAAGTATGTGGTAGCTGGCCAGACAGCTTTGGTTTACGCCATATCTCTTCTATTGAAAGCACTGATGAGGGTCTCCGTGAACGTTTGGCCGATGCCATGTCTGAATCCCCAAACCGAGATGTGGTGGTATCAGGAACAGGTACAAAAAAGAGGTGTGATATGAGGTCCAACAATTCTTTTTTAAACCAAACTTGTCATGATTCATACTCCATTGTCAGTGTTCAACAGCAGTAGGTCCACATTTGTTTGCTTAATTTACTGGAGGATGGAATGACCATATTTTACAAATTGCCAAAAGTCAATATAATTGGGTGAAAGTGTGACCTAAGCAGAAATTTTTATGCACAGCACATCCTAAAAATAAAAGTACAACATGTGTAGAGCTCATGCATACAACTTAACACTAAATTACTATGCACATATCTTCTTAAATTCTCCATAATTAGAAAGATCAAACACCTGGTTTTAACCTGGAAATTATAAAAAATTAACTACCTGTAAAGTACAGGGATTGCAGTTTTTGTAAAGTAAGTTCACCCCCAAAACCTATATATTTTCTGAAAGCAATTGCTTTGATGGACTGTTGACAATCATGTCCACCTTTATTTAAATTTGTGACAAACAGAAATTATTTAATAAAACAATGCATCAAAATAAACAGTTTTAAACTATTTACACACAAAAAAGCAATTTAAAAATAATATATTAAGGTATGAAAGCTCATATATGCCACAAGTGTATACAACAAGAGTTTTGGCTCTTAAAAACATGGAAACAGACCCCATGCAATATTTGGCAGTCATCCACAAATGTGTTAAAAATATATACTGTACACAGCAAACAGCTGCCATGATACCAACATTTACAATTTCTGAGAACACACAGCATGCCTTGTATAAAAATACAGCTTAATAATTAGTATGAATAACCAAATTCATAAACTTTGCATCAAACATTGATTATAAGCATACAAATAAAAATTAGATACAAATTTTAATTTGCTGTTAAAATGTGTACACTAACAGAATCTCTTATTTGGCAAAAAACTGTAAGATGTGAGTTCATACATACCACACCTGTCTACATTCAATGCTGCATGTGTTAGAACAGGGATGCTCAACCTGCGGCCCTCCAGCTCTTGTAAAACTACAACTCCAAGCATGCCCTTCTGTAGGCTGATAGCTGTAGGCTGTCTGGGAATGATGGGAGTTGTAGTTTTGCAACAGCTGGAGGGCCGCGGGTTGAGCATGCCTGTGTTAGAAAAATGCAAAAACCATAGGTATACAGTACACCAATCAAGATTTATGTGCAAATACTGGGAATTATGTGGTATATAATTTTACATTCCCCTATACAAACTGTTATCCTAGTTAAAAATGATACATTCCTAAACCTGATATAAATCATTAACAAAGGGTGTAATGCAGATGCTTTATTTCTCACGTATCATGGACCGAACACCTGAACCTCCTGCAGTTCATCAGAAAATAAGTTAGAGTGCCATAACTCTGGTTCTGATGAACTGGGGGAAGTCTGGGTGTTGCATCCACAATATGGGTACAAAAAAGCTCCTGCATTACACCCATGATTTTTTTTTTTAAGTTTGGTAATTGAAAGTGATAATTTATGGCAACACTCATTGAGAGAGAGTCTTTTTTTATTTTTTTATTGATAACAATCTTTTTCATCTTATATTAGATCTCTCCCTAATGATAATCGTTATCACTATTACTACACAGTGTAATGGGTATCACTAGAGGATCTGTTTGCATATCTTACTCTAAAAATTAGTTGTGGACAGGGATCCGCACAGTCTAAAATGGAAACTTTATTTATAGTTGTAGTAGTCTTTGTGGTATGAATGTTTGGCACTGTGATCCAGATGCTGGTAAACCTCTGTGTCATGGTGTCACAAAAATGGCCTAATTAGGCATAGAGGGGTGTGTAGATTAGCAAGCGCTCTTCTTCAAACAAGTTTTCTTTGAAAAAAGTCTCCCCACCCCATATGTGACAATCAGCAAATATGCTATTTGATTGATAGGAGAATTCATACCGTGTACAGAAGTCTATGTCCCTGTCCCATTTGGGTCATGTGCAGTTATACAGAGAATTAAGGATTTAATTTCCCCCTCTTTTCCCTGGAACCTGTCAGCACATACCACATAACCCTACCCCCTCCTTCTCCACTCTGTCTCAGATTATAGCCAGCTGAAGGTAGGAGGGCTGCTTTAAAGGGAACCTGTCACCAGTATTTTGTGTACAGAGCTGAGGACATGGGTTGCTAGATGGCCACTAGCACATCCGCAATATCCAGTCTCCATAGCTCTGTGTGCTTTTATTGTGTAAAGAAAACGATTTTATACATATGCAAATTAACCTGAGATGAGTCAGAGCTTGAAAATATGACTCTTCTCTGGTCACACAATTAAGATATGACTCTTTTATGTTAATTTGCATATGTATCAAATCGTTAGGTTTTTTTACACAATAAAAGCACACAGAGCTATGGGGACTGGATATTGCGGTTGTGCTAGCGGCCATCTAGCAACCCATGTCCTCAGCTCTATACTCAAAATCCCGATGACAGGTTCCCTTTAACCTGAAATATCTCAGGCTGCATGGCAGCTAGAGATGCAAGGCAGGTCTTGTTTCAAAGATGACAATCTAAGTGTGGCACTAGCTGCACTTTACTGTGTGAGATACTGCTGGGAGTGAGGGCTGCAGGGTAAAGCAGACTGATGTGACTAGCAACAATCTCTGTACACCACTGTGGAATATGTCAATGCTATATAAATAACAAATAAATTATTGTCCTTTACTTTTGGCTGTTCATAGGACAGTTTTTTGTCCTATACTAAGGCCTTGTTTCCACTGTGGGTGGTGGAGCATAGAACCACTACAGTTACTTGGGCAGTACATGGGCGTTTATTCATTTGAATACTTACTTTACCCCCAACAGCCAGGAGGGAACCAGAGATTAATTTGGCAACAAAAGTTGATGGCTCGGGACTAATGAAGGCAGACCTGCGTTAATCTACTGATCACCAAGTGGACATCAATATAGAAAGGAGTTGACATGCTGAGATAGCCCATTTAAGGGGTTTTATAGGATTTATTTCTATCTATTATGAGGACTTTCCCTTAAACAAAAGAAACACAAAGAAATCTATAGATTGTGTATAGATTTAATCCAAGTGATACCTAAAAACTGGATGCTAAATTGTAAGAAAACAAATACAACGGTGAGCTCTCCATATTATCTTGTCTACAGACGCAGATGCATTGTGCATTTCCTGAAACCTTCCTAGCTCTTTAGTCCCAACATAATCCATCTTTGTAATGTTCAATTATATAGATAAAAAATCTCATTTATTTCCATAGATCTAATAAAGTGACCTCCTCACAAGAGGTTAAGAGATGTTACAGACACTTATATATGTTGTGTTTCACAATAATTGTAGAGAAACTTGCTCTCTCTTGGTCGGATAACAATTGTAAGATAATAGCATTGTAAAACTTTTTATTGTAAAATAATTCAAAGAGTATTGGCTCTCATTATTTTAATCAGATTTTGCACCCCCTTTTTCATGTGGATAGAAAACATTCTAATATGACTGTTAAGTTTAGGACTCTTCTGACGTCATCAGGAACCAGGGTTTGTCCCCTCCATGTTGTCCTAGTAGTAAAGTAATATATTGTCCAGTGTCCTATGACTGTCATTGTATTAGTACACTATGATTATTCTCACCATGTACCATTTTGAGAAGTAAAGAGGCCTATGTTTCTGAAAGTTTAGTTAAAATCCCTTTTAATTATAACCTCTTAAAGAGGACCTGTCACCACTCTTGACATGTCTATTTTAATAGCTACATGTGTTCCTCATGTAATAACAATTCTTTGGCATCTAGTCTTATGGCTCTATGGTGTGCCATTCCTTTATTTTTTCTTCTAGAATTTATATATGAATTGCTATTAGCCTTCAGTAAGGGTACAGAGGGGAGGTAACAAGTTGAGGGTGTATTCCTGCACAGACTCCCTCTATCCAATCAGTGCTGCCATTTTCAGACTCTGCAGGTACACACCCTCAACTGATTACCAACTTACCACCCTTCTGTACCCTTACTGAAGGCTAATAGAAATTGTTATCACATGGGGAAAGCATGAAGCTATTAAAACAGACATGTCGGGAGTGGTGAAAGGTCCTCTTTAAGTATCCAGCGGGGCACAGCATTTTCTATATTTTCCATCACCACATTTTTTAGAACCGTACCTTTTTTTATGACATTGCCTTGTGAAACACACAGTCCTACATCAGATATACCCTAACAGAGATTTCCCCAGGACAGCTATGGCCATCTTTGTAAGGACCAGCCTTTTCCATTAAAAATGTTAGCCCTGGGGATTGCTATCATCGAGGATGGCAGTCAGGGGGCAGTGGGAGTCCCCATCACTTATGGCACCGCAATCATTACTGATCTCACAGCTAAACAGCAAGAATATCAATTGTCTTGTATCCTCACTCTTTTCATTGCCAGACACAATCACCCACCTCCACAGCTGGAGTTGCTGTGCCCACTTGATCACAAGACCATAAACATCTGGCATACCATGTACGACTAGGACAACCACATGTGCCATGTATTGAAAAAGATATACCTGAGGCGTGCATTTATGCCACAGGATGGGAAGATGTAATTTGTCAGGTTTATGGGTATATTTTTGATGTGATAATGGGTAACATAAGCAAACTAATTGGCACCAGAAAACTCACTTAGTTTTTCTATAATTTTCAGTAAAATTGACAAAAAACAATATCATAGAAAACAAATACTAGTTTGCATTGCTAAACATTGTAATTTTCTTTATAATAGTTATTTCTAATGTTTTTCAATGATACAGCAAGGAACAGAAGTATTTGAAAAACTCTGCGATTTTGCAAGTTCTCCCACTTAGAATTCATGAAGGGGTCTGAAATTCACCTTGTAGGTGCATTCCCACTCTGAGAGACAGAATTGAAATAAAAAACATCTGTATCATAGAGGGGTCTGAAATTCACATTGTAGGTGCATTCCCACTCTGAGAGACAGAATTGAAATAAAAAAAATCAGGAAGACCTCTGTCCACCCCACAGTCAATCAGATGCCAACTACTACCATGGGCAAGACCAAAGAGCTGTCAAAAGACACCAGAGACAACATTATGGACCTCCACAAGGCTGGAAAGGGCTACGGGGCAAGTGCCAAGCAGCTTGGTGAAAATAGATCAACTATTGGAGCAATTGTTAGAAAATGGAAGAGGCTAAAGACGACTGTCAGTCTCCCTCGGACTTGGGCTCCATGCAAGATCTCACCTCGTGGGGTATCACTGATCATAAGAAAGGTGAGGAATCAGCCCAGAACTACAAGGGAGGAGCTATTCAATGACATGAAGAGAGCTGGGACCACAGTTTCAAAGGTCACTGTCGGTAGAACACTACGCCGTCGTGGTTTAAAATCATGCATTGCATGGAAGGTTCCCCTGCTCAAGTTATCACATGTCCAGGCCCGTCTGAAGTTTGCCAATGACCATCTGTATGATCCAGAGGAGGCATGGGAGAAAGTCATGTGGTCAGATGAGACCAAAGTATAACTTTTTGGTCTAAACTTCACTCGTCATGTTTGGAGGAAAAATAAGGATGAGTTGCATCCCAAGAACACCATCCCTACTGTGAAGCATGGGGGTGGTAACATCATGCTTTGGGGGTGCTTTTCTGCAAAGGGGACAGGACGACTGCATAGTATTAAGGAGAGGATGAATGGGGCCATTTATTGTGAGATTTTGAGCAACAACCTCCTTCCCTCATTCAGAGCATTGAAGATGGGTCATGGCTGGGTCTTCCAACATGACAACGACCTGAAGCACACAGCCAGGATAACCAAGGAGTTGCTCCGTAAGAAGCATAGCAAGGTTCTGGAGTGGCCTAGCCAGTCTCCAGACCTAAATCTAATCGAACATCTTTGGAGGAAGCTGAAACTCTGTGTTGCTCAGCGACAGACCCGAAACCTAACAGATCTAGAGAAGATCTGTGTGGAGGAGTGGGCCAAAATCCCTGTTGCAGTGTGTGCAAACCTGGTCAAGAACTGCAGGAAACGTTTGACCTCTGTAATTGCAAACAAAGGCTTCTGTACCAAACACTGGTTTTCTCTGGTGTTCAAATACTTATGTTCAGCAGTGCAAGACCAATAAATTCTTTAAAAATCATACAATGTGATTTCCTGATTTTGTTTTTTAAATTCTGTCTCTCAGAGTGGGAATGCACATAAAATGTGAATTTCAGACCCCTACATGAGTTCTAAGTCGGAGAACTTGCAAAATCGCAGGGTGTTCCTCACTGTATATGTGTTTCTCAACATCCAACTGTGCCCAGAATTGACTGTCTAAATTGAAAATGATGTAACTTGATGCTATGCTTTTTGAATTGCTTCTGAACTCTATTTTAATATCAGATTGGATTTTATTTTAATACCATTGGCTTTGATTAACGTCCTCTCAGCCATACACATATTTTCATGTATTATAACACCTTCACAGGAAAAAGAAAATTAGCCATTTATGCCAGGGCTGTCCAATTATGAGAATGAGCACATCTAGGCTTATCTAATAGTTTGGTGTTGTGTTCTTTAATGCTGTCAAGACAGATGGAGGTTTCCAGAGTTCTATGGAAAGTTGCCAGTTACACCACCCTGATCTTGAGCATCTTTAATAGATGCTGGAAACACGATTGCAAATGATGAAAATCATTGCTGCTTTAGGCTAGCAGCGCACGGTTGTCGGTAGACTTGCAGAAATCCCGCACAAACTTCCATGCAGATTTCTGCACCAAATCTTTATCAAAATCAGCATAGGTTAATTGCAGATTTAGTTATGGATTTGATGAAGTTTTCCCGCAGATCTCACCCTTGCTCTAAAAAAAGGTTGAAATCTGCATAAAAAAACGCACAAACAATTGACATGCTGCGGATTTCAAAGTCCGCACAGAAGGCCAATTGCCACATGGATGAAAAAAGCACAATGTAGTATGAGATTTATGAAATCTCATACACTTTGCTGGTACTTAATTACAACTGCGTGCAATCCACAATGTGTGCAGATGGCCTTAAAGAGGTTTCTTCACTTCAGCAAGTGGCATTTATCATGTATAGAAAGTTATTACAAGACACTTACTAATGTACTGTGATTGTCCATATTGTTTGCTTTGCTAACTGGATGAATTTTTCCATCACATTATACACTTCTCGTTTCCATAGTTACAAAAAAGCAGCAATGGCCGTGCTTGCACAGTTTAGAGAAAAGCACCAGCCTCTCTGGTGGCCGGGATCACGGGAGCTCACCTAAGCTAGCGCTTTTTCCTATGGTTTGAAAGCACGACCACCGCTGCAGGGTGGACGTAACCATGGAAAACGAGAAATGTATAATGTGATGAAAAAATGCATGAAGCCAGCAAAGGAGGCAATCTGGACAATCACAATACATTAGTAAGTGCCTTGTATTAACTTTATCTACATAATAAATACTATTTGCTGAAGTGTGACAATCCTTTAAGGCTTATGTTGTAATTAATATTTAACATCAGACTTTTTAGCCCATCTATAATATACCCATGTCTATAGTCTGTCATTATTAAATTAAGCATAGCCTGACTAGATCTCCAAAGCTATGTAATGGCCAGATTTATAATGTGTTGTGTAAGCATGTGTGAAAGTCACAATGTGAATAGGTTTGGCATAGAGGATGTGCTGGCAGGGAAATACTTGACATGATTTAGGAAGGCTAGATGTTTCTGCCTTCATTATTTTGTTAGCTTGTGTTTGATGGTGTGCCAGAACCCATTGTCTTTATTACTGTCTTTTTTCTTCCAATGGTGAAAACAATGCAATTGCCTTTTGTTGTTCATTTGCATTTCATATTTGTAATTAGCTTTTTATGATGTTTTGTTGGATATGTCAGACGGGTGTTGCAATAATATGCTTCCTACACCTCTCTGACTATAAATGTGTCTCCATGCTTCCATCAATTATAGTCATTGTGTGAAGTCTAGGACTGGAAAGCACTTGGCTGCATTCCACAAAAACAGCAACACCATTAGAGTATGTGTCGATGAGATATTACCATCCTTACAGTAAAGAAAATACTGTACCCAAAATATTTTGACTCATCATTAAGATAGTTGGCATAATGTAGTTGAAGTGTTTAAAGGGGTTAACCCATGGCTAATGAAAAAAATAAAATAAATCAGACATGATATAGTACATGACAATCTCTTTCTAACAAAGCTAGAACCAGCCCTGCACCTCATATAAATCTAGATATCCCCCGGTTCATTGTTCCAGTTGCTCTACTAGATTTTCCTCAGGCTGGTGGCTCAGGGAGTGTATCTTTTTTGCTGCAGCTCTCTCACTGTAACTGTCACAGCTCCAAACAGTAGATACGGCTGGGGGCAGTTGAAGGATGGAACTGAGCATGTGTGTCCTCAGTAAGGTGGACAGAAAAATGAGGGAAAGAACAAAAAGCAGATGGCACTATACAGATGCTATTTATTAAATAGCTCACTCTCTATACTACATTTTTTTTTTTTATTAAATATAATTACAAAAGTTTTCTGATCCAGGTGCTGGTTTGAAACGTGTAGAATATTTTTTCATGGGACAACCCCTTTAAGTTGTAAATACTAAGTAATTTTGTTAAAGGAGCAGAGCTTTCTGTTGCCAATGAGTTGAACATAGTTTCCAGTATGTTTTGACATTTGCATGCAGCTAACTCATAAGCCATAGCAGGATGATAAAATCCTAGTAAATATGTCTTGATGCGATATAGTACTACCCAATGAGTGTGTCTGGAAACACAAGTGGCTCCAAAGTTGTTAGATGGTGCAGATAGTCTTGCCCTCTAGTGATGCCAAGCCTAAGACAGGCACCTGGCTCCTACTTTGGACGCACTTAACACTACAGTTAGCTCAGTACTAGTGAAGTTTATTGTTTGCCATTTTTCACACAGATTTTCACACCCCCTTTTACTTTTGAATGTGGCTCCCTAACTTAACTTACCGTATTTTTCACTTTATAAGACGCACCTGATGATAAGACACACCTACTTTTTGAAGAGGAAAATAATAAAATAAAAAAAATTGAACCAAAACGTGTGCTTTTGGTGGGTTTTGTACTGATGGTGGTCTGTGGATGACACTATTATGGGGGATCTGTGGATGACACTGTTATGGGGAGATCTGTGGATGACACACATATGGCACCTTATGCTGGTCCCCTCATGGCCCTATGTGTCACAGTATTAAGTTATTAATGTGTCCCCACATGTCCATTACACCGGGCCCCACTTACAGCCGTCTTCACATGTAAAGTCTATTCATTTAATCCTCAAGCAGTGGTTTTGCTTTGTTAAACTAATTGTCTGTAGTAGTACTCACTATGAAAGTAGCGGGCAGGCCGGCAGCATCACATCACTCACTCAGTCACGCTCCTGTTCCGCCAGTTTCAATAATGAAGTGGGAGGAGCGTGACCGAGTGAGTGACGTGACGCTGCCGCCTGCCTGTTGCCTTGATTGTGAGTACTACTACAGGAGATTAGTTTAACAAAGCAGCGCCACTGCTTGAAGAATAAATGGTGTAAATGGAGTACAGTGACTGCACCTGGCTCCGCCGCGAGAGCAACAGCAGTTGCCAGCCTTCAGCCCCTCCTCCCACCCGCATGATAGAGCTTAACTGTAACTGGTACATCGCAGGCCGCTATGCTGCACAGCGCGACCTGCGATGTATCAGTGTCAGCCAAGTGAAAATTACACTATTCGCTTTGTAAGACGCACTGCCATTTTCTCCCTACTTTGGTGGGGAAAAAGTGCGGTAGCTATGTCTGATGTAATATGTGGCTTTCTGTCAAGCTTGCTGTTCAGCTTTGTCTTCCTTGCGCTAACGAGTAGGGTTCTTACCGAACTTTCGGATTTTTGGACCCCAGACGAGTTCGAGTTCGGTGTTCGGCAAGTTAAGTTTTTGAAAGACTGCAGAGCAGCCAATTAACAAGCGTTTAACTGGTGTGCCCTTAGAAGCCATCACAGCCATGACTACTACTAGAGAATAGGAAAGAATCTATCTGTTATCAGAAGTGCTTGTTGTTAACTCTGTGATCTACAGCGATTTTGTTTTGTGGGTGCATTGCAACATTTTTTTACCCTGCCCTGACCCCAGTGACACAGAAAAATAAGTTTTATTCGTCTGTTAGTTAGGTGGGTGTCGGCGGCCATTTTGTGCAAGTTCAGTGCACCAGCACTGCAAAGGTGCCAGGGACAATAATTTAACCTAGTTCTTTTAGTTCAGTGGGCAATATATACCCATTTTTTAACCCCTTAGGGACACATGACGTACCGGTACGGCATGTTACCCGAGTCCTTAAGGACACATGACGTACCGGTATGTCATGTGTTGTTCCGATCACCGCCGCCCGGCGGGCGGTGATTGTAACAAGGTGCCTGCTCAAATCATTGAGCAGGCACCTCGGCTAAATGCGTGGGGGGTCCCGTGGCATGGAAGGCAGCGCGATAAAGTAAAAAAAAAAATGGTAAAAAATAGGAAGGGGGGGAAAAGTATACATATTAGGTATCGCCGCATCCGTATTGACGGCTCTATAAACATATCACATGACTTAACCCCTCAGATGAACACTGTAAAAAATAAATTATAAAAACTGTGCTAAATAAACCATTTTTTGTCACCTTACATCACAAAAAGTACAACAGCAAGCGATCAAAAAAGGCGTTTGCTCACCAAAATAGTACCAATCTAACCGTCACATCCCGCAAAAAATGAGCCCCTACCTGAGACAATTGCCCAAAAAATAAAAAAACTAAGGCTCAGAATATGGAGAAAAAAACTATTATTGTGTAAAACTTACATTAAAAAAAGTATACATATTTGGTATCCCCGCGTTCGTATCAACTGGCTCTATAAAAATATCACATGACCTAACCTCTCAGATGAACACCATAAAAAATAAAAACTGTGCTAAATAAACCATTTTTTGTCACCTTACATCACAAAAAGTGTAATAGCAAGCGATCAAAAAGTCACCCCAAAATAGTGTCAATCAAATCGTCATCTCATCCCGCAAAAATCATACCCTACCCAAGGTAGGCGATTGCCCAAAAACTGAAAAAATTATGGCTCTCAGACTATGGAAACACTAAAAGATGATTTTTTTTTGTGCTTCAAAAATGAAATCATTGTGTAAAACTTACATAAATAAAAAAAGTTTACATATTAGGTATCGCCGCATCCGTGACAACCTGGTCTATAAAAATATCACATGATCTAACCTGTCAGATGAATGTTGTAAATAACAAAAAATAAAAACGGTGCCAAAACAGCTATTTCTTGTTATCTTGCCTCACAAAAAGTGTAATATAGAGCAACCAAAAATCATATGTACCCTAAACTAGTACCAACAATACTGCCACCCTATCCCGTAGTTTCTAAAATGGGGCCACTTTTTTGGAGTTTCTACTCTAGTGGTGCATCAGGAGGGCTTCAAATAGGACATGGTGTCAAAAAAAAACAGTCCAGCAAAATCTGCCTTCCAAAAAACGT
This sequence comes from Bufo gargarizans, assembly GCF_014858855.1. Classification (NCBI taxonomy): domain Eukaryota; kingdom Metazoa; phylum Chordata; class Amphibia; order Anura; family Bufonidae; genus Bufo; species Bufo gargarizans. The sequence continues at coordinate 288,270,518 of NC_058082.1, forward strand.
ATGGCATTCCTTTCCTTCTGCGCCCTGCCGTGTGCCCGTACAGCTGTTTACGACCACATATGGGGTGTTTCTGTAAACTACAGAATCAGGGCCATAAATATTGAGTTTAGTTTGACTGTTAACCCTTGCTTTGTTACTGGGAAAAATTGATTAAAATGGAAAATTTGCCCAAAAATTTAAATTCTGAAATTTCATCTCCATTTGCCAATAACTCTTGTGGAACACCTAAAGGGTTAATGACTTTGTAAAATCTGTTTTGAATACCTTGAGGGGTGTAGTTTCTTTGATGGGGTCACTTTTATGGAGTTTCTACTCTAGGGTTGCATCGGGGGGCTTCAAATGGGACATGGTGTAAAAAAAAAAAACTGTCCAGCAAAACCTGCCTTCCAAAAACCGTATGGCATTAATTTCCTTCTGTGCCCTGCCGTGTGCCCGTACAGCGGTTTACGACCACATATGGGGTGTTTCTGTAAACTACAGAATCAGGGCCATAAATATTGAGTTTGGTTTGGCTGTTAACCCTTTGTAACCGGAAAAAAAAAATATTAAAATGGGAAATCTGCCAAAAAAAGTGAAATTTTGAAATTGTATCTCTATTTTCCATTAATTCTTGTGGAACACCTAAAGGGTTAACAAAGTTTGTAAAAATCAGTTTTGAATACCTTGAGGGGTGTAGTTTATAGAATGAGGTCATTTTTGGGTGGTTTCTATTATGTAAGCCTCGCAAAGTAACTTCAGACCTGAACTGGTCCCTAGAAATTGGGTTTTTGAAAAATTCTGAAAAATTTCAAGATTTGCTTCTAAACTTCTAAGCCTTGTAACATCCCCAAAAAATAAAATATTCCCAAAATGATCCAAACATGAAGTAGACATATGGGGAATGTAAAGTAATTGGAGGCATTACTATGTATTATAGAAGTAGAGAAATTGAAACTTGGAAATTTGCAATGTTTTACAAATTTTGGGTAAATTTGGTATTTGTTTTATAAATAAAAATGAATTTTTTTTTAACCTCATTTTACCAGTGTCATGAAGTACAATATGTGACGAAAAAAACTATCTCAGAATGGCCTGGATAAGTCAAAGCGTTTAAAAGTTATCCGCACTTAAAGTGACACTGGTCAGATTTGCAAAAAATGGCCTGGTTCTTAAGGTGAAATAGGGCTGAGTCCTTAAGGGGTTAAGTGCACTTGTATATGTGCCAGGGGAAGGCAAAATAATATAGGGAATCGGTCTATGAGTTCAGGGACCCAGGGGGTGACATATTCACATTTTTTTTCTGTAAAGTACAATCCAAGTAAATCCATCTGTTAGATTCTGTGGGGGCAAATTATAATTTGTTTGCTAAAAAGTACATTTGCGCCCTGCACTGCATTTATGACAGTCCAATACAAGCGTAAAATACCGCTGTTATATTCTGGTTTTTAAAAAAGCACCCATTTTGTCCTAGATACTACATTTGGGGCCTTTGCTGCATTTGTGACAGTCCAATCCAAGCGTTAAATACCGCTCTTATACTCAGATATTTAAAAAACACCCATTTTGTGCAAGACCCTACATTTGGGGCCTTTGCTGCATTTGTGACAGTCCAATACAAGCTTTAAATACTGCAGTTATATTCTGGTTTTAAAAAAACACCCATTTTGTCCTAGATACTACATTTGGGGCCTTTGCTGCATTTGTGACAGTCCAATCCAAGCGTTAAATACCGCTCTTATACTCAGATATTTAAAAAACACCCATTTTGTGCAAGACCCTACATTTGGGGCCTTTGCTGCATTTGTGACAGTCCAATACAAGCTTTAAATACTGCAGTTTTATTCTGGTTTTAAAAAAACACCCATTTTGTGCAAGACACTACATTTGGGGCCTTTGCTTCATTTGTGACAGTCCAATACAAGCTTTAAATACTGCAGTTATATTCTGGTTTACAAAAAACACCCATTTTGTGCAAGACACTACATTTGGGGCCTTTGCTGCATTTCTGGCAGTACAATACAAGCTTTAAATACTGCAGTTATAGTCTGTTTTTTTTAAAAAACACCCATTTTGTGCAAGACCCTACATTTAGGGCATTTGATGCATTTGTGACAGTCCAATACAGGCTTTAAATACTGCAGTTATATTCTGGTTTTAAAAACACACCCATTTTGTCCAAGATAATACATTTGGGGCCTTTGCTGCATTTGACAGTCCAATACAAGCTTTAAATACTGCAGTTATATTCTGGTTAAAAAAAAAAAACACCCATTTTGTGCAAGATCTTACATTTGGGGCCGTTGCTGCATTTGACAGTCCAATACAAATGTTAAATACTGCTGTTATATTCTGGTTTAAAAAAAAAGCACCCATTTTGTCCTAGATACTACATTTGGGGCCTTTGCTGCATTTGTGACAGTCCAATACAAGCGTTAAATACCGCTGTTATATTCTGGTATTTAATAAAACACCCATTTTATTTGTGCAAGACACAACATTTGGAGCCTTTGCTGCATTTGTGACAGTCTAATACAAGCTTTAAATACTACAGTTATATTCTGGTTTTAAAAAAAAACACCCATTTTGTCCTAGATACTACATTTGGGGCCTTTGCTGCATTTGTGACAGTCCAATACAAGCGTTAAATACCGCTCTTATATTCTGATATTTTAAAAAAACACCCATTTTGTGCAAGACCCTACATTTGGGGCCTTTGCTGCATTTGTGACAGTCCAATACAAGCTTTAAATACTGCAGTTTTATTCTGGTTTTAAAAAAACACCCATTTTGTGCAAGACACTACATTTGGGGCCTTTGCTTCATTTGTGACAGTCCAATACAAGCTTTAAATACTGCAGTTATATTCTGGTTTACAAAAAACACCCATTTTGTGCAAGACACTACATTTGGGGCCTTTGCTGCATTTCTGGCAGTACAATACAAGCTTTAAATACTGCAGTTATAGTCTGGTTTTTTAAAAAAAACACCCATTTTGTGCAAGACCCTACATTTAGGGCATTTGATGCATTTGTGACAGTCCAATACAGGCTTTAAATACTGCATTTATATTCTGGTTTTAAAAACACACCCATTTTGTCCAAGATAATACATTTGGGGCCTTTGCTGCATTTGACAGTCCAATACAAGCTTTAAATACTGCAGTTATATTCTGGTTAAAAAAAAAAAAACACCCATTTTGTGCAAGATCTTACATTTGGGGCCGTTGCTGCATTTGACAGTCCAATACAAATGTTAAATACTGCTGTTATATTCTGGTTAAAAAAAAAAGCACCCATTTTGTCCTAGATACTACATTTGGGGCCTTTGCTGCATTTGTGACAGTCCAATACAAGCGTTAAATACCGCTGTTATATTCTGGTATTTAATAAAACACCCATTTTATTTGTGCAAGACACAACATTTGGAGCCTTTGCTGCATTTGTGACAGTCTAATACAAGCTTTAAATACTACAGTTATATTCTGGTTTAAAAAAAAAAACCACCCATTTTGTCCTAGATACTACATTTGGGGCCTTTGCTGCATTTGTGACAGTCCAATACAAGCGTTAAATACCGCTCTTATATTCTGATATTTAAAAAAAACACCCATTTTGTGCAAGACCCTACATTTGGGGCCTTTTCTGCATTTGTGACAGTCCAATACAAGTTTTAAATACTGCAGTTATATTCTGGTTTTAAAAACCACCCATTTTGTGCAAGATAGTACATTTGGGGCCTTTGCTGCATTTGTGACAGTCCAATACAAGCGTTAAATACTGCTGTTCTATTCTGTTTTTTTTTTTTAAATGGGTGTTTTTTTAAAACCAGAATAAAACTGCAGTATTTAAAGCTTGTATTAGACTGTCACAAATGCAGCAAAGGCTCCAAATGTTGTGTCTTGCACAAATAAAATGGGTGTTTTATTAAATACCAGAATATAACAGCGGTATTTAACGCTTGTATTGGACTGTCACAAATGCAGCAAAGGCCCCAAATGTAGTATCTAGGACAAAATGGGTGCTTTTTTTTTAAACCAGAATATAACAGCAGTATTTAACATTTGTATTGGACTGTCAAATGCAGCAACGGCCCCAAATGTAAGATCTTGCACAAAATGGGTGTTTTTTTTATTTTTTTAACCAGAATATAACTGCAGTATTTAAAGCTTGTATTGGACTGTCAAATGCAGCAAAGGCCCCAAATGTATTATCTTGCACAAAATGGGCGTTTTTTGTAAACCAGAATATAACTGCAGTATTTAAAGCTTGTATTGGACTGTCACAAATGCAGCAAAGGCCCCAAATGTAGGGTCTTGCACAAAATGGGTGTTTTTTTTAAATATCAGAATATAAGATTGAATATAAGATTGAATGCACCGTGGTGCTGCTGGTGTTGGTGGATCTCCTGTTGCAGGGAGAGGACGTGGTCGATCTGTGCCAGCTACACGCACAAGTGAAACACCTAGCTCAGGTGCGAGTATGTGACAGAACGTTCAGCGTTATTTGGTCGGGCCTAATGTGGCTCTACGAATGGTGAGGCCAGAACAAGTACAGGCGATAGTAGATTGGGTGGCTGACAGTGCCTCCAGTTCCTTCACAGTGTCTCCCACCCAGTCTCCTGCTGAAAGATCAGAGTTGGCACCTGCAGCCCATAGCCATCAGTTTTTCACCTCACCTCCTTGCAAATCAGTTTAGCAGTCTGAGCCCCAAGTCGTGCAGCAGTCTCTTCTGCTCTTTGATGACTCTGCTAGCAGGGTTTCCCAGAGCCATCGACATAGCCCTGCACCAGAAGTGGAAGAGATTGAATGCACCGATGCCCAACCACTTATGTTTTAGGATGAGGACATGGGAAGACCACCGCAACACGTCTCTGATGATGACGAAGCACAACTGCTGCGGCTTTCTGCAGTCTGCAGACCGACAAGGAGGGCAGGGGTAAAGAGTGGGTGGAAGATGATGTGGAGGATGATGAGGTACTAGACCCCACATGAAATCAAGGTCATGCGAGTGACGTGTGCAGTTTGGAGGAAGAGGCAGTGGTCGCACAGAAGCACCAGCACATGTTTGAATTTTGGTCCATCCTAAATTGGTTGCCAACAGTGCAGATTATGTATTAGTGGTATGTGCACAAACCTTTTCATTAACTTTAATTATTATGATGCCAGAAATGCATCTTGTACAAATGTGTCTATAGTGAACGGGAAATCTATATAACAAGTTAGCCATTATTTTGCCATCTAAAACTATTTAATCCATAATACATATGTTTAAATACTGTGACTCATTTCTAAAGAAACAAAGAAAATCAGTGGATCCATCAATTTTTTTGAAGGAAATGGCGCAACACGTGGATAAATAAAGAGTACACTTCATGAGCCGTTTTTTTTATTTTTTTTATTTCCATTCTCTACTTTTCGTAATTACCTTTCAATGTTTTTTGTAAAAGTGGTATAATACAAGTAAAATACAATTTTCTCTGGAATTTGATTTTTGGAATCTGTGGTGAACGAGAGGCCACCTGTGATTTGAAAACATTGTGAAAAGTGTAATAGGGGAATCTTAAATAAAACAAACCCATTGAGAAACAGAGCCAAGAATTAGTCAAGCTGATGTATGAGGAAAGCATGTAGGACTGCTGTTTATGTGAATTGAAAAAAGACATAAATTATATAAGAAAACTACAATGGATAAGTGTATGGACTCAGTGGGTAAAAAATAACATTCGTTATTAAAAAATTATATTCTTTCCTGCACCAAATATCTCTTTTTCCATTTAAAAACAGAAAGGAAGCCTTTAGTCAAATCATTCTCTGTGTGACAGGTCCTTACCTGAACTGTTTGGACAGTACTCATTATTGTTGTTTGCTCATTGTTTCATCTCCTGTTGGAAAATAAAGAAGTAAAGAAACGTAAGCTGGCCATACACTTTGGATGTACATTGGCCAAACCCAACAATTTCTGCATGATGGGCTAACTGTTTAATGTGTATGAGGGCCTTCCAACTCTCCCCCTATGACAGGTTGGGGAAGAGAACATGTTGATTCTTTTTTTCTTCGGGAGGTAAGTTGGTGTCCCCATTGATAACACATAGACGCTCATATGAGCAGAGCGTGCATGTGTATGGGGGGGGGGGGGGGCTCAGAGGAGGTAGTTGTTGGCCGAACAAGCATTTGGTTGACAGCTGTCTAATGTGAATGGCCATAGTTATTCATCAACACTAGAATAATATAAAGGACACAGAACACAAAACCTCTAAAAATGATTTCATAATGGGCCTGCTTTCTCTGACAAGCCTCAGCACTTGTAATAGTTATCAGAAGAGCAAACTGAGCTTCTCATTTATTAGACCTGTTACTTGTGATCACCATTGATTTCCCAGTTATGACAAATGTCCACAGTTATTGTTACAGTTGGAACAACAGTTGATAAAAATATGTTAACGTATCTAATCATTCTTCACAATCAACAAGGCAAATGGAAGAAAATACCAGTATTTTCAGTTAACCTGCAGTAAATACTTGCCTCTTTGCTTAACCCCACCTTTATATAAGGGTATGCCAACTAAATATAATCATATGTGCTGGCAATACTATTTATTTATTGACTTTTGTACAGCATATAGTTGGAGTCCTTTATAGTTGGCATTTGTCAAGGTGCTAGATGTGTGCCAGCTTGATAAGTCATATTGTTTCTTAAGAATATCAGATACTTTCATGGAAAAGGCTTTTTTTCTGAACCAATTTTCCTGTGTGCAATTTTCTGCATAAGGATACTTGTAAGAAATGATTGCCTAATGATATGATATCTTGATGATATCTTCTCTTATTGCTCATTAAAAACATTGAACGATCATCATACATTCATTACTGAGCATCTGTTGTACTGTATGGTGGAGCTTAAGATCTAGATTGTATTAACAGTGTGCATTAATGTTGGCTATGCATTAGATTTGTGCATCCAAAAACTCTGATTTAGACCATTTTAAGTGCATTTTTGTGACAGGAATGATTGTAAAAGATGCCGACCCATGGGAGATATCTGTCTAAAAATTAATCCACCATGTTGTTTTTGTTTGGTTGTTGTTGGGAGCAGTCATTGAATCAGTTCCTTGTGTCAATTGTCAGATCTGCATCTTATCAATATAGAATCTCAGACCACAGATCGAGGCAGAGATCGTTTGGGGATTTGTCTCTTTAACTTCTGGCTTTTCTGCCCAGCAACTTCCATGGTCTGAATCCTTAAATATATGGCTAGCTGATTGACACTGGTTCCATTTACACTCATTGCAAGGTTCCGAAGAGTGACCACTAGTGTGTTTTTTCCCCCAGCCTGTTGCCAATAAAAGTTAAATTCTTGATTCAGTGCAGGAACCTTTTATCCACCTTTCATTTTCCAAAATTATCTAAAAAAAGACAGCCACTTTGGAAACAAATCTGTGGTGATCAGTTAGATTGAAGCTATTATAACCTCCATTTACATGCTATCGCCAGAAGTGCCACATCTGGCCGCTGCAGTGGAAATGTGGTACATGGTGGTCACACAAATGCATAGTAGATAAAAAGAAGGAGAGCTGGTTGAACGCCTACCTCAATACTACCACAGGTAAATCAGAACCAAGAAGAAGGGTAGTAGTTTACTAAAACTTAATTTTTATTCAAAATTGCTAAAAAAATTGGGCATCTGTACCCAAATATAATCCCAAAAAGTATGTGCACACCAACATACGTGCCACAAGCACCGCAAATAAATGTTGAATACCCTTTCTGTAGTCAAATCACAAGGGAAACCTCTAGACACATATATTATGTAAGTGCTGTCTACAGAATGGTACATAGAAAAAGATCCCAAAACGGATTACAGAGATATCCACATAGATAACCCTGTAGGGTGCCAGAGATACATAGGTGAATACTCAAATTGGGAACAGAAATGGCAACATCGCAAAATTACAGTACGGGAACATAATGTCTTACAGTACCTATGCCCACTTGATTCCCTCTTACATCAGAGATACTGGAGACCTGTTGACCAAACTGGATGGGGTAACAGTTAAAAAAGATTGGTTCCTGGCTATAGACGTTGAGGCCCTATATTCTTCAATTCCACATGAAGCAGGTATATGTGCTGTGGAATACTTCCTCAAAGCCAGAGGCCAACTATTCTTAACCCACAATACATTTGTCTTGGAGCTACTAGATTTTGTTCTTTCTAGGAATGATTTTCTCTTTGATGATCACTTCTACCACCAACTCAGGGGCACCGTGATGGGTAGATCCTGTGTGCTGTCCTACTCTAATTTGCTCCTGGGCTGGTGGGAGGAGACTGTGGTATTTGGTGACCCTCCAACACCAGGCATCAGCAATGTCATACTATGGGCATGCTTCATAGATGACATCTTTTGTCATCTGGAGTAGTACCAAGACTGAAATTATTGAGTTTGTGTCACTTCTAAATACTAACTAAATAAATCTGAGATTTACGTTGGTCATTGAAAATGACTATTTGCCCTTCTTAGACATTTCCATTAAGAAAAAGGAATCAGGACATTTAATGACCAGTATCTATCGAAAACCTACCTCAACCAATTCCCTTTTGAGATGGGAAAGCTACCATCCTGTACCCCTCAAATGTAGAATACCAACCGGACAGTATCTGAGACTCAGACGTAACTGTTCTGACAGAATTCATCCAACGGGCAGATGATTTAAGAAACAGGTTCCATGAGCAGGGGTACCCTGATGGAGTCCTTTTTACAGCATATCAAAGGGCGCTTGGCCAGGAACACACCACATTATTACATCCTTCTCATCCCACCCCACACACTACACAGGGCTTAATAAATTGGTGGATACTTTTGACACAGCATCAGCACAAATTCAAGACATCATCTTTTTCCGACATTGAGACACTCTGCTGATGAACCCTGACCTAATTGATACCCCTATCCCCCATCCTACAATCACATAAAGACGGGGCAATCTGATACATAGCCACTTTACATCATCGCAGACCCCTAAAACATGGCACCATTAAAAGGGTGCTATAGATGTGGTAATTGCAGTTTTTGTGACTTTGCACAGACTGGCAAGACTTTTACAGGTAGAGAAGCTACTCCTGTATTTTATATATATATATAGCTTCAGATTATTACAAAATTAGCCATATGCTCTTATATTTACCTATGACCTAGTCTTTTTGCTATACTTTGGTATAAATTACTAATTACCTTTTTTATTCGCAAAATTGGGCTGGTTTATTTTAAATTGAACAACCAGCCACATATATGCCCTTTATCCCCTGATGAGTCTTGGGCACATAGTATTATAAGACAAAATGCGTAGGGATAATCACCCTTCCTAGGGGTCCTTCATCATATAGCCTCTTTAGGTAGGGATGTCCAGGGCCTCCTATCCTTAGGGAAAGGTTCCGGACGGGGCCGCCCTTGTCAGGGCGATGACTCCATATTAGGAGGACATCAGGGTACATCAGTTCTGACAGGGAGGTCTAGGGACAGCGTTCAACATTAGGACCCTGCCCATTATTTTTTGCTCCAAGTTTGATTCCAGAAGACTCCTACCTACCAGTAAGATTGTTCCTTTTATTAATAGGAAAACGTTACATTCTGTGATTGGTAGGTGCTTTGTTGCTATGCCCTTGTGATTTTATTACAGAAAGGGTATTCAACAATTATTTGCAATGCTTGTGGCACATATGTTGGTGTGCACATATTTTTGGGGATTATATATGGGTACAGATGCCCGAATTCTTTAGCAATTTTGAATAAAAGTTAAGTTTTAGTAAACTACTTCCTTCCTTTCTTCACACAAATGCATAGCCAACCATTAAATACATGCAGGCCTGGTCAGCCAGAGTGAGAAATTATCATGATGAATGGTTCTCATCTCTGACTCATACAGGGGGTCTCAATCGGTAGAACAGACAAGGCTGAAAGTAAACATTACCTAAGGAGGTATCAGGAAATGTTTCCCTTGTTCCTGGATCCATTCCTGCTTTTGATTAAAGAAATCATAATGGAGAGGTGATCTGAATGTAGTGTGAAACCAGCCTAATCTGGAATCTTAATTTTGTATCTGTGCTAGCTTTGTGTATACAAGGAGCTGTTTTTGCTTCCTTCCCAATATAATTTCTTTGCTGAACAGTTTTAACATGTTGTAAATGAAGACCCCTGATAGAAGCTTAACTGCGCTTCCAGACTAATCACTTAAACAGCCAGTAGACTCATAGTGTTCATAGTACAGCTATCTGCCAATTTACACTCATTATTGTAGAGTTATGACTACTGCAAGATACATTATACTTATTACTGCCATTACTAGCTTACAGCACCAGCATACGAGCAGAAGCCAACAGAGGCTGAAACTCACAGAAGACTAAGTGCACATGTAAAGAAGAGATTAGGAAACTAAGTCCAACAATAGATGTTACAATAATAAGCAGATTGTTATAGATTTATCGATGTGTAGTATGGCTTGTGATATGACTGTGATATTGACAATGCAAAGGTATGGACTGAGAAATTTTTACTTCTGGTCTCTCTCTAGTGTATATACATTATTTATACTATAGTATTGCTGACAGAAGAATTGGAATATAGGAATGTGTTAAAATCAAAGCAGTTATCAATGCTTTTTTATTAAATTCTCTCACACCCAGTGGGACCTGTGAAGAGAGCTATAATTACCTGCTTCCCGACCTTCCCTCTCGGTGGCTCCCTTTAAGTTTCCTCTTCTCAGGGTCCTGCGATGAAGTGTCCCCAAGTGGCACATTACCCTCTTAGGGACACTCACCGCCAGTGGCGTCTCTAGCTTTCAAATTTTGGGGGGGCACACTGGGGGCCAGGACAAAAGTAGGGGGGCAGCTATAACAACGATACATTTACACAAGTATGCTTAGAAATCCTGCGATACTTTACCCAATACCTAAAACCGCAACAGGGAAGAAAAACCCCAATCACTCAGATTTCAACATGTCCTAGCTGCCTGGGGACGTGCTGCCGGATACGGAAAGGCGGTCCCGCACTTCCGGGTCCGCAATTCCATTCCCGAAAAAAAATGCGGACCCGCACATTGCCGCTGTTATGGACGTCTGAAGGGAGCCTAACAGTGTCATCCACAGAGTGGCACAGATCCCCCCCCATAACTGTGTCATTTACAGATCCCCCTCCCTATAACAGTGTCATCTACAGATTCCCCCCCCCCCCCGTAACAGTGTCATGACATCCAAAGACCCCCCATTCCCCTCCCTATAACACTATAAGAGTATCATCCACAGATCCCTCCCCTCCATAACAGTGTAATGACTCATGACATCCACAGACCTCCGATCCCCCTCCCACCGCTCACATTTGAACATGATTTCTCTAAACGGTAAAGTAAACACTGTAATCATCCAGGCTGCACTTACAGTAACTTTAAAGGGGTTCTGCACTTTCATTTAACTGAGATGATCTATAATCTGGATAGATCTTCAGCTTCTGATCGGCAGCGGTCAGACACCCGGTACCCCCGCCGATCAGCTGTTTGAGAAGGCAGCGGCGCTCGCACCGCGGCCTTCTCACTGTTTACTGCCGGCCCACTGACTGACATCATGACTAGTATCAACTAGCCTGAGCGCGGCTAAGCTCTGTCACTTGAATGGAGCTTAGCTGCGTCCACGCTAGTTGATACTAGTCGTGACGTCAGTGGGCTGGTGGTAAACAGTGAGAAGGCCGCGGCGCTACTGGAGCGCCGGTGCCTTCTTAAGCAGCTGATCGGCGGGGGTCCCGGGTGTCTGACCCCCGCCGATCAGAAGCTGATGATCTATCCAGAGTATAGATCATCAGTTAAATTAAAGTGCAGAACCCCTTTAACTTTTAAATCAGGAAGATTCTGGGGCAGCCGCCAGCCAGCTCTCCTCTCAGACTCAGTCAGAGTCAGATCTAATCTCTCTAGTTAGAATAGAAAGAGACTAAGGGCTCTTTCACACTTGCGTTCTTTTCTTCCGGCATAGAGTTCCGTCGTCGGGGCTCTATGCCGGAAGAATCCTGATCAGTTTTATCCTAATGCATTCTGAATGGAGAGAAATCCATTCAGGATGCATCAGGATGTCTTCAGTTCAGGACTGGAACGTTTTTTGGCCGGAGAAAATACCGCAGCATGCTGCGCTTTTTGCTCCGGCCAAAAATCCTGAACACTTGCCGCAAGGCCGGATCCGGAATTAATGCCCATTGAAAGGCATTGATCTGGATCCGGCCTTAAGCTAAACGTCGTTTCGGCGCATTGCCGGATCCGACGTTTAGCTTTTTCTGAATGGTTACCATGGCTGCCGGTACGCTAAAGTCCTGGTTGCCATGGTAAAGTGTAGCGGGGAGCGGGGGAGCAGTATACTTACCGTCCGTGCGGCTCCTGGGGCGCTTCAGAGTGACGTCAGGGCGTCCCACGCACATGGGTGACGTGATCGCATGGCACGTCATCCATGCGCATGGGGCGCTCTGACGTCATTCTGGAGCACCCCGGGAGCCGCACGGACGGTAAGTATACCGCTCCCCCGCTCCCCACTACTACTATGGCAACCATGACTTTAATAGCGTCCTGGCTGCCATAGTAACATTGAACGCATTTTGAAGACGGATCCGTCTTCAAATGCTTTCAGTACACTAGCGTTTTTCCGAATCCGGCGTGTAATTCCGGCAAGTGGAGTACACGCCGGATCCGGACAATGCAAGTATGAAAGAGGCCTAGGTCAGTCCACTCAGTCACTACTTGTAAGTTGTACCTTATTATTACTAAGTTAACCTGCTACACACCGTCTCCACTAGGTCAGGCTCAGTCAGTCTGTTCGGTATCGGTAGGGTAGGGCCACGCCACACATTGTCTGTTCTCTAGTCTGGGCCTGGCTGGCTTAAAGGGCTTCTGTCACCCCACTAAAGTCATTTTTTTTTTTTGCCAACTTAAATTCCTTATAATGCGATATATTAATATATAGTGCTCTTACTCATTTTGGTTGGGTCGTTTCTTCAAAAAACTGACTTTTATAATATGTAAATGAGCTCTCTACCAGCAGGTAGGGCGGCCGCATCCTCCTTTCATAAAGACGCCCCCTCCTCATGTTGATTGACAGGACCAGTGAACGCACTCGTCTTCTGGCTGGCCCTGTCTGCGTTCAAAATCTGGCACCTGCGCTGTACCAGTCTTCAGTCGGCGCAGGCGCACTGAGAGGAGGACGCTCGCTCGGCCGCTCCTTCCTCAGTGCGCCTGCGCCGGGTGTAGATGTAACGTCATCGGCGCAGGCGCATTGAGGATGGAGCGGCCGAGCGAGCGCCCTCCTCTCAGTGCGCCTGCGCCGACTGAAGACCGGTACGGCGCAGGCACCAGATTTTGAACGCAGACAGGGCCAGCCAGAAGACGAGCATGTTCGCTGGCCCTGTCAACCAACATGCGAAGGGGGCGTCTTTATGAAAGGAGGATGCGGCTGCCCTACTTGCTGGTAGAGAGCTCATTTACATATTATAAAAGTCAGTTTTTTGAAGAAACGACCCAACCAAAATGAGTAAGAGCACTATATATTAATATATCGCATTATAAGGAATTTAAGTTGGAAAAAAAATATATATGACTTTAAGCAGCTGCTGCCAGTAGATGAATGAATCAGAATCAGCTCGTCTCACTGCCACTGAGTCTGACTCGACTGGTCAGGTCCTGGAGCCGGGGGCGGAGCTGGGGGCGGGGCCGGGGACGCCGCGCGGTGGCGGTGGGTGGAAACTAGAGAGTGAGACCGCAACTGCACCGACCGAGACTCAGATCATCAGATGTGAAGAAGATGTCCGGTAGGGCTGCCTAGTGCCTACACAGTGCACAGCAGCGCAGCATAGACTAACTATTACCAAAATGAATGGGGGACATTTTAGTTGGCGGGGCACATGGGGGGGCACAGCTTGATGTAGGGGGGGGGCGTGGCCCCCTCTGGCCCCCCCCCTGGCGACGCCACTGCTCACCGCTGAGAATTGTTATTGGCTTCTGCAGCACATGTGACCCCTTCCTGCAAGAAGTTTATTGGCAAGCACCAGATGTCTGGTGTAGACATTCCAGTAGCCATTGAGCTTTACCCGAGAGGAGGGGAGCAGATAGGTAAAGCGCCCTTCACAGGTCCCGCCGGCTAGGAGTTAAAAAAAAAATCCTGACAACCCTTTGAGCCTTCTTAAACAGTCGTATATCAAATTACTTCATAGGAATGAATAGGCAAAATTACTTGTCCACACATAAGACACTGCCAAATGGTATATCAAAAGTGCTGGTCACAAAAGACAGCTGTGGACCAGAAGGGAGTGGACAACTCACAACTACAGTGAGAAGATTACCTTTACTACAATTTATATCTTATAGCTTTCTAATAGGCCAGAGAATAGCATTTTTTTTTTGTGTGACTGCTTCTTTAAACAGAGTTTTACCCTGACTAAGCTGCCACCTCAACTTTGCCTACTTAAATGAGTTGTCTCTGAGACAACACCTTTTGAATTACAGTTGAAACTGCACTCATCTGATAACCATGAGTGCATCTCCTAGCAGCCCTAGCAAACAGCTGATTTTTAGTGATGAGCGGCAGGGGCAATATTCGAATTTGCGATATTTCATGAATATTTGGTAGAATATTCGTCATATATTCGTGAATTCGAGATTATTTTTTTGATTACGAAAAATCGGCAATGTAATATACGCGTAATGCGTGCGAAATACAGGCATGGGTCGCTATAGCTAAATTTTTCAAGCTGCTAGAAGTTTCCTGAGACTGGAGAAAATGGTTGGCACAGCAGAACATTACAATAGCTTTATATGCAGATAGAGTGCTCCAATACATTCACTATTGCGAAATCGGCACTAATGATGCAAATATTTTGGCGCAATATGTGCAACTTAAAATTTTAACAGGTCTGACTACTTATTAGAGATTGGTGCACTAAGTATTGTTGTGAACTTGTAACATCACAGCACTATGTATGTATGTAGCATAGATACATACGTACATACATACAGTACTATGAATGTAGAATCATCTACACTATGTCACTATCTAACCTACACTGACTATCTCCCACTAACTATCTGTATTAAATATATATAAGCTAACTAACTAAGTATCTAATGTAATGACACAGGAAAGCAGAGAGCACAGCAATGACACTGCTGTCTCTCTCAGATCTGCAAAATACTGCATACAAGGGCTGCTAGGCAGTTTCTTATATAGTAAGGGGGAGGCAACTCCTATTGGTTGCTAGGGATGTTGCTAAGCAAAGATATTGCAGCCTTCTCATTGGCCCACAAGCAAGAAGGGAGGTTACTGATGGAAAAAATAAATCTAGAATATTCGAAATTACGAATATCACTATATTCTAAATATTCGCAAATTCTAGAAGTGCCGATATTCGAGATTAATATTCGCTATTCGAATATTCACGCCCAACACTACGGATTATGCTAGGGTACACTGTGACCAGGGCATGAAAAGAAGGGTCTTCTTAATGAAACATGCCTAGTGTCTCCTTTTAGACAATCTCGTATCAGCACCTGTTTTACTGAGTTCAAGGTAAGGTTAGTTTCACACTAGCTTTAAAACAATCCGACAGGCTGTTCTGGCATATGAATAGCCCACCAGTTTATTGTATCCGGCATAGCCGTATACTGCCTTGCCCTGCCAGAGCCCATTTACTATAATAGGACACAGCGGGGATCTAGCTGGTTTCTGGCATGAGTGCTGAGATTCAACTGGACAAAAACCAGTGCAAGTACAGTTTTTTTGTCCAGCTGAATCTCGGCACTCATGCTGGAAAAAGATGGATCCCCACCGGTTCCCAATATACTCAGTCTGGTACCAGATAGTTTAAACGCTAGTTTGAAAATAACCTAAGTCTCAGATGGGCATTTCCACCCCCTTTCACTATGTACATAATAATGCAGAATTCTTACCATTTGTGACCTGATTTATCTGGTCCTTTGTATTGTAAGGGATTGCTCTCTCTCAGGGGTCACAATCACAGACTTCTTCACAGACAACAGGATTTACTGTCCAAACTGGTGCTTTATTTTGGCATTTCAGCACCCACACAAACATAAACATCAAATAAACACCTGCCCGTCTAGGCACTTCCTCATACACAGTAGTTTTCCCTGACTCACCTCTAAGCACAGCTTATACACAGGGTTTCAGGCTCCAAGCCTTAGCAGGTCTGCTCATCAGACACAAGTCCAGACAGGAAAGAGATCAGGCTTCCTCAGCCATATATGGTCCAGCAGCCTCCAGGGTGTGACCACACCAGCACCCTTGGGGGGAGATGGTCTAGAAGTCCTCCCGACTCTGACCGTGCGACCCTCTTTCTGTAGGCATCGCTGGGCCCCACAAAGTTCAGGCCTTACAAAGCCTTGTAGCCCCTCAGCCCTCCTGGCTGAGACCACACAGAACCTCTGTAGGCCTCTGTTTCCAAGTTTTCTCTCTCAGACTGACACACAGAGGGTTGGTTTTATCCCTGCTTGATTACAGCAGGCCTCACCTGTGATGACCTCAGGTAAAACACAATACCCGGGCTGGAAGGGTGTGGACTGTCAGATCCCACTACCAAACCTATCCACCAGTCCAAATGAAATCCAGCCCAGAACAAAATGTAAACAAAACTGTCTCAGCAAACTACACTTTGTTGAAACCCCTACAGCTTTCTGGATTTTATTTATCTCACCCAGTTGAGGTATCTGGTTGGGATATACACACCTTCCAGCACTTATACCGTACACATCACCACAGTATCTAAAT
Organism: Bufo gargarizans; assembly: GCF_014858855.1. NCBI lineage: Eukaryota > Metazoa > Chordata > Amphibia > Anura > Bufonidae > Bufo > Bufo gargarizans. The sequence continues at coordinate 288,287,293 of NC_058082.1, forward strand.
CTTGTTCACTCACAGTCAGAACTACACCACTAATGTACAAGCATTCATTGACGGTAAACATTTTTATAATAATTTTTGCTAGAATACATCATGACTGTTACATCATATGAAAGTTGCCTGTGCACTGGTTATAAAACAGGTCTTACTTATGGGAGTTAAGGTGGGAAAAATGCCACAATTAGCTGAACCTGAAGTATAAATATAACTGAAGATAGTCTAGAACAGCCCAAGTCCACAGCAGAAGAAATAGAAATGTCATAAATTCCCATGTACTAACATTGTCACTGCTCTAAAATTCACAACCTTGAGGTATATGAACCATTGCCATTAATTACATAGTGCGCCTTAATGAACCCTAACAGAAGTGATTATATTAATCATATTGTTACTGATACATAGAAGTGGAAACCTGCTCATAATCCTGCTACATGACTGACCGCTTCATATATCCCAAATGGCTAAATATACCGCCATTATATATGACATGTCTTCCAAGAATTCTCCTTTGTCTCATGCTTGCCCTGTCAAATATGGTCTATTCTGGGCTATAGTTTTCATTAGCAGCTGATGCCATTTGCTACAAGTGCATAAGCATGATAGTATGAAAAGAAATCTCATCAGGAACATAGATGTTTCAAGCAGGCATCATGAATGAAAAGAAGAAGCTCTGAACCATCATGTAACATTCCATACATTGAATATTCTGTTGTGTCTGACATCTCTGAAGGGTGCATGAACACTTTCTAAAAGCAAGGCTGACAGTTCGGCAGTATTGTAATGCCTGGCTCTTAGGCCGTCTTTCTGCAGAGTGGTCTGATAATGTAAAAATGCTTCCCCAACTTTGACAGTTCAAATGTTTCAGTCATTTAAAGAGAAACATTGTTGCATTGTGGCTCTTAAGTGAACAAGAGTCTCTTTTATTTCTGTAGAGAGGGCAAGGAGGGGGGGGGGGAGAAAAGGGATAGAAGTCAAATTTGGGATTGTGCTGTTTAGAGCAGGGAGGTCACAAGGCCTTAATGCATTTAGCATTGACTGCCCCCTCTTGTAGTGCGTCTATTAGTGAGTAATTTGATTTGTACCTATTCATTTGCAGTCCCTGCAGCAGCTCTGAGCTGGCCCCATGTATAATTGGTGCTGTCTCTATTTTTACTTCATTAGATTAGCCCTGACTCCTGGCCACTTGTTGTCTGCGCTTGTCTGCCCATTTATACAACCTAATGTAACACAAAATTCATTACTGATCACATTACTTTCAACTCTGAAGCCAGTCTTGTGATAAACATTTTCTTAACCGTTTAGAAGCCAACGTTTTCTGGACTAGACACAAGACAAAGACACATCTAGCAGAGTGAGACAATCGATATCTTAATAATGCTAAGTAGATACAAATGCATTGACACAATACAAATGAGGCCACTGAGAGTACTGTGCAGCTGGAGTCCATATATCTGGAATGAGTCGTCAAGGCCTGCATTCATTGCATGGATGAACTTTCTGACATTTACTCATTTCTTGCTGTATAGGCACTCAGACTTTTAGCCAAGGTCAAAGTGTAATAAGGAAACCTTTTCCAGTTATACTACTTTAAACTTTTTAAAACTAAATAAGATATTATACCTGAAGTGCCTGGCGCTAAAGGGATTTGTCTGTTATTATGGCGCACAAACAGTCTTGATTTATGGACAATGAAAAGATGGTAGACAGTGGTAGAGGGGTGGGATGAGTATAGATAAAATCTTCCAGAGTCTGGTAGACAGCCATAGTAATGTTTCCAAAAAACTTGTCAATATTAATTGAAAATTGTATATATAGAATTATAATTTATAATATAGTCTATTTAAAGCCATGTTTTTTTATTTACATTTTTTTTTTCCATTTGTAGTTTAAAATGTGTGCCATGCTTACAAAATCTTAAAAACCACTTCATTACAGGTCAATTTTCAGTTTTTGTTTTTCACTCCTTGCCATTTCTGAGCCATAACTTTTTTATTTTTCCATTTACATAGCTGTATGAGGGCTTGTGTATTGCGGGACAAGAATTCTGTAATGGCATCATTTAATATTGCATATGATGTAGTGGGCAGCTGGAAAAAAAATTCTAAATGTGGTGGAATTTGAAAAAATGGGAGGCCGCCACAGTTTTAGGGGTTTTGTTTTTTTGCTGTTCAAACAAAGATCATGGGCGGACACCAGGAGTTGGACCTACATCAATCTAATATCTTAAGGATAGGTCATTAATATTTAAGCCTCAGAAAACCACTTTAAGGTATCCAGGTGAAAAGGGTTGAAAATATTTATTTTATTTGGATGGGGAGGGGTTAAAGTAATTTACTCATAGATTATATTTTTAAAAATAGACTATAAAATGTAATAGAGTTATAGCAGCAGAAAAGATATAGGCATACTTAAGTAAATTGTGTATCAACCCTGAATAACTACAATGCTTCTAAGGCATTGTTCACAGTCTGTGACCAAAGAGACATGGCTGCCATATGCCAGATAATGCTCCCACCTACAATGGACAGTTGATCCCTCCTTTTCCTCTGCTGAAGCTGGCACCGATCAGAGGAACCAGAGATAAGATCTCTGAAATATGAGGCTAAACTATGTGCAAAGATATGCACACTAACATCTCACTAAGCCAATGCATTATTGATCCGGTAAAGAACATCCTATTGGATTACAAATTTGGAGAGCATCTTTTTGAAGATGAGCGTATATACATTTTTAAACACATTGTGTACTTCATCAGACAGAATAACAGCAGGCTGTACAAAGAAGCTGTCAAAAAAGTATTTTAGGATTAGTATATCCTTCCACCTCTAATCTGGTTAACACTGAAATAATATAAATAATAGAATTGAGGATCTTAGATGATGACGAGATTATTAATATCATGTACCCCCCGTTATGATGGGGGTGTTTAGACGTGCCATACAATGGATTCTGTAAACAGTTTGTTTATAGTAGGTGACATATACCAGTGCTAATCTCTTTTCCTGGCATTTCTGTGCTATTTCCAGGTAATTACTAGCTATGCATACAACATTTGATACAAGCTCCAGGGAATGTAGCACCCCCAGTAAGCCTCTCCTGAAATATATCTCATATGCTGCATTCCAATGCACCATCATTACAGAATATGTCACAGTATCATGTTCATGTATTATTTTTTATTTTATTTTTAGCTGAAATACTGAATTTTTACTGGCTAGGTGGGGTGGGGAGGGTGTCGTTGGGGATATTTATTTTCTTAGCTTATCAAAATGTCCATTGTCTAGGACAGGTTTTCTGATAGTATTGGTGATGACATGATATTGGTTCTTATTTATTAATAATGGCAGAGGGTTGTTGGAGAGAATAGTGTCTAATTTATGATAAGGGGATCAATAGTTCATCAATATGTACTGGTTGCACAATCCATTTAACTCCCACCATAGCAGCTTTCATATAACTTCTTAGATGCTAAAGTCAATAGCAACTGTGTTATCTAATGAGTTTGACTGCGAAGGGGCTTCCTCTGTCAGCCCAGTGCAGCCTGCACAATATCATCATGCCAGTTGGGGTCCACACGTATGGCCTAACAGAGTGCCTTCCACTAATAGTGCTAAGTATACTATGTATTCTAAAGCATTTTATCTACTCTCTAGTGGATAGCACATCTGCAATATCCAGTCCCCATAGCTCTGTGTGCTTTTATTGTGTAAAAAAAACTATTTGATACATATGCAAATTAACCTGAGATGAGTCCTGTACGCGAGATGAGTCGGGGACAGGACTCATCTCAGGTTAATTTGCATATGTATCAAATCGTTTTTTTTACACAATAAAAGCACACAGAGCTATGGGGACTGGGTATTGCCGATGTGCTAGCGGCCATCTAGCAACCCATGGCCTAAGCTCTATACACAAAATCCCGGTGACAGGTTCCCTTTAATAATCCATCAGCCCCCAAATTGATAGTATGGGATACGAGGAAAGCTTTCTTAAGAGGGCTATTGATAGCTGACATAAAATAAATAAATAAATAAATTAATCCAAGTTTACCGTACATAAGTTAATAGCGGAGGTAGAGGCAACAGAAGCGGAGTACATCGTTACTCCGGATGTGACAATGGAAAAGAGATGGCGGGAGGCACAGCAAAAACTGACAATTACTAACTGCACAAAATAAAAGTTTTTTTCAGAAACAATCCTACTATGAAGAAGGAAAAAAAAGCAGGCAAACTGTTAGCGATAATCTCTAAAGCCCAACAACAAACAGCATACATAGCGGCCCTTAGAGATAGAGAGGGGAACATTTACATGTCATCAGAGCATATACTCAAAATCATGCACTCATTTTACTCTTCTCTATATGAGGTCAAGATGTGAGCATCGGATGAGGAATTGCACGGGTTCCTCCACTCGATTCATTTGAATACCCTCTCTGAAGAACAAAGAAACATGCTTGATGGGCCTATAACAATAAAAGAAATGGAATTAGCCCTAAGTGATATGTCCAATAATAAAGCCCCATGCAAAGATGGGATACCAGTAGAAATATAAATCTTATGCTTCAACACTTCTGCCACAGTTGTTGGAGGTATGTGAGGAAGCTAGAGATTCAGGCAGATTACCACCATCCATAAATGAGGCCATAATTATATTACTACCAAAACCAGGTGAAGACATTTTAGAAGCAGACTCCTATAGGCCTATATCTTTGCTTCCAGTAGACGTGAAGATATTGGCAAAAGTACTGACAAATCGTCTAAATATGGTAATAACGTCTCTCATACATACTGACCAAGCTGGCTTTATGCCAAATATGTCCACAGCTGTGAATATTAGGCGTCTGTACGGGCCAGGTCCACACCTTGAATGCGGCGGTCGCATCTCTTGATGCGGCCAAAGCATTTGTTAATGTGGAATTGCAGTATCTGTGGTCTGTACTTAAGAAAATGGGCTTTGGCCCTGAGTTCATAAAGTGGATACAATTATTATATGCTAGTCCTAGAGCGTCAGTGAGAGTAAATAGCAATCTTTCAGATTCATTTCAAATTTTTAGGGGGGGACTAGGCTGGGGTGCTTTTGTCACCGCTATTATTTGGCGTGGCGATGGAGCCACTGGCTGAAGCCTTGAGAACTGCGGGCCTAGTGAAAGGCTTTCAATATGGAAATCTCACTGAAAAAGTCGCACTATATGCAGATGACTTACTGCTATTTTTAGAGGATTGGGAGACATCCCTTCCGGAGGCTATTAAGGTCATAAATTACTTTGGCCAGCTGTCTGGATTAACCATAAATTGGTCAAAATCTGTCATAATGCCCCTGTCTAACAAAGGGAATTCGACCCCGTTAGGTGTACCGGACCTCAAAGTCGTTACATCTTTTAAATACTTAGGGGTGAAAATATCTGCTGATACACGTGAATTTGGAGACCTGAACCTGGTACCTTTACTTGAAAGGTCCAGAAGTAAAATGCAAGCGTGGACTAAGTTACCTCTTACGATGATTGGTAGAGCCAACCTTATTTAAATGATTCTCATGCCCCAGTTGTTGTATCTTATCCACAATGCACCAACATGGCTCCCACTTCGGTTCTTCTATAAGGTTAATGCAATCTTTAGAGACCTCATATGGAAACGAGGTATCCCGCATATAAAAATTAGCTACATTACGGAGACCTAAAACGCATGGGGGATTAGCTATACCAGACCCGTGGGTGTATTATATCGCGGCCCAATTACAACATATCAGGGGTTAGGGAGATAGCGAAAATCTAAACAAGACGGGGAGGATTGTGAAACATCTTATAGGAAAACAATGTCTACTATCAGCCCTAGAAGATGGTACCTTCTATAGTAGAAGTACACAATATCAGATACTAGGTGTGATGCAAAAAATCTGGTGGAAAGCCAGGTCTATGGCTAAAATAACTCGATATACAGTATATATACGCCAATATGGCCAAATTATATGTATAAAGAAATAGGCAAAATATTAGAAATGAAGATGTGGGAGTGATATGGTCTTAATAAGATGGCTCATTTATTCTCTAATAATACCCTAAAAGAATTCACACAATTACAACAAGAATTTAATATACCACATAAATACTTTTATTTATATTTACATCTTAGACATGCATCACAATCACAAGAAAAACAAGAAAGTATTGTTCAGGCACCAAGACATAGTATTATAGATCTTACCACAACACAGGGAGCACAAATGGGGTGATACTACAAAACTTTTATGGAAATGCACTACACAAAAATAAGCCATTAGGATTGTATGGAAAATGGAAGTCTGATATAGGAGATCTGACTGAGGACTTATGGGATGGAGTAATGCAGAATATTCAAATAATAGCGGTGAGTGAAGCGCAGAGGGTATCACAGTTATACTTGATGCACAGGGTATACAGAACCCCGGTATTATTAAAAAAGATAGGATACAGAACTGATGACTGTTGCCCAAGATGTATAATGCAGACCTAATTCATCTAATGTGGAATTGTCCTAAACTTAGGAGATACTGGATAGAAATTGTGGAATTGATAAATTTCAAGCAAATATAGATGCTACACCACTAACATGTGTTCTAGGATGTGTCACGGTACTGCCAGGAATAGCGAAGAAAAAAACTGCCATTATGCTCATTTTATACCAAGCAAGGAAAAGTATTGCACAACACTGGATTGACCCACAGCCGCCAACACTACAAGAGCTAGTAAATAGGTACATACCTTAATAAGGTTAGAAAGATATGTCTATCAGAAGAGAGGCTCAATTAAAAAGTTTGAGATAATATGGTTCTCTGGGTTAAAATACTATAACACTATTTAAGAGTATAATAGTAAGGCGAACCAATACTATTGTAAGCTAAATTAATCACTGAAGTTGGGAGGTATGGATGTTAACTGTACGACTGGTGTGTGAAATGGGATTCTGAGGTCTGATCATGACGAATTAGAAGCCCGTGTTTGCATGGGACATGCAGGAGGAGATCCATTGTGGAGATAAATTCTGGACTTTAAATGGTTTCAGGACTGAAGAAGGAATAGGAGGGAGGGAGAGGGTGGGTGAAGGGGATTGTTATTGTAATACTAAAATGTTTTATACAAAACTTTAATAAAAAAATATCTGATTTAAAAAACAAAATAAAACCTCATACAGCTGGATCAAGGAGTGTGAAATATTTAGAAGGAACGCTTTTTACAAACATTTATATACACTGCTTTTTGTAATAAATAGTAAATATTCTTTTTCTGTATATTGTGTTCAGTTGTCAATAAAAAAAAGTTTTGTTCCAGGTTTTTTATGAAGGTTGTGCCTCATAGAAAGCAGATATTTACTCACAGTCAAATTTTCCTTTGAAACAACAAATAAGATGTTGACTATAGAGATTAATTGGAGTGGGACTTTTTGACGAAAACATTGTGAGCGATGGACAGCTAAGACTATCCCTCTATAAATACTGCTATTTGCTGCAAAATGGTCTAAGACACTTGCAAACAAATGTCATTTGTGAAACTTGAGTGCCCAGCTATGTAAGTTGTTTGAGATATTTAATTAAAATGAAGTCTTAATAATATGTGGAACAATGCATCCCCATCTTATACCCTTACAATGACCCTTCACTAAACAGCTTACATGTCCCATGATGTGTATTTAAAGGGTTTGTCCAGGTTCCCCACATTGATGACCTATCCTAAGGATAAATAATCAATATCAGACCAGTAGGGGGTCCAACTCCCGGCTGAGCAGCTGTTCGATGAGACCACAGCGTTCATGTTTACCTACTCGCCGGAAACATTGCAGTGGAGGAGCTGTGTCATTACAGCTGCTCTGTCCCATTAAAGTGAACAATTACACTGTTCTTTTACTAAATTTGCCTGTGTAGCCCATGCCTTTCCATAAATTTGAGTTGAGTGCACAGCATAGATCAAGATAGCACTATAAAATAGATAAAGAATATAAAACAACTGATATCTGAGCCCTTTATTTCTATGATTTGTGCAATGCTACACCATTTCCAAGAGGGTTTCTGTATTAATGTTTGAATGATTATTGCATAGTGAGTTCATGCAATAAGACTACATTTAAACAATAGTGAAAACTGTCAGTTATTCATGACCATTTTTCAACAATTTTAGCATCCATTTTCTGGCCCTCTGCCCATTTTTAATGGCCGTCTTTCATCCGTTTTTAATGGTCATTAAAATGTAATGATTTTTATTTAAATCCCAGCCCCTACAGTATACATAATGTCCTCTGTAGTGACCCCCGGCATTAATAATGTTCACCATAGTGGTTCTCTGCACTAATAATGTCCTCCATAGTGGCTTTCAGCTGTAATAATGTTCCTCATAGTGGTCCCCAGCAGTAATAATGTCCTCCATAGTGGCTTTCAGCTGTAATAATGTCCATAATAGTGGTCCCCAGCAGTAATAATGTCCTCCATAGTGGCTTTCAGCTGTAATAATGTCCATCATAGTGGTCCCCAGCAGTAATAATGTCCTCCATAGTGGCTTTCAGCTGTAATAATGTCCATCATAGTGGTCCCCAGCAGTAATAATGTCCTCCATAGTGGCTTTCAGCTGTAATAATGTCCCTCATAGTGGTCCCCAGCAGTAATAATGTCCTCCATAGTGGCTTTCAGCTGTAATAATGTCCATCATAGTGGTCCCCAGCAGTAATAATGTCCTCCATAGTGGCTTTCAGCTGTAATAATGTCCCTCATAGTGGTCCCCAGCAGTAATAATGTCCTCCATAGTGGCTTTCAGCTGTAATAATGTCCCTCATAGTGGCCTCCAGCAGTAATAATGTCCCCCATAGTGGCTCCCAGCATAAATGATGTCTTCCTTAGATGTCTTCCGGTAGGTTGGACCCTGGGAGAAGTCAGCTACCATGGGAGGATAAGCAACTGGCCGGTACTAAAAGTTATACAGGAAGAATGGCCTCATTACTTTCAGGGACAGGCTGAATTATCTTAAGTATATCGGTTTCTATGCCACATCATTTGGCTTTACTGTATCGATAAGACGGACGCTGGCCCTGTCCAAGAGTGGGGGCACATCCATATGTATTGGTACTTCATCTGGACACAATTCCAGTGACATTCCGTTATATCTACATTTGAGCGTCCAATCTATCATTACGGTCGATTCATATTACATTCCTCCCTTCGCTCCTCCCAGTAAGGTCATCTGGTCCAACCATTTTTAATTTTAATCTTGTTTTTGACGCTCATCTGATATCATCTTTTGACCGTCATTTGACACCGTAGTCTGTCCAGCAGGTATATTGGGGCGGTCCCAGTGCGGGCCTCTCTCTGCTGGACATCTACTACTTTATTCACTCTATAATATCCAATTGCCCCCTGATGACCCCACACAGTGGGGGAAACGCGTTGGGGTTGAGCACAGATACGTCTGTGTCTCCATTAGGTATCTTGTTAGGTGTCGTTTTTGTTTTTGTTTTGTAGTCATTTGCGTAGTGTACCTGTCGGTAACATTACCAATAGGGCAGTATACACTGTGCAATTTGGGGATATCCTGTATGTCCATGCCCAACTTTGTCCAGCAATACGGTCATTACCAGCCCGCACACTGTAGGGTGAACTAGGAGTTGCCAGGTAGGTTCGAGGACGGGGGGTCTCCACCATTAGGAGTCGCCCCTGGGCAAAGGGCCTAGCTTTAGGATCATTATTAGGGTTATCTATCCCCCTATTTTAGGTATTGGTGAACATCTTGTGCATGGACTTCATAGGACTTTTTAGGTGATGTAATAATATTAATAAAAACCATTTACGATTAAGGGTTAGAATATAGCTGGATTAGTAATTTTTCTTTTCAACCCACTTTATCCAATTACATTTAATAAGGCTGGTTCCTTTTCTTCCTTAGTGGCCCCCAGAAGTAATAATGTCCTCTATAGTGGCCACCAGCAGTAATAATGCCCTCCATAGTGGCCACCAGCAGTAATAATGTCCCCCATAGTGGGCCCCATCAGTTATAACATCCCTTAGGCCCCTTTCACACCAGCGTGACGGATTAGGTCCGGATGCGGTCAGAGTGCGTTCATTGAAACTCGCACTATTTGGCAAGCAAGTTCAGTCAGTTTTGTCTGCGATTGCATTTAGTTGTTCAGTTTTTTCCGCGCGGGTGCACCTGCACTTGCTTCCGTATGCAATGCGTTTTTCACGCAGCCCCATTCACTTCTATTGGGCCAGGGCTGCGTGAAAAACGCTGAATATAGAACATGCTGCGATTTTCACGCAACGCAGAACTGATGCATGAAAAAACAACGCTCATGTACACAGACCCATTGAAATGAATGGGTCAGGATTCAGTGCGGGTGCTATGCGTTCACGTGACGCATTGCACCCGCTCTGAAAATTTGCTCGTGTGAAAGGGACCTTAGAGTGGCCACCAGGGTTAATCATGAACATCACTATTATGCCAAAAAAGAAACAAAATATGTCAACTACTTGCACGCATTGGGACACTCACTCTTCACTGAAGGCAGAAGGCCCAGACACTCCCAACGTGATGATGTCAGATCCTTCTGCATCCTGTGAGGAGCGAGTGTGCCAGTGGATGAGGCATTCATTTTTTCATTTAACCCCTGAAAGGCTATTTTCATTAGTGTACCCATATTTAACAGACGTTAGACAAGTACATTCTTGTCTAAGTGGCCATTAAAACAGGCCCATTCATTTCAATGGGGTCCTGAGCCACAAATAGCACATATTTTTTTATGGCCGCTATTCAGTGGCCATGTGAATAGCTCTATAGACTGCAATGGTTTTCATTAGGCTGTTTGCATGTGAATTTAGTCTAAGAATATTTGATATTTTTGGCAAATCAGTGGAACTGGCCAACCATCTTATGTGAATTGGATGTTTGGACGGCATTCGTAAGCCCAGTGATTGGCTGAGTGGACCTTTCCTTGTATTTCTAGTGTGTTAAACTGTGACATGAAAGAGGGAGTAGTATCAGAATGGTAGTAAAGAGTGACTGGTGGAGGTGAGTAATGCATCTATTTATGTTTAACATATTCTTGCCCATTTTTTATGATCCCAGAAAAAATCCTTTAAGGCCTTATGCACAGAGCATGGGGAGGAAGGGGAGAATGCATTTGGCTGACAATTATGAAGGCGTATTGGTGTTGTGGCTTCTGTTGTGCAGTATGTTGTCTTGTGTTTGTGAGGACACCACACATTGTTGAATTTTTACAGGCAGAGGAACACTTGATAAGATCTCACAAAACCTAATACTCATTATTCAATTATCATGTGAGGCATCTTAATTGCTCAGTAGTGTAGGTTCTTAATTATAGAAGGAGTTGCTAATCTGATGGCAATCTAGTTATCGGAAGCTCAGGAGGCTTTTTGTCAGCGTCTGTATCTGATATACATGTCAGGCAGGGCAAAACAGACTATTGGTTCATTAAATTGGTAAACTGGTAGTTAAAAAAGTTTGTCTAATGTCTGACTAGAAACAAGGAAATACCAAGTGGCAGACAAGTCTAGTGTCCTGAAGGAGCAGTTAGAAGACACAAAGATGTCTAGGCAGCATGTTCATACTGTATGAAAACTTTATACTTGGTACATGAATTGTTATATCGTCCAGGTACTTTACAAAGTTACTGTACAAGGAAATTTTACTTAAATTTATCTTAAAGGGGTAGTCCATAACATTTTTTTATACTATTGCCCCCAACATGAGATCTATGAAAGGAAATTTATCTACCTGCTCCCCTACTCTCAGTTTCCGGCTCTGTAGGTCCCAGAATGTCTTCACTGCTCTTCATGTTCCACCTGTACAGATGGGGTGACATGCATTTCTGAAACCAGTGAATGACTTCAGCAGTGTCCTCAAATGGCACATGACCCAACAGTGATATGACTCTTAGAGACACCTTGCAGCTGTAGTCAGTCATTGGCTACGGCGGCACATGTGACCCTGTCTATGTAGAAAGTCTACTTGCGGAAACCCAAAGTGCATTGAAGACCTAAGACCCACAGAGCTGGAGCCGAGCAGCAGCAGCAGATAAGTATAGTTCCTTTCACAAGTCCCGTGGGGGTGAAGATGGATTTTAAACCAAAAGTTAATTGTGAAACCACTCCTTTAAGCACAGATTTTTTTTATTTGTAATATAACTTTTACAGTCTTTCTGTATGTTTTACACACAATAGCTGAGGCATATATCATTAGGTGATCATGGATTTTAGAACTTAAAGGGGCTTGGCAAATTCCCCCCCACTTTACCGGACCTGTAAAGGAAAGATTACTTACCTGCTTCACATTTCTCGCTCCTCGCTCCTTCTCCTCCAGGCCTGGGATGCCCCTCTGAGCTCCCTCGGTGTAAACTTCTGCTTTGACATCCATTCACTTGTCATGACAGTGACCGGCTCACCTTATGACAAATGTTCACATGACGCAAGGGGATCCAGGAAGCCAGTAATTGGCTGCAGTGATTGAGCCCAGCAGAGCAGGCCTGGAGGAGAAAAAGCGAGAAGCAAGTAAGTATTCTTACCTTTACAGGAACAGTAAAAGTAGGGAGGAAGGTTTTGCCAACACCACCCCATTCTTGCACAACCATTTTAAGCCTTCCATACACTTGAGATATCACTCCCAATCCCCCCATCGACATGCAGAATTGGAGAGGGGAGAAAGCTGCCGCCAGACACCTGTCAGCATCTTATTTTATCAAGAATGAAAATATTAGGTATGTTGATATTCAACATGCCCAACCTCCTCCAAAGTTTTAAAACACACGTGAAAAAAAACCTGCACTTTGAAGCCATTTTTATGGCATTTTTACATAAATTTTTTATTTTTTCATTTGTGGCAACGTTCATGCGATTTTTGAAGTGCTATTTAAAAGTTTATGGGCAAAGATGCCATATCTTCATCAAGTCTCATTTTGAAAAAAGGAAAAAAATTACTTGATCGAAACAATTTCATGAAAATGCCAAACCAAACGCAAATCAAAAATGCTGGTTGGTATGCAGTGTCATATATTTTCCCTCAAAAAGAAAGCTGAAAAAGATTATACTAAACTGTATGTGAAACTGGCCTTAAAGTATCCCTCATTATTTGCTTACTTTATTTAATTGAGCATTACAGCAGTGGGACCTTTTGACCAGTTTTAAATTAGGGCTACTCTGCAACTTTTTGTAGCACCTCAGATTTTAACTATTGAATCAATAGTTAAAATCAATCAGTAGCTCTTCAAGAAGTCACAATGTAGCCCAGGCCTTAAAGGGGTTGTCTGGGTCAGTGGCGTGCCTAGGGTGTTTGGCACCCGGCGCGGTTCCTTTCTCTGGCACCCTCCAATACCTAAAAAAAAGTTGTACCCCCTCACAGTAGTATTGCCCTCATTGTACAACCTTCACAGTAGTTTTGTACAGATGTGTGCCCCCTCACAGTAGTTATGCCCACATTGTTCCCTCTCACAGTAGTTATGCCCACATTGTGCACCCCTCACAGTAGTTATGCCCTCTCTCTGCCCCTTTCACAGTTGTAATGCCCTTTTTGTGCCCTCTTCACAATAATAATCCTAATTGTGCTCCCTTCACAGTAATAATCCCCATTGTGCTCCCTTCACAGTAATAATCCCCATTGTGCTCCCTTCACAGTAATAATCCCCATTGTGCTCCCTTCACAGTAATATTCCCCATTGTGCCCCCTTTATAGTAATAATCCCCATTGTGTCCCCTTCATAGTAATAATCCCAATTGTGCCCCCTTTATAGTAATAATGCCCACTGTGCCCCCTTCATAATAATAATGCCCATTGTGCTCCTATTGACAGTAATAATGCCCATTGTGCCCCCTTAATACGAGTAATGCCCACTGTGCTAGCAATACCCTCTGTGCCCCCTCCATAGTAGAAATCCCCATTGTGCCCCCTTCACAGTAATAATGCCCACAGTGCCCCCTTCACAGTAATAATGCCCACTGTGCCCCCTTCACAGTAATAAAGTTTTCTGTGCCCCCTCCTCCATAGTAATAAAGTCCTCTGTCTCTGCCCCCTGCATAGTAATGCAGATTGTTCTGCAACAACGTGTGGGCGGAGCTTATGTAGATTTACGGACTGCAGGCTCCATCCACACATGCCGCCAGTGCAATCTGTAACTGCAGGCTGAATGGTGGAGCAGGGAGAAGTCTGTGCACCGACAGCCTGAAGGAGGAGGGGAGCGCTGGGAGCTGAGCGGTGAGTGACAGGACTGCAGCTCCCAGCGCGCCAGCAATGAGCGCTTCCATCTGTATTGATGAAAGCGCTCATTGCTTCTAGCACACCCCTGAGAGCCGACACCTGTGGTGGACCGCCTCCCACGCCTTCCCCTTAGTACGCCACTGGTCAGGGTGTTTAATACTGAAGACCTATCCTGGATAGGTCATCAATATCTGATTGCTAGGGGTCCAACTCCAAGCCCCCCGCCGTTCAACTGTTTAAAGAGAATGCCATGAGTGTTGCAGTCTCATTCAAGGCCAGTGACGTTATGTTCAATATGGCTGAGGCCCAGCTTAGTCCCATTCAAGTGAATTGGGCAATACCAAGCATAGCCACTATCCAATGGATGGCGCTGTGCTTAATAAGCTGCAAGGAGGCCACAGCGTTCACCGGAGCTCCACTTCCTCTTCAAACAGCTGAAAAGCGGGGGTGCCTGAAGTTGGACCTCCATGGATCAGATACTAATGATGACCTATCCTGATTATTAAACACTCGGACAATCTCTTAAAACCAAGGCACCTGCAAACACAAAGAGAACATAAAAGCCTCATTCAGATGTTCTCATTGCTGAATTTTTTAACTAGGACCCCAGTGCTGTGAAGCAACAGTGCTAATCACTGAGTGACCATTGCAAACCAGAGAACAATTGCATTGCTATAGGATGAAGATCCAATTTAAAAATTGCTGTAGTCAGTACAAAAAGTCATCTATACTAGAATAATGCAGATGTATTCCATGCACTTACATATCCTTGTGTTAGTATTACATGGGTGTGGGTTTACACAAATGTCCAGTGAGTTCTTCTACTTTTCTATTAAGAGATAAATTACATTTTGCTTTTAAAATATAAAACAGACTACTCTTAGAAAACCAATGCAGGCATTCTGTAAGTGAGAATTTATCTTCTGATCTAGGTAAATAGTGTCTGATCATTTAACAGTTATTATAAATGATGGCTTTTTAAGCGCTTGGTCCAGGGCTTATAGGCACCACATAGGGCTCCTCCAAGAGAGCCAGAGAGGGAGAGAACACCGTGACATATTGCAGGCATCCAGCCTAAAACATTGTAGTTGTAGATCCTGAGCTACGTCTTGTCACTAATGTAAGAAATGCAGGATTTGTGATGCATTTGTCTCAGCGCTATACTGGTTTGTTGTTTGACAAGTACAAAAGTTATTAAAGAGGATCTGTCACCTCCCCTGAAATGGCAGTTTTAGTAAATGCTTGCATTTCCCATGTAGTAACAATTCTGGAGCATCTATTCTTCTGACCCATGTGACTCAATTATTCTTATGTGTTGTGCGGTTCATCTATTATTCCTGTTGGTGAATAAATGGGTAGCGGTCTGCAATAAAGGTCCATCTGGGTGTTAGTAGTTGGGGGCGAGTCCCTGCACAGTCTGACACTGGCAACAGTGATTGGATAGGGTCATACTGTGCAGGGACACAGCCCAAACTGGTAACACACATCTGGAATAAGCAGGGACGCTCAACTTGCGGCCCTCCAGCTGTTGCAAAACTACAACTTCCAGCAAGCCCTGAAAGCCGTAGGTTGTCCATGCATGCTAGGAGTTATCGTTTTGCAACAGCTGGAGGGCCATGGGTTGAGCATCCCTGTAGTAGAGGAATGGCACAACATAGTTATATGAACCAGTTGCAATTTAGTTTAACCAGTTCAAGACTGGGCCATTTACACCCCCACCCCCATTTCTTTCCTGACCAGGCACATTTTCTATTCGGTTATGTAAATCATTTTTATGACGTTTTTTTTCTCCAGTAATACATGAGGCTTTATTTTTGTCATTTTTATTTTATCACTTAAAAAAAAAGTAAACAAAGGAGGAAAAATAGTCTGTTTTTCACATTTATACGTTTTTTATACTTATAGCACAACATGCATCTAACTTTTTTATTTATATGCATAATGGTCATTTTGATATATGGGATGTATGGGTTATGGTTGCTGGATTCAGAGCTAAATGCTGCAGTGTGACGTGTGGTGGCATTTTTTATTTTATTTTATCCTTACTATTTTTTATTTTTTATTTTACAATTTCTGCCACCCATAAGGTCATACAAGACCATTGGGGGTATTTAAAAATTCTATTTAGTTTTTTTAACTTATAGCTAAATTCTCCTGTAACTGGGACTGACATTTTACCCCAGCTACAGGGGGAATACAACCCCCAAATAGGTTGTTCAGGGATGTACAACCTCAATACAGAGCTGATCTTGGTCTGCTAAGACCCAGAAGCTCCTGTAGACGCCCAACACCGGCGATCCCATGACCGCTGAGACTGGAGCAGGAATCACTGCCGCTCGTTTAGCACTGTGTAAAGAGTGATGTAAAAGGCAAGGGCAGTAAAAAACTATCCTTGTCTTCTCTATGACTGAGGACTACCTTCTTCTGCATGATTAGTGTGTCTGTGCTGAGGAGATATGTGCCAACCACCCAGACATATATAGTCAAAGGGTGGTCAGCAAGCGATTAACAACCTAGAAATCCATATTATAATCTGCCATAAATTATGCTCTGTAGGGCTATAGTCAGAGTAGTAGAAAAACAGACATTGTGTATTCTACAAGTGAAATAGGAAATATCTGTGTGTGAAATTCCCTATGTACTGAACTTAGGCCTTACTCTAGTTATACAAACACCGAGATATCTTCAGTGGAATATGATAGTAATAGTATAACTTCCAATGAATAGAAGGATAGAACCGCACTCCAGATTGTCAGGAATGGGTCAAATGATCTTATTACCACCTCAGATCTAGAAATATTTTGGGTTACTTCATCAGACATTAAGCAAGTGTGATGTAGTAGAGCAGGGAAGATGTGAGCACTCCAGGTTCAAGTCCCAATTGCAGATGACCTGAATTCCCTGAGTTGAGGGCTACTAATGTCAGAAATTCACTACATCCTTCTGCTGACATCTGTTATCTCTCAAGTGAATTTACTACAGTGAAGATCTGATAACATTTCAATGAGATTATTATTATAGGGCTTCATTGACATGGCCATATCTGGGATCACACAGATCCTGAACATGGTGCACCTAGCCTGCTATGGACATATAGTATACTTTCATGTGCATCTAATTTTGCAGATATTTCCTTTCAATAATTCATAATTTTATGAAAAATAATAATGGTATGCTCCACACTATGTCACATCATATAGTACCTTGTGAAGGCACCATAAAAAGGCAAGCTGTGTGACTACTAGTTTGTAATATGGACCTCCGGGCACTCCATGTGTACCATAGAAGATCCATCCATACACCATTGCAGTTGTGCATGAACCCTTCAACATCATTGTAGTTTTATCAACACATATGATTGAACTATAGATGAGTTACTAAGTCAGATAATGATTTTCATGTTGGTCAAAATACCATGAATGCAGTTGACATGAGACATTGATTAGATGTTTGTGTGGAGATTGATACAATGTAATTTGTGATCTAAAACCTCACAGTAAAATCTATTATCTTTATAGAGGCAGAATTTGGTATTTGTCTGGTAAAAAAAAAGATAGTCGGTTCTGAATGATTAGAAGATAATTAGTTAAAAGGGAACATGGATAGTATATGGGCATGAAAACCACGCTGCCGCTAACAAGCAGCAACAAGTAACCCACGCAGATCTGCAGCCCCTGCCGGCACCATGAAGACTGTGCAGCAGCCGCTATGTGTGACAGCGCCCTAAAGGATGAATACTTTTTTGTTGCTAATGTGGTATTACCAACAAAATGGAAAATATAAATTTTACCAATATATATAAAAAATAATTGCCACTGTGTTGATTTAGGTCGTATCATTATATTCTTATTATTACTGCTGAGCAGAAGACATAGGGTTAAAAATGCTGCCCTCTCGCCCACTAGCATGCTTCATCTTTGTAGCTAAGGAATAGTACAATTTGGCCTCACTAAATGTTGTACTCCTCTATTAAGTGCACTTTCAGCCCTCCAGAAAAGCTTCGCTTGGCTTCTTGCCAGCAATATTTTACAGAAAAACCTGAGAAGCTTAATCTGTTTTTTCAAGTGAATAATTGAAAAAAATATATATATATATATATTGAAGGTGGGGGCAGTCATATAACTCCTAATGAGGAAAATAAAAACTTAGCTCTGGCCTTGTCCTGAATATATTGCTAGGTTTTATTTATAATTTTCTGTAAGGGCTCATTCAGATGACTGTATCAGTTTTTGCGGTCTGCAAATTGTGGATCCACAAAACACAGATACCAGCTTTGTGCGTTCCTCATTTAGCGAAATAGAACAGCCAGCCCTATGATAGAAATGCCTAATAGGACATGTTCTATCTCTTTTGCTGGGCCACTGAATGGAAGTACGGATGTAGACAGCCCATGCTGCACTATCCACATCTTTTGCAGCCCCATTGAAATGGATGGGTATGCATCCTTTCTGCAAAATTGCGAAACTAATGTCGACTCAAATGGTCGTGTGAATGGGCCCCTAAAGCAGAGATTTCTTCATGGTATGGCTAAGCACGCCAAACTGGCAAAGCTGGGTGACAATCCCTGTGGGACCTGCTAGGCTGTATTCACATGCAGTCATTTTGCAATGTTGGCAATTTTTTATGGCTTTTTTGTGGTTTTTTTAATGCTTTTTTTTGTTACTTTAAAGTCTATAGTGCATTATAAAGTCACTACAGCAAATCATTTTTTTGCATGCCATTTTTTGCAATGTGTTTGACAATGATGTCCAATGAGAGGGCTTGGCTCACAATCTCTGTTCTAGTTCAACCTAAAGGTGCTTAGTGGAGTTGAGATTAGGGTTCTGTACGGTCCACTCAAGTTTTTCAACACCAAACTCACCAACCATGCCAAAATCCAATAATATTCGTATAAAGCTAAGAACAAGAAGACCTTACTGCATACACTTGGAATACAAGCTTTATGTAAAAGAACGAGATCCTAAGAGGATACTAAAGGACTTAGAGACAGGAAAAAATATAAATGTTGATCGATTCAATTTTGTATTACTTTAATCTCAGAGTACAAATATTACAGGTTGTGAATCTTGCACATTTCAGATTTCTAGCAGAAAATCTGTTCTGACGATACTAGACATACTGTATATATAAAGCTACCTAAGATGGGTTTTCCAGGTTCAGAATTTTAATGACCTATCCTCAGGATAGGTAATCAATATCAGATCAGTGGTGGTCCAACTTTTGGGACCATCGCTAAGCTGCTTGAAAGCCTGTGGCGAGCGCTGTGGCCTCTTCATTGTTTAGTCCATCTACCTGCACACTATCTATTTAGAAGTGGCAGTGCAGGGAATTAAAGCTTCATCCCATTCACTAAAGGGGTGGCCCTTTTAAACTGGTATTCTGAGCCTAGAAAACCCCTATAGCGGTAG
Organism: Bufo gargarizans; assembly: GCF_014858855.1. Lineage (NCBI taxonomy): Eukaryota > Metazoa > Chordata > Amphibia > Anura > Bufonidae > Bufo > Bufo gargarizans. Next base: position 288,306,916 of record NC_058082.1, read on the forward strand.
TCATATACAGTCAGGTCCATAAATATTGGGACATTGACACAATTCTAAAATTTTTGGCTCTATACACCACCACAATGGATTTGAAATAAAACTAACAAGATGTGCTTTAACTGCAGACTGTCAGCTTTAATATGAGGGTATTTACATCCAAATCAGGTGAACGGTGTAGGAATTACAACAGTTTGCATATGTGCCTCCCACTTGTTAAAGGACCAAAAGTAATGGGACATAATAATCATAAATCAAACTTTCACTTTTTAATACTTGGTTGCAAATCCTTTGCAGTCAATTACAGCCTGAAGTCTGGAACGCATAGACATCACCAGACGCTGAGTTTCATCCCTGGTGATGATCTGCCAGGCCTCTACTGCAACTGTCTTCAGTTCCTGCTTGTTCTTGGGGCATTTTCCCTTCAGTTTTGTCTTCAGCAAGTGAAATGCATGCTCAATCGGATTCAGGTCAGGTGATTGACTTGGCCATTGCATAACATTCCACTTCTTTCCCTTAAAAAACTCTTTGGTTGCTTTTGCAGTATGCTTTGGGTCATTGTCCATCTGCACTGTGAAGCGCCATCCAATGAGTTCTGAAGCATTTGGCTGAATATGAGTAGTGATGAGCGGCAGGGGCAATATTCGAATTCACGATATTTCGTGAATATTTGGGTGAATATTCGCCATATATTCGAGAATTCGCGAATTCATGATCTCCAGGCATTATTTTCTTGATTGCGAAAATTCGCGTAAAATTCGCATACAAATTTCCGTATAAAAATTTGCATGAACTGGTATTTTCACAAAAAAATCGAATATTCGCAATTACGAATATATTTTGCGAAATTCGAAATATTCGCGAATTCTCGAAGTGCCGATATTCGCAATTAAAATTCGCAATTCGAATTATCGTGATCAACACTAAATATGAGCAGATAATATTGCCCGAAGCACTTCAGAATTCATCCTGCTGCTTTTATCAGCAGTCACATCATCAACAAATACAAGAGAACCAGTTCCATTAGCAGCCATACATGCCCACGCCATGACACTACCACCACCATGCTTCACTGATGAGGTGGTATGCTTAGGATCATGAGCAGTTCCTTTCCTTCTCCATACTCTTCTCTTCTCTTCCCTCTGGTACAAGTTGATCTTGGTCTCATCTGTCCATAGGATGTTGTTCCAGAACTGTGAAGGCTTTTTTAGATGTCGTTTGGCAAACTCGATTCTGGCCTTCCTGTTTTTGAGGCTCACCAACGGTTTACATCTTGTGGTTAACCCTCTGTACTCACTCTGGTGAAGTCTTCTCTTGATTGTTGACTTGGACACACATACAACTACCTCCTGGAGAGCGTTCTTAATCTGGCCAACTGTTGTGAAGGGTGTTTTCTTCACCAGGGAAAGAATTCTTCGGTCATCCACCACAGTTGTTTTCTGTGGTCTTCGTGGTCTTTTAGTGTTGCTGAGCTCACAGGTGCATTCCTTCTTTTTAAAAAGTTCCAAACAGTTGTTTTGGCCACGCCTAATGTGTTTGCTATCTCTCTGATGGGTTTGTTTTGTTTTTTCAGCCTAATGATGGCTTGCTTCATTGATAGTGACAGCTCTTTCGATCTCATCTTGAGAGTTGACAGCAACAGATTCCAAATGCAAATAGCACACTTGAAATGAACTCTGGACCTTTTATCTGCTCATTGTAATTGGGACAATGAGGGAATAACACACACCTGGCCATAGAACAGCCGAGAAGCCAATTGTCCCATTACTTTTGGTACCTTAACAAGTGGGAGGCACATATGCAAACTGTTGTAATTCCTACACTGTTTATTTAATTTGTATGACAGTCTGCAGTTAAAGCACATCTTGTTCGTTTCATTTCAAATCCATTGTGGTGTGTATAGAGCCAAAAAGTCGATGTCCCAATATTTATGGACTGGACTGTATATTACACTGCTGGTTGAAAGTTCTTCAGTTACCAGAGATGAGCAACTGCTGGACATTTCCAGTGCTGCTTATCTTGTGGTAGCCAAAAATCTTTATTTTTGCCAAGAATGTACACTTAACAGAGTTTTGGCCAGTTGCCTGTGTGAGCTTTATTTATAGTAGTCACCTATATGTAAGATTTAAACTGTCCATAGACAATAATAGTAAACAGTTTTTTACTTAATTTACCAATTCAGGGTAACACTTTAGTAGTAATGGCTATGATTGCTTAACCCCTTACAACAAATAGTTTTTAGGTCTTAGTCACCATACAAGAATTTCTTTTAATTTTCTGATTTATTCCAAGAACTATAACTTTTTTTTTTTTTTTTTTTTCATTGATATAGCAATGTGAGGGCTTGTTTTTTGCTGGACAATATGTAATTTTTTATGGGAACATTTTTCTGGTACACATAATCATGATTATGTGGAAAGAAATGAAAAAAAAATAGCAATACTGCCATTGCCTTTTTACATTGTAAAAAAAATAATAACATGGTTTAAATTTTACTACTTAGTAGAAGAAAATGTTTTTGCATCACCACATCCCCAGACCCATACCTTTTTTATTTTGCATTCTACTGAGCTGTGTAAGGACTTTTTTGCAGGATGACTTGAATTGTGGCATTAATTTTTGTATATATGCCTAATAGAACATATACACATCGGCAAGCCTGGGGTCCTTCATTAGAGCCCTGGCTGCCATTTACAGACATCAGCACCCCGCGTCTCACTTATGGCAGTGCAGATGCCTGACAGAGGGAGCCCCTCCCTTTGTAACCAATTAGGTGACATGGCCGCTATTGACAGCGGCATCTACGGGTTTAAACTGCCTAGATTGAGACTTCTGCCAATTTGGGCCACTGGAGAAGGAGCCTGGCTGTCATACAAGAGCCAGGCTCCTGCTTCTTCCACTCCAACCCCACCTTGCACGGGAGACCCAGGCAGCACATATTCTAAAAGACAGTAAAAAGGCTGCAGCCTAGAATAAGGTCCCTTAAAGAGTGCCATAAAAAGGCGTATTAGCTGTGCATAAAGGGTAAATATATGGTATAGGTAGAGCAAGTAAAGAAAAATTGTCTTAATTGTCTTAAATACACTGCCTGTCCAAAAAGGTTACACACTCTAATATTTTGTTGGACCGCCTTTAGCTTTGATTACGGCGCACATTCGCTGTGGCATTGTTTCGATAAGCTTCTGCAATGTCACAAGATTTATTTCCACCCCGTGTTGCATTCATTTTTCACCAAGCTCTTGCATTGATGATGGTAGAGTCTGACTGCTGCGCAAAGCCTTCTCCAGCACGTCCCAAAGATTCTCAATGGGGTTAAAGTCTGGACTCTGTGGTGGCCAATCCATGTGTGAAAATGATGTCTCATGCTCCCTGAACCACTCTTTCACAATTTGAGGATAAATCCTGGCATTGTCATCTTGGAATATGCCTGTGCCATCAGGAAAGAACAAATCTATTGATGGAATAAATCTTGACTCATCAGACCACATGACCTTCTTCCATTGCTCTAGAGTCTAATCGTTATGCTCCCTAGCAAATTGTAGCCTTTTCTGGTTTGCCTCACTGATTAGTGGGTTTCTTACGGCTACACAGCTGTTCAGTCCCAATCCCTTGAGTTCGCTTTGCATTGTGCGTGTGGAAATGCTCTTACTTTCACTATTAAACATAGCCCTGAGTTCTACTGTTGTTTTTCTTCGATTTGATTTCACCAAACGTTTAAGTGATTGCCGATCACGATCATTCAGGATTTTTCCCCCGCCACATTTCTTCCTCGAATACGATGGGTCCCCACTATCCTTCCAGTGTTTGATAATACGTTGGACTGTTCTTAACCCAATTTTAGTCGTTTCTGCAATCTCCTTAGATGTTTTCTCTGCATGCCAATGATTTGACCCTTCTCAAACAGGCCACGACCACGAGATGTGTCTTTCGACATGGTTGTTTAAGAAATGAGAAGAAACTCATTGCACCAGTTGGGGTTAAATAACTTATTGCCAGCTGAAAGATAATCGCCCATGCAGTAATTATCCAATAGGAGGCTCATAACTATTTGCTTAGTTAAATCCAGGTGGCGACTTTTTTTTTTGGACAGGCAGTGTATATTTTCATGCATTTTATGATTTAAGTATTCTGAAAAAATGTTGATCGGTTCATCGTATAATGGCCAAATGTTTACATCTATGACCAGACACTACATATCATGTTACATACTTTCAGTGATTAAAATATTGCTTTATCCAAGTAACCAATTATAAATATACAGGTCATGTACTGAAAACAATTAGGGGTGTTCCCTTTGATTCCAGGGCAGACATAGGGAACCTTTGACACTCCAGATGTTGTTGAATTGCTGCTGCCTTGATGAACAGGTTCTTGCTAAGCTGAGTTGCCCTTGATATGGCATCATTAGAGATCTCCATCCTTACTCTAAAATGTAATGTTCTTAGGTCATTCATGTTAGTTCAAGTGAGCATATGAAGTGCAGTCATTACAAAAAAAAATGATGGTGCGCACCTCCATGGCATGACCTGTTACTATGTGCTGTTTTTTGCTAGGTTGACGAGACAGGCACATGCCAGTAATTAGATCTAGTTTCCTCTAGTCAAACTGTCAGGTCTGCATCCTCTGCAAGGACCCTTGTATTCTTAATCCCATGGGCGTCTTCCTTGCAATCTGTTTATAGGACACTTAAAAAAAATGGACAAAAATAAACTTCATGCAGCACATATACAAAATTGTGGGAAATTGAAAAAAAAGCAGAAGAAGGGAATTCGACATTATTCAAGGTTGAGAGGCTTAGTGCCATGAAGAGTGACTGACGTGTGAAAAGGAGCTACAATTAGTTCTTTCCCCCAGCACTTGCATTCAGTCAAGGGTCACTCCTTCAGCAAGCTGAGACCTTGAGCGTAATGCGTTGTGACATTTGGAGACGATGAAGAATAATTCCTATATTCCGAGTTGCTGCTGCTTCCCTACTAACCCTGACACATCAGGCTGGCTGTCATTGTATCATCTTTCTGCCACGATGTACAGGAGTTTGTGCAATTCTCAGTAGGTAGAGTAAAGGGTCATCTCTTCCAGCAAATGGTTTTTTAAGGATATTTTTGAAATGGTGCTTAACAGCCCGCTGAAGGGGAAGTCAAACAGAGAGAAAGGAAAAACCATTAAACGAAATAATGCACTAGAGATGTTTTTTTTTAGAGCAGACATAAAGAAAATACCAGGACTTCGAATGGGCCACTTCGGCAAAAGCAGAAATAAGAAACAGCATAATTTATGAGTGTTCCGGGCAAAAGATGACTATATAGATTTTCTTAAGGCATTGAATTAATGTGCCATAAAAATACTTTAACATTTATACTTGGCAATACTTGAAATATTTCCCTAGCTTTGTCTTTTGCAGGTTTTGTTAAGATGACATAATAAATGAAAACTAAGGATAACTCACATACAGCTTATTTATTTAGTCCTGAAAAGGAAATTTTTATGTTTCATTTGTGTTAGCCAGGAACACATAAATTCAGCTGGATCACCCTGGAGTTTTCTATTTAGATTTTTAATATATTGTAAGTTTAAAAAAAAGTAATCAGATCATGTTCATTTCTATAGCATTTAAAATGCTTCAATTTGCAACAGTTCTCTTAGTTTCTGTTAGGTTTTACAAAACCCAAAAATATAAGCGTACTACACCATTGGCACATAAAAGTGATGCACTACATCATTTCTATCACTTTGACCTGTTGGACAAGTGATCACAACCAAGACAGATCACGTTTTTTTCCCCTCACTGACTTCTGTATATTTCTTGTGGGGCAGATGCAATAATCTTGAATCTGGCCTGTTACAGAACACAAGAAGCTTACTTGATGAAATACTTGGTGTTATAGCAGCTGCCATGCATTGAAACTTTATGTTATATAAATGCATAATATGCACACTAGTAGAAGAAGGACAGCAGCACTCATATCCACATTTGCAGTTAAAAAGTGTGACTTTTTTCATCAAATCTGCAGGGTTCTAACCCATGGTCAGGTCATTCTCGGTGCTTGGTTTAAGAAAGACCTACCCACGGGTTTAAACAAAATGTATTTCTGAATAAAAGTTATACTTCGTCTACTGTTATTATAGGGCTCTGAAAGCTGAGGCCTGTCACTATCTGCACCACTTGATCTTGGACCGAGAGTGTTTTGTTTCCCCAATTTCATATGTGTACTGCAGATTTTTTATTTTTTTTCATAATATACATCGATCATTGGGGAGGGAAATATTGCAATGGCAGTAGCCAGACATAGCATTCCAGTCTGAAATATTTGCGTATATATTCATCTTACTTTTTAATTTATCCCCCAACATTTCAATATGCTACACCATTGTTACTCAACTACTTTTTGTAAAGGTCCACTTCACTTACCTGCATCAGCTGTCAGCTGAACACCAATTAGGGGTAAGACAAAGTGCATAGGGTTAAACAAAGGGACTAGAGTTGACCCATTCTGTGTCCTACCTGACAGTGGGTGCTTTGTCCAAAAAGTTGCAAACACCACTTCTGTTATAATCACGTGCAAATATTAGGTTTCTCAACTCACACTACCAACCTCAAATAAATAAATGCATGATCCATGCTTTCCTTTTTCCTTGCAATTAAATCCTTCATAGGCAAATGTTTCACATACACCAGTAAACATATACAAATACAATATATAAGTGAATATTCACCAACAGATCAGAGATGGACGTAGTCCATCATACTCTGTGTCTAAGCGGAGATGATGCTGGAGGAGTGCAAGAGTATGAATACACCAAAGCGATGTTTGGGTGAAAAAAAAGACTTTCTCATGCCTGAAAAAGGGAGAGTACCCTGAAATATCGCTGTACACACAGTGTATGATGGACTATATCTATGGACTTTTAAGAAACCACTCAACCCTTTTAGTGAATATTGACTATGAATATGTTGTATAGTGTATTTTAAGAATTTGCTTATAAACAATATAATTGCAAGGGAAAAAACACACAGCATGGTCATTTAAAAGTGCCTGACGTGACACATTTTAATGTGTAGTGTGCAGAGGTGGTAGCATTACATAGTGCATGCTGTAGGAAAGCAACAGTGAATGCAGAGGATGGAGCACCAAGGATTGCTGCTCCTCTGCTGCAGCACCACCACTTTTGGAGCTCAAGGCACAAGTACATGCTGTTTCTTTACTGCTCAGTCTCTAGCCGCATGGCCTCTCTTCCCTTCAAAAGCTGCACAGTAGTGCAGTTTAAAGAGACCACTGCTCCCATGCTCCAGGTCAGACAGACGATATCTCCAGTCAGCCTGTTGAGTGGATTTATACCTTTTCTTAAAGTAGAACTCCCGGCAAAATGTTTATTCTCTGAACTGCTAGAAAGTGATGCCATGTGACCAACTCTCTGATCTCCACCTGACACAGGACAGGAAGTCAGTTACTTCTCTATTCATTCCTATGAAATTGACATTGAGGCTCCCATAGAAAAACATAGAGAAACTGACTTCCTGTCCACACATAAGATGCTGTGTCAGTTGGAGAGTCTGATTTCTGGTCACATGACACAGCTGAGAAGCCGAAGGGAGGGGATAACTCAAAAATACAGTTACTGATAGGAAGATTACATTCACTACAGATTACATCTTGTACCATTCTAATAGGTCAGAGAATAAAAATTTTGACGGGAGTTCGTTAACTCATATAAGTAATGGCATATCTGTAGAATATACAATCATTTGTGATTGTAGGGATCCTACCTCTTGGACCCCCACAGTTATGAGAACGAAGGGGCTGTAGCACTGATCCAGGGCTGAAGACCTTTCTTGCCGTATAGAGAAACTGCAGCTGACCACAGTCACTTTTAGTGGAGCCGAGATGCAATTCCCCTTCACAGTAGATGGGCAGGTTTTTACTGTACACAGAAACAATGTGAAGGGACTCATCCATTCTAGGATCCTAGCTGTTATTAAGTGATGGCATATCCTTATGATATCCTTTATGTTTCACACCACATTCGACAATTGCATTTAGTAAGACAGTTTAAATCAGCCCTTCATAGGACCAGACTCCATGGTGTCAACAACTTTGGAAAACTGGAGACAGAAAAAACAGCCATAACTAACAAACAGATGAACAGAAAATTATTATTAACCTTTTTATTTAGTGCAATTCAAAAAAATATTAGTTGCTTTTACATTATAACATATACTCTCTGCATACAAAGATGTAGACTTTTTTTATTGTTATATCTAGGCTCATTCTAATATTACGCAATATAGTACGATTAATTAAACATAATTGAACCGTGGCATTCCAGACAGCATGGTTAGATCCTTTGTTTAGGGATCATACAAAAATTCTACCATGACATTTGGGTTCCTTATGTATGTTCCTTTGGGTTATATAAGTAGAGACATATCCTTCCCTAGCAGATTATTGCTGTGCAGTCATTACCGCAAAAGTGTTGGTTACTGTGATACTATAATGCAGAACCCGTAAGCCCGTGTCCGGAAGAGAACAGAAAAGCTACAATGTGTGTAGATTATTCTAATGATTGGATCACTCTTTTTGTCCGATAAACAATTATGATGGAAGCAAGTAAACGTTTAAGGAGTTTAGCGTCCTAATGATGTTTGATTGGACTCGTACTCTGCTCTCTTCTGGTAGAGATGGCTGCACAGCAAGTAAAAGCTCTGACGTGAGACATTTAACCAAAGCCAGCTGTGTGCTGCAGGAGATGAAAGCACAAAATCAGACAGGATAAGTACAGTATTAGTGTGGGATACGCCACTCATTGCTGATTTAAATTACTATTTTCACTTCCTGAACTTATGGAAGACTAGGGATGTGAAGCAAAAAAAAAAAAAAAACTAAAGAAGCTTATGCATGGACGGTTTTTCGGATAGGGCTGGAAGAACATTTTATTGACTATGGCTAAAACCAATGTCTCCGGATTCCTGTCTGCACTGACTCCATCTAGCACAGAGCCTCTTCCATATTCAGCGTCCACAAGCCACATTTCATACCGTGACATAGATGTGGTGAATATTTTGTTCCTGTAGGTGTGAATGCCAAGGAGGCCATTTGGATGAGGTCATTGTCTAAATGGAGTTCAAGTTTAATTCCTTAATAGAAGCCCTTATTCCTCTACATACTTCTCTAGCCTTCTGCTGTGCTTTAAAATAAATTTTCTCCTGCAAACAGATACTAACAGAGGGTTTCATGTTCCAACACAAACTCCACCACTAGCAGAAAATCATACAAGTTGCTGGGTGTTACAACACTGCGCTCCATTCATGAACAAACCTGGTATGCCATATCCATGGAATCTATCCACACTAAAAGCGTATCCATTACCGAACTTGCCACTTTGATTTGGCCGATGTTAGGCAGAAATTAAATTTAAGAACAAGAGCAAGTCTGCCATGTGTGCAGAATCATCCCAGTCTGTGATGAACGTGGTATGTTAACAAGAATGCTACTATGAAGCTCTGCAAATAGTGACAGGTACCATATTATGCATTGCCATGGAAAGTCTCAGATAAATCAGATATCACCAAGCCTTACCCTGGCAAATAAATGAATGTGCACTACTGTAAGTCAACATGATTTCCAAACTTACAAGACAGACTAAAACCAGGATGAGCACAGCCCTCCTCCTCATTCCTCTGCTGATGAGCCTGTCTGTACTTCATACATAGAAAAAACATGCTCTGATGATCAGTTACAATCTACACGGAGCTTGTATGAAACTTCTAGTTATGGCTATTAATTGCACTTAGGTTGGTATTCTCACTGCAAATAAAGTATAGACATACTAATTAATTACATTATTACTAATGATGCATATGATTGAATGGGTTCTAAGATCAGAATCTATGCACATATCATTCATACATCCATGGATGAGGTGCATATACACAAGCCTGTATTAACTGAGCTCTACCTACCCCATCATTCAGCTGGTAAATCGGAAAGGTAGACAAGTAAACTGGCCATTTATATTAGACTAATATTGGCTTAACACACCATGTCTCTGGTTATTAGATGTTCAACAACATTATTTCAGCAGAGATTGGTAAAAAAAAAAAAAAGGAAATTCAACATGCCTGATTCTTGATCTCAAAGAAGATAAGCTTGCCACCAGACGTCTCTGGTAGTGGCTTATACTCCTCTGAACATTGAGAAGAAATGCAGGCTCAATCGAACTGAGCTTTCATGTCTACGAAGTTGAGTATAGGTTTCAATGATTCTATTTTTGCGGAACAGGTGCGGACCCATTCATTTTCTATGGGGATGGATCTTCGGGTCCGCAACTCCGCAAAAGATAGAACATGTCCTATTCTTGTCCGCAGCTGCGGACAAGAATTGGCATTTCTATAGGGGTGCCGGGCGGGTGTGTTGCGGATCCGCAATTTGCGGCTCCGAAACACACCACGGACGTGTGAATGGAGCCTTAGGTAAGAACAGGACTTTAATGGCCTATCACACGGTCAGTATTTGGTTACTTTTTTTCATTAGTATTTGATTAGTATTGGTAAAGCAAAATCAGAAGTGGGTCCAAAACAGAGTGACACATGAAGGAAATATTTACATGTCTTCTATGTTTTGGACACACTCCTTCCTTATAGATGCTCTAAAGACAGGATCTGTTATGTTTTTCATTTTTCGGTTCTTCTGATGGATCAGGAGAACGGTAAAATAAGCTGTGATGTCAACAAGGCGAAACAGGGACACTAGTATCCCCAGATTGAGGAGTCAACACAGTGGCCCAGTCACAGAGTAGGGAGGATGGCAACAGCATGAGGAGTCAACATATTGGCCCAGTCACAGAGTGGAGAGGTAGGGGGCAACAGCAGTGGCAGTAACAGCACAAGGTTGTGGCAGTAGGAGAAGATGGCAGAAGAGGCAGCAGGTGTGTAGCATCAGACGGGTGGCAGCATTAGAATAGTGGCTGAAGCATGTGGCCCAAAGTAACAGGCTATTTTTCACAATGTTGTGGTGTGGCAGCCAGAATGATATAGTCTGGTGCATCAAGCTCTGGTGTGTGGAAATCCTGGCTGATCCAGTCCTGCTACTGCTGCTGTTTTTTTCAGTAGGCGGGTGAATAAACGTGCTCATCAGAGACTGGAGACTCAAGCTACTGCTGACGGAGCTGGTGCTGCTCCTGCCTCAACCCCCCTTCCCCCTCCAGCAGTCAAGGCAGTAGAGCATGATTGCGAGGAGTTCCCCCCGTTAGACCTTCATGAGGATGGGCCATGGCATACATAGGCAGCGACCAACTGACTACATAGGATGTCTCTATAGTAGCTGAGTTTATCATCCCTCTCAGCAGGTGTAAAAAAGGCCCCCATTTTAGCCTAGTAGTGAGGATCTAACATTGTGGAGAGCCAGCAGCAATCCCTCTGCCAAATGGTAATAATGCTTCTGTCACTATGCAAGCAACTCACCATGCATGTGGCCATTTGTGCGAGGGACTCCTTGCCTCTATCTCCACTACATACTGCCATGGTCTGTTGAGGTCATCAGCCTAACCTGGGGTCATCAGCCTCCAGCTCCTCCTGCTCCTCTCCTGTTGCTTGTGCAGATAAACCACCTATTTCTGTATACATTTCCTGGACGTTAATGTCCTCGTCCTCCACCACTGCCAGTTCAGCCCCCACAGGACTCAGGTGGCTGTGAGATGTAGGCGCCACATCTCCTTTCCCCTGGCCAGCCAGATTTATCAGCATCTGCTGAGTGGAATGACATAATTCATCCCCTAGTCCTGGCGAATGACAATTAAAGTGGCCTCCTCAAAGGATCTGAGCAAACGGCAGGTGTCACGCATGATCTGTCACTGGCTAACATTGAAGTTTCATAGGGGAGTACCCCTGTCTGCCTGCATCATCAAGAAATCATTCACGGCCTCCATATGCTCATACATTTGGTCCAACATGTCGCATATGAGGCGATGTTGGGGAAGCCTATTCTGCCTTTGCAGCTCAAGGCATGTTTTGCACAGTAAGAGTGACGGAAGTACATGCACAGTTTCCTGGCTATTTTCAAAACGTCTTGCAGTTGGCGGGAAGACTTCAGGATTGGGGTTACAACCGGATTAAAAACGTGCACTATGCAAGGTGCATGGGTCAGCCCTAGATAGAATGTTCTTCCTGTTATTGGTGACCATGGTTCTGATCTTCAGTTGGCGAGGAGACAGCTAGCATTCAGTTTCTTGGTTGATCATGTAGAGCAGTTCTTCCCCAGTGTGACTCAGTTTCTACCAGGCTGGGCAGGTGCAGAACAGCATGATACCGCCATGCTCTGCATAGGTGGTATGCAGAAGGATCACTCTGAACTGTGCCTACAGTGGAGTCTGAGGACAAGGTGGAAGATGAGAAGTCTGAGAACATGGAGGCAGCATTGCCACATTTATGCCTGGGCAGGAATCACATTTACCCAGAGGGCTGTAAAGGACATATATTGTCCTTGACCATAGTTACAGCTCCACATGTCGGCGCTGCCGTGAACTGTACCAGACACCAACAGGCTGGCCTCCCTTCGGCTCAACATATGTGTGCAGGGCTGCTACAGCTTTTTAGAATTAATGATGGCTTGGGACAAGGGGTGGATTAGCCATAGACCTTACAGGGAAATTTCCAGGTGGGCGATGCCCCCAGGGGGTCACCCAAGTCCACATCCCTGCCGCTGATCGGGTACATAATGAGCTCTTTACAGTAATTAACTCCATGAGAATCAGGTACTCATGTACCTGGCCAGCGACCGAACATGCCCTACGGAATTTAATTGCTATGGCCTGCACTTTACTTCCTAAGCCCCAGCCCCTTCTCCATAGACAACTGGAGGAGGAGGACAGAAGATGGTAGCTATTGATGGGACAGCTTTTGGAGCAGTATATTGTGCTACACTGTGTTATTTGGTTCTGCTGGGCTGGTGTTTTGCACTATGGTATTGTTGATCCAGCCTACTTGTGTTGACCCGCCTTCTCTTAATTTGGACCTGTCTACAAAATTGGGACACTTTTACATTTTTTTTCCAGGGCCACTTTCAGTTCCCAGTCCACCCCTGCTTGGGACTCTCCACCTTGGCTCAGCAAAAGCCATCGGTTCTCTGACAATGGGCAGAGTCAACCACATGGACTGTAGTACCAGCAACTTGGCCAGGTGCATGATCAGCTTCTGCGAGATTGGATGAGTGCACGCATACTGTTGTCTCTTTGCAATCACCTCGGTTAAAGATTGCTGGAGAAATGCGTGACGAGGAGGAGGAGCATCAGGACAGTAGACGATGGGAAGGAAACACAGCTCCCTTCTGCTGAGGTGAAGCCTTGCTGCTGGAGAAGGGGTGTGGGCCACTGGGAGATGCAGCGGTTTTGCTACAGTTTTCCCAGGCCACATTATGGTGACGCTCCCTATGTTGACCCAGGCCCGTGGTGCCATGTTGGCACCCTGACAGCGCTTCACCTCCTCCCACAGATCCTACATATGGTCACACTGACATCCTCCGACAACTTGATGAAGAATTCCCACACTGGCGAGTATGGCAGTTTAACCCCACCACTGCGTGCTGACTGCCTGCCGTTGCCTCTATGAAGCAATACACCGCTATTTATTTCCAGACAGGTAGGCTTCTGAGTAGCAGATGGTCTACCCCGGATATTTTGGGCTCCAGATCTCACAATGCTGTCACCCAGCTGGCACACGCCCATGCTTGCACCCTGCTGGCTGAGCCACACGCTCCCACCCTGTTGCTGTCTCACTGGCTTCACCTGTTTCCCACATGTGAACAGTTGCATTATTCACTACTGTCACCCTAACTAGTCTAGTGATCTTGTCCCTGACCATTCACAACACCTGCTCCCATGCAGCTTTTATTGTTGCTACTTGCATGACTGCAGGAGGAAGCAGCAGACCCACAGAAAAATATTCTAGTTTTCAAACCAGCACCTGGATCTGAGGAACTTCTGTAATTGCATGTAATTAAAAATGTATTATAGCTACTGAGTTATTCAATGAATCCCTTAGTGACCAGCCTATTTTGGGCATTACTGACCAAGCGTTTTTCTTCCTTTTTTCATAGTCGCGTTCCAAGAGCTATAACTTTTTTATTTTTCCGTCTATATAGCTTTATGAGGGCTTGTTTTTTGCGGGACAAGTTGTAGTTTTTAATGGCGCCATTTACACATGACTTTCTGATTAACTTTTATTAACTTTTTCTGGGAGGGAGATGGGAAAAACAGCAATACTGCCACTGCGTTTTTATGTTATAAATATTACGGCGTTCATTTTTTGCTATATATAACATAATATCTTTATTCTCTGGGTCAGTACGATAACAGTGATACCAAATACATATAGTTTTTTTACATTTTACTTTTTTGCAATGAAACCCCTTTTTTTAAAGAAAAAATGTTTTTGCATTGCTGCTTCCCAAGACTCATAACTTTTTATTTTTCTTTCTATGGAGTTGTGTGAAAGCTTGATTTTTGCAGGACGACTTGTATTATTCATTGGTATCATTTTGGAGTAAATGGCGCTTTTTGATCGCTTGTTATTACGTTTTTTCGGTGGCAACTAAGAATAAATTAGCAATTCTGTCTTTTTTTTTTTTTTTTTACGGCGTTCACCGTAGGGGATAATTTACATGATATTTATGTAGTCCGGGTCATTACAGATGCGGAAATACCAAACATATAGGGAAGATTTCTTTTTTGCATTTTTTTTTTCATTAAAAAGTGTTTTTTCAATAGAAAAAAAGCGTCTTTTTTTGGGGATTTTTTTAATTGAATAAATACGTTTTTTTACTTTTTTTTTTTTTTACCAATTAATAGTCCCACAAGGGAACTATAACAGACAGCTTTTTGATTACTTTTAAAATGCAATACACAATCCCTATAGTGCATTGCATTTTAATGGCAATGCTATTCTAACATTGACCAGCAGGCTGCACCAGAGGCGCAGCCTGCTGGAAATTACTGAAGGCTTGTCTGGGTCCTACATCAGACCCCAGGCAGCCTTCACACACATCGGCACCCCGTGATCGCATTTGCGGGGTGCTGATGGGAGACAGCGAAAGTCCATTCCCTCTGTCCGCACTTTACATGTGGTGGGCACCATAAACAGCCCGAAACGGCATTCCTGATGGTCCAGGCTGTTAGAGCAGGGCCGCAGCTCTCATGTGAGAGCCCGGTCCCCGCTGCACGGGGGACCCGTGCAGCGCTTATACTGGGCCGCCGTAAAAAAGCTGCGGCCCAGCCTAAGGCCCCTTAGTGACTGCCGTAAAAACTCATATGGATGGTCACTATGGGGTTAAATCTTTCAGTATAGCGCCACCTGCTTTTTTTTCACATTTTTATGTCCTGCTCACTGAAACAGGAGCACATGTTGAGTTCCATCATTCAACTGCCTCCAGCTGCAGCAGAAAGGACACACTACAGAGCTAGGACACACACCCTGAGCTACTAACTCTGTTCTCTTAGGTAACAAGCATGTTACATTTGTGGCCTCTTAAAGGGCCAATGGCTGAGGGTCCCGGGATATATAAGGCACTCTCTCCAGCCAAAATGTGCCTGAGGTTAAGATTTCCTATGACCAACAAAGGTGTTTGGAAGATGTTTGCTTCATGATTCTCTTATTTTATCCAGTCTGTTTTTCTGTCTATGTTCCTGCTGTGTACCTATCCTACCTGTGTACTCTTGACCTCATAGTTTAGCTTTAAGTTCAAGTTCATGTTTAAGTTCTCCTAGTCTGTCTTGCCTGCCTTTTTCCTGCATCCATCACTTGCCCACCCGCAAGCTCTCCTAGTGTCTCCAGTTCTCTCTTGCTATTATCTGCAGTTCCAGTATTAGAGACTGTCCAGACTGCTTCTGTGATCGTGGTGCAGTTTTCCTGCATTTCAGCTATTGAGCCAAGTTTGTTACAGTAAAGTTCTACCAAAAATCACATAATAAGTATAAGTGACTGTTCAGACTGTGCATGTGGTTTTGGTTCTTTTTCTGTGCATAGCGCTTCCAAAGCTTACACTACAGTCCTTGATTACAGTGGGTCAGCTGTCAACTATACTGGGACTATCCCAAAATGTAGCAATCTAGTTAAAGGGAGAATGCCAGGGGAGCATCAGAATAATGACCTTAGGGTTTAACCCAAAACCAAGCCAGATAGTTGGCACAGAGTATCCACACTCACTGATCAGTGGCATATACATTTTTTTTCTTTGGTTGGTTTTGTTCCAGGGTTGCTTCCTTCTGCATCTGCTCATTTCACAGTCGAGAAATCCACTGTCTTACAATACTCTCTGATCCCTATAGGGAGGGTAGCACAGCCCCACCCAGCTTCAGTTTCTAAAGCCCTATAAATCAGGAGCATATATACAGACGTGGACAAAATTGTTGGTACCCTTTGGTCAATGAAAGAAAAAGTCACAATGGTCACAGAAATAACTTTAATCTGACAAAAGTAATAATAAATTAAAATTCTATAAATGTTAACCAATGAAAGTCAGACATTGTTTTTCAACCATGCTTCAACAGAATTATGTAAAAAAATAAACTCATGAAACAGGCATGGACAAAAATGATGGTACCCCTAACTTAATATTTTGTTGCGCAACCTTTTGAGGCAATCACTGCAATCAAACGCTTCCTGTAACTGTCAATGAGACATCTGCACCTCTCAGCAGGTATTTTGGCCCACTCCTCATGAGCAAACTGCTCCAGTTGTGTCCGGTTTGAAGGGTGCCTTTTCCAGACTGCATGTTTCAGCTCCTTCCAAAGATGCTCAATAGGATTGAGGTCAGGGCTCATAGAAGGCCACTTTAGAATAGTCCAATTTTTTCCTCTTAGCCATTCTTGGGTGTTTTTAGCGGTGTGTTTTGGGTCATTGTCCTGTTGCAAGACCCATGACCTGCGACTGAGACCAAGCTTTCTGACACTGGCTAGTACATTTCTCTCTAGAATTCCTTGATAGTCTTGAGATTTCATTGTACCCTGCACAGATTCAAGACACCCTGTGCCAGACGCAGCAAAGCAGCCCCAGAACATAACAGAGCCTCCTCCATGTTTCACAGTAGGGACAGTGTTCTTTTCTTGATATGCTTCATTTTTTCGTCTGTGAACATACAGCTGATGTGCCTTGGCAAAAACTTCGATTTTTGTCTCATCTGTCCACAGGACATTCTCCCAGAAGCTTTGTGGCTTGTCAACATGTAGTTTGGCATATTCCAGTCTTGCTTTTTTATGATTCGTTTTCAACAATGGTGTCCTCCTTGGTCGTCTCCCATGTAGTCCACTTTGGCTCAAACAACGACGGATGGTGCGATCTGACACTGATGTTCCTTGAGCATGAAGTTCACCTTGAATCTCTTTAGAAGTCTTTCTAGGCTCTTTTGTTACCATTCGGATTATCCGTCTCTTAGATTTGTCATCAATTTTCCTCCTGCGGCCACGTCCAGGGAGGTTGGCTACAGTCCCATGGATCTTAAACTTATGAATAATATGTGCAACTGTACTCACAGGAACATCTAGTTGCTTGGAGATGGTCTTATAGCCTTTACCTTTAACATGCTTGTCTATAATTTTCTTTCTGATCTCTTGAGACAGCTCTTTCCTTTGCTTCCTCTGGTCCATGTCGAGTGTGGTACACACCATATCACCAAACAACACAGTGATTACCTGGAGCCATATATATAGGCCCAATGGCTGATTACAAGGTTGTAGACACCTGTGATGCTAATTAGTGGACACACCTTGAATTAACATGTCCCTTTGGTCACATTATGTTCTGTGTTTTCTAGGGGTACCATCATTTTTGTCCATGCCTGTTTCATGAGTTTATTTTTTTACATAATTCTGTTGAAGCATGGTTGAAAAACAATGTCTGACTTTCATTGGTTAACATTTATAGAATTTTAATTTATTATTACTTTTGTCAGATTAAAGTTATTTCTGTGACCATTGTGACTTTTTCTTTCATTGACCAAAGGGTACCAACAATTTTGTCCACGTCTGTAAATAAATAAAAAAGTACAGATGTCACATTAAAACACATTTTCACCTCTTTCTGCAGTGTACCTCTATACTTTCGATACTCAATTGATACTTTTAGCCCGGTATCGATATGATACCAGGATTTGCATTTTATCAATACAGCTCAGTATCAGAGAACATGCCGCGCTGCTCTCAGCGAGGCCATGTTCCCTCAGCAGCACGGGGAGAAGGAAGAAGTCTCTCCCTCCAACCTGTGCCGCTGCTGCCGCTACCACCAATGAGAGCGCAGAGGGGAGGAGGAGGGGAGGGGCTGTGGCCACTGCGCCACCAGTGAGTCCCCTCACCTCCTCTCATTGGTGGTGCAGTGGCAGCTTCTGATCGGAGCCCCAGCAGTGTAATCCTGGGGCTCCAATTGGCTACCATGGCAGCCAGGACGCTACTGAAGCCCTGGCTGCCATGGTAATCTCTCTGCTGCCGTGTGCACAAAGCACAGGGCAGCAGGGAGAGTGTGACGTCCTATTCACCCTGATAGAGCTCTATCAGGGGGAATAGGACAAAGGTTTAAAAGGATTAAATAAACTGTAAAAAAAAAACTAAAAAGATTTAAAAAAAAACAAACACTAAGTATAAATCACCCTCTTTCCCAATTTTACACATAAAATATATAAACATTAAATAAAATATTACATATTGCCACGTCCAAAAAGTCCAAATTATTAAAATATTAAAAATTATCTCCTATGCTGTGAACGCTGTAAAAGAAAAAAAGAAAATAAAAACTGTGTGATTCGCCATTTTATTTTATTTCTTGTCAACTTGTCCTCCCCAAAAAAAAGATAGGACTGTTCGATTATCGACCGGATGTTCCATAAAATGCGGAATGCACACAGATTTTTTATTTATTTTTGCATAGTATCGAATATCGCAATACTTTATGATATCGAAACCGAATCAAAATTTTGGTATCAAAACAACCCTATGTAGTAGTACGCTGCACTAATGACTCAGAACACATCATTCAGTAAGAACATCAGCCATCTAGCATTATAGATAAATCTTTAAATTAGCAGCTCTTACCTGTGTTGCTCTTTACATTCCACACCTAGATATTTGTAAAGTGGGTGCAATAAGCAAAGAGACTCCAATTGTTATCAAGCTGCAAACTGTAGGTGTGACACAGTAACCCACGCCCAAATCAAGTGTCTGCTCACTGACTTTTATTGGAGCCTGGAGCCAGAAGTCAACAAATGATTTCTTGATAAGGGCCTCTAAAGCGGAAATACTTTCCGAAAAAAGAACAGTTCTTACGAAGAGATCTTAGCCAAGATTAAATATGACCAGGACAACACTGTTTATACACAGGAAATGTGATGTGACGCCGTAAACCTTACAAGTTACCAGAACAAGAGTGTGGACAAATAACAGGGAGGAAATAGACCAAAGCCTGCTAAAAACACAAAGCACTCTCAGATAGCAAATACGTTCATTCACAGTCATCACTAAACTGGAAACAGGGCAACAAAAATAAGAAAAGAGAAAGTGGCTTAGTGTAGGAAACATACTACAAGGAAGTTAGAGATTATTTATAACTAATATTTGTAACTACTTACCTGCTTTTTTATTCCATTAATGACCAAAGCGGTTTGAGAAAGTTTTAGTACGTGTATATTTAGTGACTATGATTTGAAAAGTTATGTTAGGTATGTGTAGTCATGTATGTGTAAAGACTTAAAACCAAAAGCATAAAAGTAAGTCTACAGTGGAAGGAAAACAAATGTGTGATAAAAGCCAGAAAAATATTTTAGATGGTTGATTACAGTTTTATGTCGGTGATATGGCTGTTGTATAACTGTGCATCTAATACATACAGAATTAATTGATTCTAGAAATGGGGTATATGTTGTAATATGAAATAATAGTACGCATATATTATAAAATGTTCCTTTTCTCTCCAGATTCTTTCACATATATACAAATAGCTATATTCTATAGTAATATGTGCAGTTTAAAAATGGTATATGTGGTTATATTCATTTTCAAACATTTTTTAAACAGTTGAAACCAGAAGTTTACATATACAATATAACTATTATTTGCCAAATGCCAGAATGAGAGAGAGAGAGACTGTTTTAAGGCATTTTTATTACTTTCTGCACAGTCAAATGTTTACATACATTTTAATAATATTTGGTACTATTGCCCTTAAACTGTATGACTTGGGTCAAACGTTTTGGATATCCTTCCACAAGCTTCTCACAATAGTTGGTCTGAATTTGGGCCTATTCCTCCTGACAAAACTGGTGTAACTGAGCCATGTTTGTTGGTCACCTTGCTCGCACCTACCTTTTCAGCTTTGCCCATAAATTTTCAATAGGATTGAGATCAGAGCTTTGTGATGGCCACTCCAAAACATTGACTTTGTTATCCTTAAGCCTTTTTGTAACCAGTTTGGCAGTATGCTTCGGGTCATTGTTCATTTGGAAGACCCATTTCCACTACAAGCTTTAACTTCCTGGCTGCTGTCTTGAGATGATGCTTCAGTATTTCCACATAATCTTCTTTCCTCATGATGCCATCTATTTTGTGAAGTGCACCAGTCCCTCCTGTACCAGTCCCTTCCTGATATTTCGGGCTGATTTCTTTACACCTTCCCATGATGATACACAAAGAAGCAGTGTGTTTCAGGTGTGCATTTAAATACATCCACAGGTGCATCTCTAATTAACTCAGATGTTGCCAACAAACCTAACAGGAGCTTCCAAACACATGACCTCATCATATGGGCAGTCCAGAATTGTTTAAAGGCATAGTAATCTTAGTGTATGTAAACTTTTGACATTGCAGAATGTAATAAAAATGCCTTAAAACATTCTCTCTATCTTATTATTCTGGCATTTGGAAAATAATAATAATTATGGTAATCCTAATTGACCAAAAACAGGAAAGGTTTAGTCTGATTTCATGTCAAATATTGAGAAAAACATGCATATATTCATTTTTATATGGTGTATGTAAAGTTCTGGTTTCAACTGTATTTTATATTACTTAGATTTCCCTGATTGTTTCAACTTGAAGTGAACCATGGGATTGTGTATGTGAATATAGTTTACCCATTTTTGTTCCATATAGAGCCATGTTCATAAGTGTTTAATTCTGCTCTTTTTAAAAGGGTGTTGTTCAAGATGAGAAAAACATAGCTGCTTTCTTCCAAAACCAGCACCACATCTGTCCACAGGTTGTGTGAGGCATTGCAGCTCAGGCCCATTGACTTCAACGGAGTTGAGACACAATACTGGACTCAACCTGTATATAGGTGTGGTTTGCTTCTGAAGGAAAGCAGCCATCTTTCTTTAATCATGTATAGCCCCTTTAATTCACACCAATCATACACTTTATCATTATTATTATTATTGTTAAGACTTATATTTGCATTTCTGTTTTATTTCAGGACTTCAGCGAGACGGAAGCATAGAGACTCTAAGTAACAGTTCTGGGTCTACCAGTGGCAGTATACCACGCAACTTTGATGGTTATAGGACAACTCTCCCAAGCAATGAAAATCAACCTTTAAGCCTATTCCCCTCAGGACTTCTATAAAACACAATGTGACAGAAGAGAGATTTCGATCTTATTAATGTTTTAACGCAGCTTACTTTTGATTATCCTTATTGGTATCCATGTCACAAGTAGTTTAGTGTAGTTTGGATAGATTTAAGAATATTAGAACAGGATTCTTTCCTCCTAGTCTTCTTTGGGCATCAGTGCTTTGATAGTAGGATTTGCTTGAGTAGTAGTAGTAGTAGTACACAGACAATCGTAATGTGATTTCTACCTGCATACAGTATGTACTGTGCAGTGGCATGACATACACTGGCAATCATGGCATATGTATTTATTTGGGAAATGCACACTCGTATTGAACAAGATTACTGTAATTAGTAGCAAACATGTAATGTTCAGATGTACTACTGTGCTAATGATTACCTATGAGATTACTACAGCAGGTTTAGCCATTGTATCGCCATTTTGTTATTTACCAGTAACCAAGGTGAATGTTTGTGTAATAACCTACAAGATAATGATTGTAGCATTTCCACACTTTTTCCATTATACCTGACACAGCATACATGAATATGAACAAAAGTGTCCTATTATGACACAAATTCCTGACTTCAGAACCCTAATGTTCTCATCCAAGCCACTGAGTCTGTTATGTTTTCCAAATTGGGATATACAGCTTTAATCTAAGGGGATCAAGTAGTAATAAAGAGAAAGAGGAGAAGTCCTCTGGTTCCTCATTGCCACTGGAGAAATTTATAAATTACAAGTTAATATGCTATTCTATGCTGATGCTATATTATTGCATGCTGGGGGGTGTTTTACTCTATATCTATTTCTAGCGTTCCTTACTGACATTATAGAATTATTTCAGCAACAGCTGATGTGCATATGCTTGGCTCCTTTTATTGCCTATCCATGATAGAAAATATATTCTGAAATACCCATTTTATGCCTGTGAAAAGTATTACTATGAATTAATACTTGCATTGCTGATAATATAAACCTAAAGTGGAACCTAATTTAATTCCCCCCCCCCCCCCCCCCCAAAAAAAAACAGTGCTACTCTTGTCCATGAGCTGGGCTGCGATACCAAACATAACCCGTGGACAAGAGATGTGCTGTCTCTGGTAGAACTTATTTCTTAGTTTGCACAACCTCTTTAACCTTTTTTTACTGTTACTGTATAGCAGTTTGATGAATCTGACAACTAACGTCTTTTTATCAATGCTTAATTATACTGTATCTCTTGATCAATGTGTAAGAATAGTCAACTGCATAATAACAAAGCTTTTTTGTTGTTGTGTACAGCCAATATAAAAAGTCAAAGTCTAAAGGTTTTTGAAGACATAAGTTGTATGAGAATATACTATGCACAATGGCCTTCATCAACTGGTTCTTGATAGGTCATTCTGGTAGGTAGAATTAAAAGGGTTGGCCCATCTGGAACATTGATGACATATCGCTAGGATGTGCCATCAATGTCAGATAGGTGTGGATCCTATCTCTGGGACTCACTACTATCTCTAAAGTGAAGAAGAGCATAAGAAGTGTTCACAGTGTTCTCTCCATTCATCGCTATGGTAGTTCTTAAAATAGCCAAATGAGGGCACTCAGCTGTTTTCGGAAGTCCTATAGCGGTGAATGCAGTATGCTCCAGCACATTTCCATTCACCGCTATTGGACTGCTGGAAATAGCCAACTATTTTTGCAACTCCTATAATGGTTAACTTACAGTTGCTGCACATGCACACTGGGCTCTCCTTCACTTCAGGGAGCCTGTTCAGGAGATAGGTCTGGGTCCCATGTCTGGGACCTGCTCCTATCTGACATACTAGTGATATGCCATCAATGCCCCAGGTGGGCCAACCCCTTTTAATTCAGGATAGCCATAGATTTGAAATAGGTTGGTTATTTGGGGAAACACTTGGCTTTTCTGAAATAGAACATTTTATTGGACTAAAAATCAGCAGTTACAATATGGATCCCAAATTTTCCGCTCTCTTGCTTTTAAGTAATTTTTTTGGGTGATCTGTGGATTTTATGCTTCTTTATTACAATGTTATCAACTGATAAACTTTGCTATTGTTATGATTCAGGGTCCTTTTACATGGACAGATTTCCTGACCAGCAACAGTTTCATTACTGTCGGCAGCACATTCCTGTTTACATGAGGAAGTGTGTTGCTGTACAAAAGATGTGATCACTGGGTATGTTTTCATGAGACAATGACCATAGAAACGCCTGATCATCAGCCCATGTAAAAGGGACTTAATGAAACCTGTATTTCCATTTCATGGTGTAAGTTAAATTTTATCTATGAATTTAAAATAAAGATGTAAAAATTTTAATAAAGTAATATGTCTTTGTTCACATATGTTTTTAGCCCTCATCTGATCTTGAATAACAATACAAATAAAAGCTGCATGGCCGTATGCTCCTGCTAAATTACTTCTATAAATTTACAGATCTGTATGTCTCAATAATGGCAAAACAGAAACAGGCGCTCATAGGGTAAAAACGTTAAACTCTTCCAATGAGTTGAATTTATGCTCACCTATTTGCATTGTGCAAATTTAGGCATAACACTAATATAGGCATAAGTTTTTGCTGTCGATGTCATCTGTGTCCTTACCATATGGAGGACAACCATCAGGAGGAAGAGAGAAGTATGTGAAGAGCTGGCAGCTACTGTTTCACAAAGAGAATCCAGCCATGATCAGACATGATGGATCTATCTAAGTTCTCTCCAAGTTATCCAAGTTTTCCTTACAGACTTGAACAAGGAGTCCTGGTACTCCGAAATGCATTGTTTTACAAAGAGGTATTACTGGTCACAGGTGGATTCTTTTTGTCTAATAGTATCCACCAGCTTCTCACAGATCTGTATGTAGAAGGATAACAGTGGACACCAGTTTTTGACCTCTTTGCTATTTTAGACCACCAGAGAGGACGATCCGACCATTATGTCATGACAAGGGCCCAAATACTATATGTAATTTTTATTTGGACACTGTCTGGCATGGTCTATTTGGCTGCTGTATGGCTACTCATTTGGGTAGTGTATAGTAATATTTATCTGGTATTGTTTTGGATTACCAAGCTTTGGACTCACTAGATACCATACAAAGGCTTGGAGGAGAGAATGTTGTTATCAACTGGGATAGTAAAGCCTGGAAAAAAAAGCATAACCTGCTAAGGAAAGTTTGTCTTTACCCTTTTCTGCTTGGACATCTTCAAAGTGCTACAGAAAGCAGTTTTAGGAGATTTCCTGCAGTAAGACAAGTCCCTCATTCCTCCCTGCCTCTCCATCTTTGGCTGGAGACAGGCTGTTATCAGTTTATGTGCACCAGCCTGACCTCAGAGTCACACAAGAAGTTTAGGATAGGGGTGGAGCTTAACTCTCATACACTACAGTAGAAACCCAGTGCACCATGAAAGGGCTGAAAACTTAGCAGCTTATTACAATTCCTTCTGTTTGTGTGCAGGGATACTAGAGAGTACCTGTCCACAGAAAGTGCTACTCAGCTTTGCCAGGTGCCTGAATGTCAGGTTTGCCTGCAAGAAGGATTTCTCATTGTCTGTCTAGGAAAATCTGGCATGGGGTGGTGATAGGGAACAAAATGGTTTTATAAAATACATACAATGCTGCCCTGATATATTATGTAACTCTATCATATGGTACCAGGGCATAAAAATATTCTTTATTTATATAGCGCCAACATATTCTGCAACGCTTTACAATCAAGGGGGTTCAAGTACAAATAGAGTCATAAATAACATAGCAGCAAACAGCTCAAAAGAAGAGGAATGAGGGCCCTGCTTGCAAGAGCTTACAATCTATTAGGAGATGAAGCTGACACAATAAGTAAAAAATGCTTGTTTTATACAATGGTCTGGCCATCTTAACACAATGCATAAGCCAGTCACCAGCCGATATCTGTAGTGCTTCTGAGTGTACATGGGGTAGGGCATAATAATCACCAAAGCAGCTCTACAGTCTTATCACCCAGCTTTTCTATGACACTGAATGGCCAATTGGTCTAGCTATATGAAGGCATTTATCACTACATAAATAGACACATTTGGAATTTAGCAGTCTGGGAAAGCTGGGTAACAACCTCTGCCATACTTTGTACATACATTCTGTATACTCTATATCCAGAAATATAATATCAGGACAACCATGAGTATATACTATGTATGTGGTTTTATCTCTAGCATACCTCCACATGCTACCCAGCTTTCTTAGCTGCTAAATGGCAAATCTGCACAATTATTCAGTGAAAGGAGGAATTATCACTGCATGACTGGGCAGATTAGCTATTCAGCTGTATGTACGATGTGTCGTACTATGTATATACTACAGCTGGTACTATGACTGGTGCTGCTGTGTGTGTGTGTGTGTATAGTGAGAACAAGATTGGGTGAAGTGAATATTTTGACCCCATCCCCATTCACAGTGGGTATAGCCAGCAATACACTAATGTGTGTGGGGGCCTTAAGCTCTTTGGTCTGACTATTTGCAGAAGTGTGAAAGTGTATGCCTTAAAGGGGTATTCTCATCTTCCCTTTTCATACTTCCCTTCCTTGAGCGCGACGTTCACTTCCTGGATTCTTCTCCCGGCCGGGCCGCGCTTGCGCAGAAGACTGAAGATTTTCTCCCGGCTGGGACAAGCAATGTCCTGAACGCGCACGCGGTCACGCATGCACCATAGTGACTTATACCGGGCCTTTATAGTACATTGCCGGCGTGCGCGTTCGCTGCTCTGTACTATACTGGCCAGGAATAAGTCATCATGGCGCATGCGCGGCGGCATGTGCGTTCAGGACATTGCGCGGCCCGGCCGGGAGAGAATCTTCAGTCTTCTGTGCAAGCGCGGCCCGGCGGGATTCGACAGGAGAGGTGGCCGTAACCAGGGGAGACCAAAGACAACATCACGTAAGAGGGGACTTATTTTCTAAAAAAAAGGGTGGGAATTGGGTAATAACATGTATTTAGAAAAATGATCACTGTCAAATCATTAACAGATTTAACAGTGATCATTAAGATGAGAATACCCCTTTAAGCCTACTTTCACTCTCGCGTTTTGGGCAGATCTGTCATGGATTTGCAAAAACTGATCTGTTACAATAATACAACCGCATACATCCATCATGAACGGATCAGTTTGTATTATCTGTAACATAGCCAAGACTGATCCGTCATGAACTTTATTGAAAGTCAATGGGAGACGGGTCCATTTTCTATTGTGCCAGATTGTGTCAGAGAAAACTGATCCATCCCCATTGACTTACATTGTATGCCAGGACTGATCCATTTGGCTCAGTTTCGTCAAGCAGAGACTGGTCAGAGGCAAACTGATGCATTCTGAGCGGATCCTTTTCCACACAGAATGCATTAAGGGAAAACTAATCAGTTTTGGACCACTTGTGAGAGTCCATGACGGATCTCACAAACGGAAAGCCAAAACTCGAGTGTGAAAGTAGCCTGAGCTGGTTGTCTACATGAGTGAATACATACCCATTTTTGGCTACTTAAATTAGCGTGTAAGCATCAGCTGATGATTTTTTTTTGGGGGGGGGGGGGGGAGGGGAGCAGAATTGGAAAGTTCCAAACAGTCAATAGTCAATGCAAGACACGCTAAAGATGCCCATAGATATAAAAGTAAAGTCGGACAAGCTTACTGATTCTTATGTGTATAGGATAGTCCCGACTTTCCACCAACAGACAAGAGGAATAAGGTTTGGGAATGTTGAATTTCAACATGTCAGATCTATTGTCATAATAGGTGATATGGCGCCACTCTCTAATAGGTGATATTACCACTGGCTACACGTGCAGAAGCGCTACCACTGGAGGACACTCACCGGCCGCATCAACAAGCAGTGCGGACCGCCATACACCCCCCAAATATCCTACGGTGACAAGGATACAGACTTGATAAAGGGGTCTGCGTACCCCGAAACGCGTTGTCTTTGCTAATCAAAAAATAAAAAATACTTTGTATCCTCAATTGGGTTGTGAATTGCACCTTGTGTCCATCCGCTCACTGCATGAACCCAGTGCAGACGAGCCCCCTCCCCATACACCATAATAGGTGATATGGCACCTGTCACGGCTGAGGATGGGGAAAACCCTCAGCCGTGTGATGCCATGAGATGTTAGTCGCTGCTCGGCCAGGACAACAGAATAAGGGAGCAGGTCACCTCCTATTGCGTCCCTAATCTGACCCTAACTCCTAACCGTATGAGCCAACCCTGATGGTAGGAGGGCTCATACACTGGAAACTAATAGTCCCTGCTAGCCCTCAGGGTGGCCCTAGACTAGGGGCTGGGTAGACAACCTGTTCCTCCTGGACGCGGAGAAACAGGAGTCTAAAGTGGCCAAGCTACAAAGAATAGGGAGACATGAACAACTTATGGCAATGGCAGGTAAATGTAACAAATACAACACCTACCTGCCACAGACAACAAAGCCTGGAACCCATGTGCAAGTGCTGCTATCCACAACACCACAAACGGACACAGCACACACCACACAATCACACAGGAACCCAGGACCATAAGCTGCAAAGAATAAAGACCAAACAAACATCTTAATAACATCATGTGACACTGGCAGATGGTAAATAACAGGAGGATGTCTCCAGCAACCATGGCTGAAGAACCCCTCAGCTAACTGAAACCAGCAGAGGCTTTATAGCCCAAAGTAGCCACACCCACACTCAGACACACTGTCACAACCAGACAGCTGAGAAGCTCTGACAGAGGCCTTTCAGAACCTCCTCCTTGAGTTTCTTTGTTGTGGTATTCAGTTCCTCATCTCGTTAGCCTCTCTCAGCTGTCATGTGTTGGACTAATTGCTTCCCTTTAAATTCCTCCCCAGAATGCTTTTCTGGGCGGCTTATACTTCTTCCTGGAGTGTGTGTGCGCGCGCATGCTGACCTTGTTCTCCTGTCTGCTACAAAGTTAAGTGTTGAACATTTATCCGTTATTTTCTGTTTGCTGGATCCCAGGTGACCCTGACTCCCTCCGTGTCTGGTGTAGGGAGCCGGTGGTCGTGTCCCCTCACTATTGTAGGGTGCTCAGGGGTTATATAGTCAAGGTACGTGGATATGCAAACTTCCACCATTCGGATCTTTGCATAGGCTGAGCAGTCAGGGAAAGTGCCAGGTCTTCTGCAGGGGTCTCCCTTTGGTTCCTTAGCTTTTGGATCCAGCGAGTCATTTATGCATGTTGCTTTGCCTTGTTTCCTGTACACCGTCCGTGACACACACCCAGTGCACACACACTGAGGGAGTTAACCCTTCCTTAACCAGGGAGTGTAGTGAAACCACATAAAGGGGAATACACAAACCAACTCTCACTGCAGCTGTTACCGTCGACAACGACATGCATGGCAAACGTGTCCTGGGAGCCGGCCAGAAGGCCGAGACACTGCCACCACATGTACAAAACACCACACGTTGCCACGGGCAGCCACAGGCGAAGGGAAAATGTCAGAGTGCACACATAACATAAAACACAGTGCACACCAGACATTCAAAGTGCATACAAACACACACACATAACCAAAGGCAACCGCACGCATACCTGTTGTCCGTGGCAACCGCACTTGAGGCAAACAACTAAGTGCCCCCAGCTGCGGTTGACACAACACCAGACCGCGGGCAACTGCATGCGGCTCCCAAGGAGTCACGACCATGAACATGGTCGTGACAGCACCACTCTCTAATAGGTGATATGGCACCACTCTCTTCATTGAAAGCACACGCACCCTAAGCTGAGCGTGCATGTGTTTGGGGTATTCGGAGAAATAGCTGTCACCTGAAAGAGAATACTGAAAATGTGATACATTTCTTATGTCACAAAAAGGCCTTTTGGTAAGGATATAAATATACATAGCAAATAAAACTGGAGCAATGTTTATATTGTACAAGATGAGCAAGTCTCTAAAGTATTATGCGTGTGTATACAATGGACTTGCTAGTAAGAAATTATAGAGATAGAGTGGATTGCCAGAGTTATTAAGCTAATGTTTTATTATTATAAACAAAGACATTAAGACCAAACTTGGTGGTGAGCACAGTCATAACTATAATAAAGCCATGGCATTAAATCTTATTAAAATGCTTTACCAGCAGAATTTACTGCTAAATGTGTCATTAGTTACCGCCTTATTTTATAAAGTTGGGGCAGGGAACATTAATAAGGGGTTGATATTTACATATTATGCTTAAAAGTGTATTGCCATCTGGACAATTATAGCACATTCACAGGAGATGCCATGAATGGGAAGACTAGCCATACAGTTGCAAGAAAAAATATGTGAACCCTTTGGAATGATATGGATTTCTGCACAAATTGGTCATAAAATGTGATCTGATCTTCATCTAAGTCACAACAATAGAAAATCACAGTCTGCTTAAACTAATAACACACAAATAATTGAATGTTATCATGTTTTTATTGAACACACCATGTAAACATTCACAGTGCAGGTGGAAAAAGTATGTGAACCCCTAGACGAATGACATCTCCAAGAGCTAATTGGAGTGAGGTGTCAGCCAACTGGAGTCCAATCAATGAGATGAGATTGGAGGTGTTGGTTACAGCTGCCCTGCCCTATAAAAAACACACACCAGTTCTGGGTTTGCTTTTCACAAGAAGCATTGCCTGATGTGAATGATGCCTCGCACAAAAGAGCTCTCAGAAGACCTACGATTAAGAATTGTTGACTTGCATAAAGCTGGAAAGGGTCATAAAAGTATCTCCAAAAGCCTTGCTGTTCATCAGTCCAGGGTAAAACTAATTTTCTATAAATGGAGAAAGTTCAGCACTGCTGCTACTTTCCCTAGGAGTAGCCTTCCTGTAAAGATGACTGCAAGAGCACAGCGCAGACTGTTCAATGAGGTGAAGAAGAATCCTAGAGTGTCAGCTAAAGACTTACAAAAGTCTCTGGCATATGCTAACATCCCTGTTAGCGAATCTACGATACGTAAAACACTAGATAAGAATGGATTTCATGGAAGGATACCACAGAGGAAGCCACTGCTGTCCAAAAAAACATTGCTGCATGTTTACAGTTTGCACAAGAGAACCTGGATGTTCCACAGCAGTACTGGCAAAATATTCTGTGGACAGATGAAACCAAAGTTGAGTTGTTTGGAAGAAACACACAACACTATGTGTGGAGAAAAAGAGGCACAGCACACCAACATCAAAACCTCATCCCAACTGTGAAGTATGGTGGTGGGGGCATCATGGTTTGATGCTGCTTTGCTGTGTCAGGGCCTGGATGGATTGCGATCATCGAAGGAAAAATGAATTCCCAAGTTTATCAAGACATTTTGCAGGAGAACTTAAAGGGGTTGTCCAAGTTATATTTATTGATGACCTATCCCCAGGATAGGTCATCAATATCAGATCGGAGGGGTCCGACACCCGGCACCCCCTCCGATCAGCTGTTTGAAGAGGAGACTCGCACGGTGTCAGCGCTGCCTCCTCTTTACTGTTTACCTTCTAGCCGTTGCATCTGCAGTGGTGAGCAGGTGTAATTACACCCAAGCCTTCCTATTGAAATGAATGGGAAGGCTTGGGTGTAATTACACTTGCTCACCACTGCAGATGCAACGGCTAGAAGGTAAACAGTGAAGAGGAGGCAGCGCTGACACCGTGCGAGTCTCCTCTTCAAACAGCTGATCGGAGGGGGCGCCAGGTGTCGGACCCCGGCCGATCTGATATTGATGACCTATCCTGGGGATAGGTCATCAATAAATATAACTTGGACAACCCCTTTAAGGCCATCCGTCCACCAGCTGAAGCTCAACAGAAGATGGGTGTTGCAACAGGACAACGATCCAAAGCAAACAAGTAAATCAACAACAGAATGACTTAAACAGAAGAAAATACGCCTTCTGGAGTGGCCCAATCAGAGTCCTGACCTCAACCCGATTGAGATTCTGTGGCATGACCTCAAAAAAGTGATTCACACCAGACATCCCAAGAATATTGCTGAACTGAAACAGTTCTGTAAAGAGGAATGGTCAAGAATTACTCCTGACCGTTATGCACGTCGGATCTGCAACTACAAGAAATGTTTGGTTGAAGTTATTGCTGCCAAAGGCCAGTTCAACCAGTTATTAAATCCAAGGGTTCACATACTTTTCCACCTGCACTGTGAATGTTTACATGGTGTGTTCAATAAAAACATGGTAACATTTAATTCTTTGTGTGTTATTAGTTTAAGCAGACTGTGATTGTCTATTGTTGTGACTTAGATGAAGTTCAGATCACATTTTATGACCAATATGTGCAGAAATCCATATCATTCCAAAGGGTTCACATGCTTTTTCTTGCAACTGTAGGTGGCAGATGACGACATGTGCTAGAGTTTAAGAGCAAGAAGTATTTGCATGTGTTCTACAGCTGTCAGAGGCACTGTAGGCAAGGAGAAGACCACAGCGCAGAGTGGAGTGGATGGAGCAGTGCTACTCCAGCGATTGTACTTGCAGGAAAGGAGCAGGTAGATGCTGGCTGGACACCAAAGCAGGGGGTTAGGTGAGAATTCCAGCAGGGACATGCTGGCTGGTACAGACTACCAGTGTTGCAATGCCTGTCTTTTTAGGTTCTCTCTATAAAAAGTAAAGATGGCTATACACATGAGATAAATGTTGAATGAACACTGTTGACTGAATACTCCACCATAAGCATGCATAAAGCATGCATACTGAGCTTGGCTAGAACCCTCTGCCCCTCATTCCCCCAACATCTGCCTTCAAGAGAGCTAGAGGAAACTTATAGTACAAATTAGATCAAATTAGATCATTAGGCAATCACACCAAATCCTTTAGTTTGGAGGACTGTTATGGCCAGATTAATCTGTGTCCCTACCTAAAAATGTAAGTATGACATTTTAGAGACGTTGTTACAGTTAGGCTTATTGCACACGAACGTGTGCGCCCCGTGACCGTATTGCGGACCGCATTTGCGGATCCACAATACACAGGCACCGTTCCGTGTGCATTCCGCTTCACGGATGCGGACCCATTCACTTCAGTGGGTCCGCGAATCCGGAAATGCAGAATGGTGCAGAACGGAAGAACGGAACCCTACGGAAGCACTACGGAGTGCTTCCGTGCGGTTTCGACCCATACTTCTGTTCTGCAAAAAGATAGAACATGTCCTATCTTTTTGCGGAATGGCTGGATCACTGACCCCCCGCTGCAGCTGCCCCACGGTGGGCGCACACGTTCGTGTGCAAGAGGCCTTACTCTATAAACCATGGATCACTAGAGTAGTATCATAACCTACAAAGCCATTTATCATTCAATAGCGACAAAATAGATATTAGTTTGAAGAAAACACATTTTAGGCAGCGAACTGGGTCTCCTTAAAGAGACAAGCTGTGTATGAAGATTTATTGCCAATGCTCCATGGGAAAATAATATGTAAAGAGGTATCTCCCAGGGAAACTGAACCATCTTGCTGTATACAGATGGATATGTGGCTTGGCTATTTTCCCTTGTTATATGCCAAGGCTTGTTTTTTTAAAAAAAATTAGACTTTGACTCATAGGGAGCCACTTCCAAAATGTGGCACTAGCGAGATTGTTCTCTTTGCTTGGGAGATACCTCTTTGTATAAGAAAACATATTGAAACATAACATACTTTATTGGGATTTACCAAGTTACTCAGCTGAAACTTCACTGTATTTTGTCTAAAATGTATATTTTTTGGCAGATTTTAGCAGAATCAGTCAATATGTTATCTTTTCCAACAGATGATGTGATACATAAAATTATGCAGGTCTTGGTCCTGACAGTCCTGACCACAAAGAAGCCTACCCACTCACAGATATAGATACAAATGCAATCTGTGTGAATGAGAACAGCCAGATCTGTTAAATCTGGAGAATTTTAGGTAATTACTTTCAGCTGAGGTGAGGAGTTTGCTGTCATATCACAGACTTACAGTTTGAGTCTGTTTTTATAAATCTTTAATAGCATAGACTTTAACTAGAGATGATCAAAACTTTGAAATTTTGTATTGTTGTTTCACCAGATCCAGATAATCCGCAAATCAATATAATATATAATGAAAAATCAGTTAATTTGAAACAGTAAATATAGATTTATGTGGTTATTGTTGCCTCTTGGTTACAGTAAAGCAGCAATAGGAACTTGTATTGTATAAAGATGAGATATTCAAAACAAGTGTTATATATCATCATGGATCACACTATTATTGACATGTTGCACTGACATGCCATTTAGTTTAATAGTAAAAAATGCATTTAACAATGTATATATATAGATATTGCAAAGGAGTTGCTGAGAAAACTAGGCAGATCTGATGTAAAAGTACCACACTAACCTCCTCCCCCCCCACATACACACACATGTGTTTGTGGCGGGTCCCATTTACTTTAATATGTATTTTAATGTATTTTAATCAGAGCCATTTTTATGTGTCTTAAAGGGAAACTCTCAAAAATGTGTCCTACTGGAGCCTAGATTTTTTTTATTTTAGCCAACAAGAGTACGGGCCCCAAACATTAGGCATACACCGGACAGAAAAGAACAAGTGATTATGTGGCTGGAGGTATATTAGGCGGTCAGTGGATAACAATTTTTTTCTGCAGACCAGTGGAGTACAGGCCCAAAACATTAGGCATTCACCAGACAGAAAAGAACAAGTGATTATGTGGCTGGTGGTATATTAGGTCAGTGGATAGCAATTTTACTGTAGGCCAGTGGAGTACAGGCCCCCAAAACTATGCATTCAGCTGACAGAAAAGATCAAGTGATTATGTGGCTGGAGGTATATTAGACGGTCAATGGATAACAATTGAAGATTATGCTAGCTTTAGTGTACTAATAATCTTAATTTTAATAAGAACAGGAGGCGACTATTTTGCATTAACTCTCTTTACTAACTCCACAGCAGTAAAGAAAAAACGTAAAGAGTAACAAGTAAATCACTGCGCAGCATAGTATATAAGGGTCATGCTGCGTGTACACTTCCTCTTTCTAGAAGCGACATCTAGGTCCCGAATGAAGTTGAACATCCAGAAATACAACGAAAACTGCAACAGCGGTTTCTGACGAGCGGAACTTGAGGAGAATTCTGATAACGAGGTTGGAGGTAAGACCAAACGAAGCCTTCATCCCATCTTATGGAGTCTTGAGGTTAACAAACCAGCGACCAGTGGAGGTCTTGAAGAGGGTTACACTGAAAGGAGAGTATAAAAATATAGGTTAGGTAATGAAGCGTAATTGATCACGCCTGTGGGCCTTAACGGAATGGTGTAAAGTTAAATCATTACAAACAGAGTGCAAATTGTCTAGTGGCTAAATATATGGCAGGTGTAGGCATGTAGTTACAATAAAATCTATCTGTCTAGAAGGCAACATGAGGTGAGAGATTTCGAAGATGTCCCAAATGTAGAGATTATTAAAAACAAACCCCATATCCGTCACCTTGAGGTCCACTCCCCCGAGGAGTCAGGGTAGGGAACATAAGGGAGGGAAAATAGTCGCCTCCTGTCCTTTTAAAATTAAGATTATTAGTACACTAAAGCTAGCATAATCTTCAATTTTATAACATTACAGGAGGCTTCCTATTTTGCAATTTTAACGCTGAAGAAGAGACGTCCCAGCAGAAGGGGGAGTGCGAAAATAAAAGGTACGGAAAGTAGATTCCCTAGACCAGTCCGCCGTTCGAAGAATATCCGAAAGGGACGCCCCTGCCAGGAAGGCTGATGAAGCCGCCGCTCCGTAAACGGAGTGGGCGCCGAAAGCGGGGTCTATACCCGCGAGGGAAAGGATCCAGCGGATCCAACGGGCCAGTGTGGTGACCGAGACTGGGGCGTGAGGACGTACGTAGGAAACTAGGAGTTGGCCCGACGAAGAGGGACGGAGCGAGGAGGTAACCGAAACGTATCTGCGGAGGGTGGACATGACACAGAGCTGCGGGTCGTCTGGAAAAAAGGGGTAAAAGACCAACGCCGAACCTGACTTGATATGGAATGTGACTCCTTCAGGGGCCACTTCAAAGGCATCAACATCGAAGGCCCGAACGTCCGAAACCCGTCGGAAAGACACCAGACAAAGGAGAAAAGCGCATTTAGCGGATAGTTGGCGAAGGGAGAGGCATTCATTCGGAAGCCAATCCCTGAAAAAACGGAGAACGAGTCCCACGTCCCATAGTTGATGGTATTTGGGGGGAGGCGAAGCCGCATGCCGTGGAGTAGGCGGCAGACCAGAGGATCTTTGCCAACCGGGAGGTCCCCGACGGGGGTGTGGGCTGCCGAAATCGTGGAGCGAATGACGTTGATAGAACGATAAGAGCGGCCAGAAGAAAACAAGGAGGAAAGAAAATTAAGAATCATGGGAACAGGTGCCGTAAATGGATCGGAGTCCCGTTCCATACACCAAGTAGACCAGAAGGCCCAAGCTGAAAGGTAGCAGCGTCTAGTTCCTGAGGCCCAAGAGTCCCATAAGAGGTCCCTAGCAGCCTGCGATAGTCCGCTGACTCGCCAGGAACCCCGGAAAGAGACCAAGCCACCAGGGGTAGCCGGTCTTCCAGGAGGAGAAGGTGGAGACGCCCTTTGGGATCCGTGAGCAGGTCCTGGGAGGATGGAAGAAGGAGAGGATCCATGCAGGAGGAGGCCAGGAGGTCCGGGAACCATGGTTGGCTCTGCCACAAGGGCGTTATGAGAACCAGCTTGATTTGTTGCGTCCGCATCTGGTGTAGTGTTCTCGCAATCATGGAGAATGGGGGAAAAGCGTAGGCTCCTGTCGCCGGCCATTGTTGGAGAAATGCGTCTGTCGCCTTGCTCTTCGGGTCCGGGTGCCAGCTGAAGAATTCCGGGTCTGGTGATTGTTGCGAGAGGCGAACAGATCCAGATGAAATGGACCCCTTCGGGCTGCCAGGGCCCTGAAGATTCTCGTGTCTAGCTTCCAGTCGCTGACGTCTCTCCAGTGGCGAGAGAACCAGTCGGCTGTGAGGTTGATTTCTCCCGGCAGGTATTCCGCTTGTAACGTGATGTTGCGAGGGAGGCAGTAGTCGAAGATGTCCCTCGTAATATCCGACAGCAGTCGAGAGCGAGCGCCTCCCAGGCGGTTGATGTACTGGACTGCGGAGATGTTGTCCATGCGTAAGAGGATGCAACAATTGGAGCTCTCCCGGGCCAGGCTGCGAATCGCGAAGGATCCCGCCAGGAGTTTGAGGCAATTGATGTGCATGGAGAGCTCCTGCGTCGTCCATGTCCCTCCCGTGGAGATGGTTCAATTGGTGGCACCCCATCCCCACAAGCTGGCGTCTGATTCCAAAACGAAATCTGGAGTGTCTCCGAATATGGCCTTGCCGTTCCAGGCTTGCATGCTGTCCAGCCACCATGACAGCTCTTCGCGAACTTTGTTCGTCATAGGGACTGGTTGGTCATAAGTAGGACTGCGGCGTAGGTATTTCGCCTTGAGACGTTGCATGGCCCTGTAGTGGAGAGGACCCGGAAATATGGCTTGAATGGAAGCAGAGAGGAGTCCTACAATCCTGGCCAGGTTGCGTAGAGGGATGGACTGGAGCCGGAGAACTCTGCGAATCTCCTTGCGAATGGTTGCGATCTTCGAGGCTGGTAGCCTCAGAGTGCACGTCGTCGAGTCGATCTCGAAGCAGAGGAATTGTATTGTCTGGGTAGGGGTCAGCTCCGATTTCTGTTGATTCACCACGAAGCCCAGAGATTCCAGTAGGGATACTGCCAGATGAGTGTGCTGGCGTAGTCTGCGTTCGTCGGAGCAGAACAGGAGGAGAAGCCAAGAAGGTATTCCAAGTTAGGGGGCAGTGAGCGAAACCGGGGAAACCGTTAGGGAATGATATTAATAGAAAATAATTGAGATAAGATACAATAAGTAAGTAAAGCTCCAGGGGAGAAAAAGGTCTGACCTGTCTGCGATGGAGCAGTAAAGAAAGAGGAAGTGTACACGCAGCATGACCCTTATACAGACGTGGACAAAATTGTTGGTACCCTTTGGTCAATGAAAGAAAAAGTCACAATGGTCACAGAAATAACTTTAATCTGACAAAAGTAATAATAAATTAAAATTCTATAAATGTTAACCAATGAAAGTCAGACATTGTTTTTCAACCATGCTTCAACAGAATTATGTAAAAAAATAAACTCATGAAACAGGCATGGACAAAAATGATGGTACCCCTAACTTAATATTTTGTTGCGCAACCTTTTGAGGCAATCACTGCAATCAAACGCTTCCTGTAACTGTCAATGAGACATCTGCACCTCTCAGCAGGTATTTTGGCCCACTCCTCATGAGCAAACTGCTCCAGTTGTGTCCGGTTTGAAGGGTGCCTTTTCCAGACTGCATGTTTCAGCTCCTTCCAAAGATGCTCAATAGGATTGAGGTCAGGGCTCATAGAAGGCCACTTTAGAATAGTCCAATTTTTTCCTCTTAGCCATTCTTGGGTGTTTTTAGCGGTGTGTTTTGGGTCATTGTCCTGTTGCAAGACCCATGACCTGCGACTGAGACCAAGCTTTCTGACACTGGCTAGTACATTTCTCTCTAGAATTCCTTGATAGTCTTGAGATTTCATTGTACCCTGCACAGATTCAAGACACCCTGTGCCAGACGCAGCAAAGCAGCCCCAGAACATAACAGAGCCTCCTCCATGTTTCACAGTAGGGACAGTGTTCTTTTCTTGATATGCTTCATTTTTTCGTCTGTGAACATACAGCTGATGTGCCTTGGCAAAAACTTCGATTTTTGTCTCATCTGTCCACAGGACATTCTCCCAGAAGCTTTGTGGCTTGTCAACATGTAGTTTGGCATATTCCAGTCTTGCTTTTTTATGATTCGTTTTCAACAATGGTGTCCTCCTTGGTCGTCTCCCATGTAGTCCACTTTGGCTCAAACAACGACGGATGGTGCGATCTGACACTGATGTTCCTTGAGCATGAAGTTCACCTTGAATCTCTTTAGAAGTCTTTCTAGGCTCTTTTGTTACCATTCGGATTATCCGTCTCTTAGATTTGTCATCAATTTTCCTCCTGCGGCCACGTCCAGGGAGGTTGGCTACAGTCCCATGGATCTTAAACTTATGAATAATATGTGCAACTGTACTCACAGGAACATCTAGTTGCTTGGAGATGGTCTTATAGCCTTTACCTTTAACATGCTTGTCTATAATTTTCTTTCTGATCTCTTGAGACAGCTCTTTCCTTTGCTTCCTCTGGTCCATGTCGAGTGTGGTACACACCATATCACCAAACAACACAGTGATTACCTGGAGCCATATATATAGGCCCAATGGCTGATTACAAGGTTGTAGACACCTGTGATGCTAATTAGTGGACACACCTTGAATTAACATGTCCCTTTGGTCACATTATGTTCTGTGTTTTCTAGGGGTACCATCATTTTTGTCCATGCCTGTTTCATGAGTTTATTTTTTTACATAATTCTGTTGAAGCATGGTTGAAAAACAATGTCTGACTTTCATTGGTTAACATTTATAGAATTTTAATTTATTATTACTTTTGTCAGATTAAAGTTATTTCTGTGACCATTGTGACTTTTTCTTTCATTGACCAAAGGGTACCAACAATTTTGTCCACGTCTGTATACTATGCTGCGCAGTGATTTACTTGCTACTCTTTACGTTTCTTTTTTACTGCTGTGGAGTTAGTAAAGAGAGTTAATGCAAAATAGTCGCCTCCTGTCATGTTATAAAATTTAACTGTAGGCCAGTACAGGCCCCAAAAATTAGGCATTCACCTGACAGAAAAGAACTTGTAATGATGTGGCTGGAGGTACAATAGGCGGTCACCGGCTAAATTCTTTTTACTGTAGGCCAGTACAGGCCCCAAAAATTTGGCATTCACCTGACCTAACTAGTGCTTATGTATCTGGAGGTACATTAGGCGGACACTGGATACATTTTTTTACTGTAGACCACTGGAGTAGAGGCCCCAAAAATTAGGCATTCACCTGACAGAAAAGGCATTTTATGCTGCTGTATATACATAAGACAAGGACCAATCCATGAGGAAATTGAATTACACGTGGTCGTCACAGGTGTTGAATTCCTCAGAGATCTATGCCTCACTCATTCATTTTTAGAAATGTAATGTAGTCCACATTGTCGTGAGCTAGGCGAGTGCGCTTTTCGGTCACGATCCCCCATGCTGCGCTGAACGTCCTTTCAGACAGGACACTCGACGAGGGGCAAGCCAACAGTTCCATGGCAAATTGGGCCAGCTCTGGCCACAGGTCAATCTTGCATACCCAGTAGTCCAGGGGTTCCTTGCTTCTCAGAGTCCACATCGGCCGTTAACCCGATGTAGTCGGACACCTGTCGGTTTAGGCTTTTCCTGAGGCTGGATCCGGAAGGGCGGCTCTCGATGGGTTGGCTGCAAGAATGATCTCATATCCGAAGTGACAAACACATATTCAAACCACCCTCTTCTTGCAGGTGCGGTAGGATTGGTACCCGCACCTGTTTTGCTGTGGGTGTCAATTCTTCTGCCAGTGCCCGCAACAGCAGAATACAGCATCTCTCGCAGCAAGGCCTGGAAATGCTGCATTCTGACAGCTCTCTGTGATGCTGGTAACATGTCCACCGTTTTGTGTTTGTACCGGGGGTCTAAGTATGTTGCCACCCAGTACTGGTCCTTGCCCTTTATGGTTTTTATACAGGGGTCCCTCTTCAAACACTGGAGCATGAAGGCCCCCATTTGCACTAAACTGGAAGTGGTGGAGTGGCCTGGCTCCTGCTCATCGTCCAGGATAATGTCATCCTCGGTCTCCTCCCCCCAGCCACGGACAACACCAGGGATCCCCGAAAACTTTAAAGTCCTCCTCAAAGCCGGCTCTTCTTGATCCTCCTCCTCCCCCCAGCCTCCATTCTCCTCTGACTCTTCTTCAGACTCCTGCTGACTTGTCTCAGATTCCCCCCTGGGAATTCATTCAGAATTGCTACTTCCTCATCTTCCGGCTCCTGCTCCTCGATGGCTTGATCAATGACACAACGCAATGCACGCTCCAGAAAGAAGGCATAAGGTATGATGTCACTGGTGGCACCCTGGCTGTGACTGGCCAGTTTGGTGATCTCATCAAATGGCTGCAGAAGTCTGCATGCGTTGTGCATGAGCAGCCTCTGGAGCGGTGAAAAGAAACCATGCTCCCCAGAACCAGTTTATATGGCAGTAGTTGGTGGGCTAGCAGTTCCAACAAGTCAGCGGTCAGCTGTTGGGCAAGAGGGTTATCCGGTGTCATCAACTTTTTACACTCGAATATTTGGGCAACAGACGCCTGCCTTCTCCCAGACGAAAGTGATGACAGCACTGTCGAAGGTGGAGTGGAGGACAAATGGGAAGAGAGAGGAGAAACGAAAAGAGGCAAGACGTGGAGCGCTGGGAGTGTGGCTTTGTGGGTTTTGACGGCATTGTGCTCGGTAATGGGAGGCCAGGTGCCTTCTTAAGGCGGTCGTCCCTAGGTGAGTGTTGGGCTTACCGCGACCTATGCGTTGACAGCACAGGCTGCAGATCGCAACACTATTGTCAGTTGCTGACACATTAAAAAAGCCCACACTGCGGAGCCATGTGCCATCGTCCTGGGAGCACAAGATGTGACCGTGCATGGTGGATGGCTTGCTCCAGATACATTTGCAATCTGCCTTTTGCCTCCTGTGCACTGCGAGTTCTGCCTGCTTCTCCTCCTTCTCTTACCTATCTGCTGCTCCGTCTCTCCCTCTGAACTCCCCTCCTCTTCCTCTTGTGGGCACCCATGTGACATCCATCGACATGTCATCATCACCTTCACCACCACTATATACCTATATTAGAGATCTCGGAGTAGGCAGCAACAGCGGGGACTACCCTCCTTGGGCCGCTGGGTTGCGGCCGTTGCTACCTCCTCTTCCTCATCCGATGCCAAGAATTGCTGCACATCGGTAAGGTCTGGGAATGGATGGGAAAATAATTCCTCTGACTCGAGTGGAGGGGCTATGGTGGTGGTGGTGTATTTAGGGGTGCACACAGCAGAGAGTGAGGAGGGTGCAGATACAGAGGATGAGAAGGGTGCAGAAGCGGAAGGCTGAGTAAGCCACTCAACCAACTCTGGTGCACCCTTTGACATAATCGTACGCACCTTCTCCAACTTCCCACTTAAGTTCCGGCCTGGGGCACTTGCCCGACCCCTACTAACTCTGCGGAACGGCCTGCCTCTTCCTCTGCCTGTCATTTTCAAAATAACCCTGTGCCAAAGTCCCTAGAAAAGAGCAGTATTTGTGGAAGCAGGTATAGCGCAGGCCTCAATCAGTATTTGGTGGAAGCAGGTATATCGTACCCTTCAATCAGTATTTTATGGAAACAGGTATATAGAGCACCTGAATCAATATTTTGGTGAAAACAGGTATATCACACCCCTCAATCAGTATTTTGTGGAAGCAGGTATATCAAATCCCTCAGTCAGTATTTTGTGGAAGCAGGTATATCAAACCCCTCATCAGTATTTTGTGGAAGCAGGAATATCGCACCCCTCATCAGTATTTTGTGGAAACTGGTATATAGAGCACCTAAATCAATATTTGGTGAAAGCAGGTATATCACACCCCTTAATCAGTATTTTGTGGAAGCAGGCATATCAAATCCCTCAATCAGTATTTTGTGGAAGCATGTATATCGCAGCCCTCAATCAGTATTTTGTGGAAACAGGTATATCAAACCCCTCAATCAGTATTTTGTGGAAGCAGGTATATCGCACCCCTTAATCTATACTTTGTGGAAGCAGGTATTTCGCACCCCTCATCAGTATTTTGTGGAAACAGGTATATCAAACCCCTTAATAAGTATTTTGTGGAGGCAGGTATATTGCACCCCTTAGTCTGTATTTTGTGGAAGCAGGTATATCAAACTCCTTAATCAGTATTTTGTTGAAGCAGGTATATCGCACCTCTCAATCAGTATTTTGTGGAAGCAGGTATATAGAACCCCTTAATCAGTATTTTGTAGAAGCAGCTATATCGCACCCCTCAATCGGTATTTTGTGGAAACAGGTATATACAACACCTGAATCAATATTTGGTGGAAGCAGGTATATTGCACCCCTCAATCAGTATTTTGTGGAAACAGGTATATCAAACCCCTTAATCAGTATTTTGTTAAAGCAGCTATATCGCACCTCTCAATCTGTATTTTGTGGAAGCAGGGATATAGAACCCCTTAATCAGTATTTTGTAGAAGCAGCTATATCACACCCCTCAATCAGTATTTTGTGGAAACAGGTATATAGAACCCCTGAATCAATATTTAGTGGAAGCAGGTATATTGCACCCCTCAATCAGTATTTTGTGGAAGCAGGTATATAGAACCCCTTAATCTGTATTTTGTAGAAGCAGGTATATCACACCCCTCAATCAGTATATTGTGGAAACAGGTATATAGAACCCCTTAATCAGTATTTAGTAGAAGCAGCTATATCGCACTCCTCAATCAGTATTTTGTGGAAACAGGTATATAGAACCCCTGAATCAATATTTGGTGGAAGCAGGTATATTGCACCCCTCAATCAGTATTTTGTGGACGCAGGTATATCAAACCCCTTAATCAGTATTTTGTGGAAGCAGGTATATTGCACCCCTTAATCAGTATTTTGTGGAAGCAGGTATATAGCACACCTTAATCAGTATTTAGTAGGAGCAGGTATATAAATATGAGTGCAATAACATAGTCAATGTTGTCAGCCCTGCTCAAAATTTGATGGCCTCTTCAAGTATTCTTTTATGAAGTGCCAGTGTCTGAGATGCAGTTACTTGTTACCTGCTTTGCTGCTGCACTGAATGAGGCAATCAATTATGACTTACTTCCACAACCTGAAAAGCATGAGAAACATGCAGCTCCACCAAATGTGAACATTACAGATAGTTTTCTGCACGGTCTGTTTCTAATCGGTCTGTTTTTGGAGAATCTTATGAAAATGCTAATAATCAAATATGAATGAGTCTAGATTACTTCTGCATTTCTTCTATTAAGGGCCCATTCACACAACTGTATTTTTTTGTCCACATCTGTTCCGCAATTATGTATGCGGTATGCATACATTTCGGATAGCACACCGTGGGTTATTTGCTTCTGTATGTCCATTCTGTATGTCTGCAAAAAAGATAGAACATGTCCTATACTTGTCTGCAAAATACAGAAACATACGGAACCATCTAGCTGAAATCATCAAGTTACTCCAACATTTATTTCTTCATGTTACCTTATCCTCTGTGTGAGTAATGATTTTATAATTTAGCTTATTGCCCAAATAATGTTTTCTCTATATAATTTCAGATATGCCATGATTACCTTGAAAATAACCAGAAAGTTAATGTTATTATGTTATTTAAGTTTATTTGTTATGTATTATGGACAATGATTACTTTTCTGTTTAGTTGTGTTATTGCATGAATGGTTGCTACCTCAGGTATTTAACAAAGTCATACACTTATATATTTCCAGGGATTGTTTGAATGTATAGCCGCTTGTCTAAATTCTACTTATATTCTCTTTGAAGTCTACACATCCTCATACTATGCTATGTAATTTTAAATTAAGGTTCAGGAAACCAGACAAATTATCAACTCTCAAAATCTGTTAGGCCCAGCTATAACACGGACAGCCTTAGGCTACAGGGCCAAGTTTGCTTCAAATGACTGCTTTGAATGTTTGATAACGGATTGTGCCATTCATGGAAAAGAGTTGTAAAAGTTTGCTGCTTGAAGGAAAATTGCTAAATGTGAGCCTGACCTTTCATTTTCATGTATTTTAGCATAAACAGTATACATTTTGGCCTTTTCTGAAAATTTCTGAACAATGAGACTGATCCAAAGAGCAGACTACATTAATATATTATTTCCAGAACTTACTTCCTTAGGATCAGTCATCAATATCAGATTGGTTGGAGTCCAAATCCTGGCAACCCCCCCTCACACACACACACCTCCCGATCAGCTGTTTTGCTAGGCATGGCCACTACACAGTGCCTGGATCTGTGTAATTCTTGTGCCTGGTTATGGTAATGGAGCTTATGAAAACAATATAGAGAACAAGGTGGCTCCCCTTTTCACAGATATGGAGCTGGTGCACCGTTCAATATGACTCCACCAGTCACCAATTAATTAAAATTTATATATATAGTAATGATAGACTTTCAGGGGTTCATTTAAATAAATGCTGTCAGCTTGAAAGGATTCCAGATGTTAAGTGC
The DNA here is from genome assembly GCF_014858855.1 of Bufo gargarizans. Classification (NCBI taxonomy): domain Eukaryota; kingdom Metazoa; phylum Chordata; class Amphibia; order Anura; family Bufonidae; genus Bufo; species Bufo gargarizans. The sequence goes on from NC_058082.1 coordinate 288,351,723, forward strand.
CTATCATTACTATACAAATACATTTTAATTAATTGGAGCTTATGAAAACAGCAGATTAGTGGGGGTGTTGGGAGTACCTATCTAATATTGATCTGGACACCCCCTTTAATATTCACCTTACTTCCACCTTTCAATAGGTTCATATTGGAAAGTGCTGCACATAGTAAAAATAGTTCTTTCACGCCATAGCTGATCATAGCAATTTATGTTTAAGGAGTGTATCTCACAGGGTCTGCCAAAAATAACTCATTGATATGAATTCCGTCTAAATCAATTAGATTGTTACTGAGCAGATTACAAAATGCAATCCAAAGATGACCACTACTACCGATATATTATTTTGGTACCCAAAGTGAACGGAGTCCTGACATCTGACCTATGAGCGGTATGACAAAGCCTTTTTCATTTTTCCAAAGCCTTTTTCATTTTTCAATGGTGTTGTTAAATTTCACATTGACTTTTCTCAACCTCCTCAATGTGTGAAGAACTGGCTACTATAAAGATGAAAAAAAATTCAGGTCTGACATTTACATTACATAATGTGTAAATTATTCCTCAACTGATACCAGCATCTATCCATATTGGGTGAAGGATGGTAAGGTCATCATATGGAAAAAAAAATTCCACTCGCAAAAACACTTTTATGTAATCTAATAACCATAAAGACACCCCTCAGGATTTCAATATTGATGTCCTAAATTAGATTAGGAAATGCCTCCTCACCGCATATCAAGCACAGCACCGTACATTGTATAGTGGCTATACTTGGTATTGCAATCTAGGCCTTTTCCCTTGAATGGCGTTGAGCTGCAAATAGGCCAAGCAGCATGAAATCACTGCCTAGGGAGAAGTGCAATGGGCTCCTCAAACAGCCAAGTGGCGGGGATGCTTGTAGTCGGACCTTCACTGATCAGATATTGATGACCGATCTTGAGGATAGGCCATCAATATTGAACTCCTGGAAAAAACATTTGAGACATAGGCTACTGATAAAAGGGAAATAAGCAAATACAATTAATGTTTGATGGTGCTGTGAGATAGTGTAATGGGCAAATGAGCATGTGCCAATGGTGCCTTTTGCTAGCAATGTCCATGGTCCCATGATAGCCTCAATGCCGCCATAACAGTCACAATACCCCCATGATAATCACAATACCTCCAAGACAGAAATAATGTTCCACATGACAGCAACAGAGTCCTCTCCATGAAATTAGTCTAGGTTTACATTCTGGAGGGCTTTGTCTTGTCCAACATGAGGAGCTCAGGTCTTTGCATCAGATGCAGTAGATGGCAATGACTCCAAGATACTTAGAAACAGAGAAGCTAGTTTGCTAGTTTTCAATTTTTATCCATGTCTAGAGAATTGTCCACCCACCATTCATAGGACTATTCAGCTGCTGGTGCTGTCACCACACTCTAATTTAGCATCACAACACCAGATGGCATCTTGCAGAGATAATAAACAAGTCCCAGGTTGATATTTTTTACTGGCATAGTTTAAGACCATTTTCCATGCCATAAACTGGAATAGAAAATGTTACATGAGATCAGCTGGTTGGCCAGCCACTTCTCTTTTCCGCCCACGCCACCCCTCCTGTCACGGGGCGCTAAAGGCGCACTCGGTCTCCCATCAGCCGCAGACCTGCTGCTTAGCTTTGGGAGTGAGGATCTGTGTTTGGCCTCGTTCCCAGGACGGCTTTGCTAGCTGGGAGGCTCTCTGCTCCTAGGTCTGCCTTGAGCGCCAAGCTGATCACTCGGTGCTTGACTTGTCTGTCTGTCGGTCATTTGACGCTGGCCACGTCACATGACCCTCAGACCCCACTATAAATACAGGCAGCCTGCTGGCCACAGGTTGCCTGTTAATTCTAGGTTCCTGGCTATTTGTTGGACTACTGAATACTCACCTAACCCTGTTCCCTGACTATCCTTTGCCTGCTCCTCCTGTACTGCGCATCCCTCCTGGTATTGTGGCCTCGGTCCCACCTGACTACTCTTTGAGGACTCCTGTGGTACTTCTCTACTCTCCTGGTATTTGACCCCAGCTTCTCCTGACCATTCTTTGCTTAACCCTTTGTACTGTGTAGCTTTTTTTGCTTCTGACCCAGTCCGTTCACATTCCGTATTTTGTCTTGTCTGTCTTCCCTGCACATATCCTAAGTAAGGGACTGTCGTCCAGTTGTCCCCTGTCATCAGGACTCGTGAGGCAAGTAGGCAGGGCCAGGGGTGAGGATGGAGCGCAGTGATCACTATCCTTCCCCCTGTGTGTGTGTGGACGTGACCATTACAGACTAACAGGCCCAATAACCACTGTATCATGAATCCTCTTGTGACCCTGACTGACCATGTCTCTAACCTGACACAGATGGTGCAGGAGCTAGGAGAGAAACTCCGTTCTTTTGAGTTAGGGCAAGGTTCTTCCACTCCTCAGCCCTACAGTCCACATTTTGAGCCCCAGATCAAGCTCCCAGAACCCTTTTCAGGAGAACGGAAGAGGTTTCTCTCTAGAGTTGCAAACTCTACTTCCGTTTGCGCCCCGTGTCCTCCGGTCCCGAGAGCCAACGCGTGGGTATTATCATTTCTCTACTACAGGGTGATCCCCAGGACTGGGCATTCTCGTTACCTCCTGGGGCCAGTTGTCTAACTTCTGTGGAGGGGTTTTTTCAGGCTCTGGGTACCCTCTATGACGAACCAGACAGGGCCCTGGTAGCCCAGACGGCTCTTAGGGCACTGGTTCAGGGCCATCTCCCTGCGGAGGAGTATTGCACCCAAGTCAGATGGTGGTGTATCCCCTCAGGATGGAATGAACCAGCCCTGAAGATTCAGTTTAGGTCTGGTCTGTCTGATAATTTAAAAGATCTATTAGTCAGTTATCAAATTCCAGAGACCTTAGAGGAGATGATGACCCTAGTTGTCCGACTTGACCGGCGAGTTAGAGAGAGACGACAAGAGCGACAGTTCTGTTCTCAGATGGTGGTCCAGCCAGAGGCCTTTTCCAGGGACAACACTGAGGTCTCCACCGAGGAACGCATGCGGGTTGGCATGACCCGGGGTAATCTTCGTCGCAGACGCAGAGTGTGCTTCTACTTTGGAGATCCTGGCCATTGGATCAACAAGTGTCCTAAGAGGGTCCTTTCTGACAAGTCTCCTAAGGCAAGACAATCTAAAAACCTAAATGTAAGCTTTTGGTACCCATAACAATTTCTCTGGGGGTTAATAAGTGGCCGGGTAAGGCCTTTCTTGATTCCGGTTCAGCGGCCAGCTGTATTGACTTTGAATATGCTAGTAAATTGGGTATTCTAATTTTTGCTTTACCTACACCTATCCATGTCATGGCTATTGATGCTACTCCCCTGATTGGTGGTGCGGTGAGGTCATGTACCTCTGAAATTTCTCTAACTGTGGGTGTGTGCCACTCTGAGAGATGTTCTCTTTTAGTCCTGGAGAACCTACCGGTTGAGATGGTACTAGGGTTGCCTTGGCTCCGTTTACATAACCCCACAATAGATTGGTCCAAAGGAGAGTTGGTGAAATGGGGATCTAAGTGTGACTCATGCTTGTCTGTGGTCCAGGCTTGGGTTTCAGTAAGGTCTAACACATTACCCTCAGTTATTAAGGAATATTCTGATGTATTCTTGTCATGGATGGTGTTGCAGAAAACTAGAAGACACAAATAAAGATCCGACTGACTTGATCCCAAACTAAGGAACATAAGGGTGAGCCCTATAAAATCCCTAGAGCTCTCCCTGACTGCTCAGCCCATGCAAAGATCTTTATGATAGATAATTGCATGCCCTTGTACCTAGACTGTGTGACACCTGAAAACCCTATAATAGTGAGGGGACATGACCACCGCCTCCCTACACTTAATACGGAGGGAGTCAGGGTCACCTAGGATCGAGCCAACAGGAAAACACAAATAAAGGAACAGACTTAACTGAGGAACCAGCAGTTGCAGCATCTAGCAGTGAGCACAATCCAGGAAGTTGTATAAACCGCAAAGTGATGCAGTATGAGAGGGGATATAAAGCGATGCAATCAGTACAACTAGATGACTGCTGAGAGAGGGAAACGAGATGACAAAACGAAACCAAAACAAAAGACCCTCAAGCAAGAGGTACTGAAGAACGTCTGTCAGAGCTTCTCAGAGATCTGGCGGTGACAATTCTCATGCCCTACTCCAGAGGTTCTACCCCCCCCATAGACCTTATGATTGCACCATAGAGCTAATAGAGGGTGCCACATTTCCTAAAGGGTGAAGTTATAATCTTTCTAAGCCCGAACGCAAGGCTATGGAAGATTATATTAGGAGAGCCTTGCTAAAGGGCATATTAGACCTTCAGTCTCTCCTATGGTAGCAGGGTTTTTGTTTGTTAAGAAGAAGGATGGTGGTCTTAGGCCTTGTATTGATTACCGGAGATTAAATAAAATCACTGTCCAAAATAGATACTCTCTCCCATTGATTCCGGATTTATTTAACCAGGTTCTGGGGGCAACCTGGTTTTCCAAGATTGACCTGAAAGGGGCATACAATCTAATCCGAATCGAGGAGGGAGACGAATGGAAGACAGAGTTCAATACTCCGATAGGACACTGGCATCAGGTGATGCCTTTTGGACTCAGCAATGCCCCATCTGTGTTTGTAACCGTAAACTTAATGAATGATATTCTTAGGGAGCTCTTAGGTAAATTTATTATTGTCTATCTTGACGACATTTTGATATTCTCTCCTGATTTCGAATCTCATGTGTCTCATGTCAAACAAGTATTAGAGGTGTTGAGGGAGAATCAGCTATCTGCTAAGCAAGAGAAATGTGTCTTTGGTGTACAGGAGATACTGTTTCTATGGCATGTTCTGACTCCTCATGTCTTTAAGATGGATCCTGGTAAGGTTTTGGCAATTAAAGAATGGGTAAGGCCTTCATCCTTAAAGGCCTTACAACGGTTTTTGGGTTTCGCTAATTGCTATTGTAAATTTATCATTAATTTTTCTATAATTGCAAAACCATTGACCAACCTTACTAAGAAAGGGGTGGATTTGGAGAATTGGTCTACCAAGGCCATTTCTTAATTTGAAACATTAAAAAAGGCATTTAGTAGCGCTCCCATTCTGATCCAGCCTGATCAGGAGAGACCCTTTGTTGTGGAGGTGGATGCGTCCGAGGATGGCGCAGGAGCAGTCCTTTCACAAGGTCCTGCTAGCCTCACTAACCTGAGACCGTGTGCCTTCTTCTCCAGGAAATTCTCTCCTACGGAGAGAAACTACGACATAGGGAATAGGGAGCTGCTGGTTAATAAATGGGTATTTGAGGAGTGGAGGCATTTTTGGGAGGGGGCAAGGCATCGGATAACTGTTGTCACTGACCATAAAAACCTGATGTTTCTCGAGTCTGCTAAGAGGTTGAATCCCCGGCAAGCCCGATGGGCTCTGTTTTTTACCCTGTTTTGATTTCTCTATTACGTTCAGGCCGGGAAGTAAAAATGTGAAGGCAGACGCATTATCTCGGAGCTTCCATGCTTTTCAACCCACTGAGGCACCGCCTGAATCCATTCTACCAGCAAACATCTTCTTAGCGGCTCTAACCCAGGATATCGCGGCTCGCATTAAGGCTGAACAACATCTGGCTTTGGCATCCACCCCAACAGATAAGTTGTTTGGTCCCGTACAATTTCATCTCCAGCTGTTGGGGAAGTGTCATGATTCTGCCTTTTGTGGACATCCGGGTTTTGAGGGCACTAAGGATCTGGTTTCTAGATCTTATTGGTGGCCCACTCTGACCAGGGATGTCAAGTCCTACGTGTCAGCCTGTGAGGTTTGTGCCAGGTCTAAGACACCTAGGACTCGCCCTGCTGGTAGCCTACGACCCCTACCCATTCCCAGTAGACCCTGGTCCCATATCTCGATTGACTTTATAACTACTTACCGCTGGCGGAGGGTAAGACTGTGGTTTAGGTAGTGGTCGATAGGTTTAGCAAGATGGTTCATTTCATTCCCCTGTCTAAACTTCCAAATGCAAAAACCCTGGCGTCTATTTTTGTGAGAGAGATTGTTCGTTTACATGGCATCCCGGAAAATATTGTTTCTGACAGGGGTGTGCAGTTTTGTCCAAATTTTGGAGGGCCTTCAGTCAAAGATGTAAAATTTAATTGTCTTTTTCTTCCGCCTACCAACCTGAGAGTAATGGGCAGACTGAACGCCTTAATCAGTCTGTGGAACAATTCTTGAGGTTGTATGCTGCTGATGACCAGCAATTATGGGTCAAATTCCTTCCGTTGGCTGAATTTGCTTTGAATAACCGTGTCAATTCTTCTGCTGGGGTCTCCTCTTTCTTTTGTAACCATGGTTTTCATCCCTGTTTTCATTCTGGGTTGTCTAACCGTGAAACGGATAAACTCTCCTCCGAACTGTGCACAGTTTGGGCCCGGATTAAATCAAACCTAGAAACGGCTCAAAGTTCTCAAAAACTCAAGGCCGATAGGAGACGTTCAAGGGGGATGAACTTTTAAGGTTGGGAAAAAAGTATGGTTGTCCTCCAAGAATCTATCTCTCAAGGTAGCTTCTAGAAAATTTGCTCCTCGTTTTATTGGACCGTATAAGATCACGGAGGTGATTAATCCGGTATCGTTTAAGTTGGAGCTGCCCGAGTCTTTCCACATTCATAATGTATTTCATAAATCTCTACTTAAAAAGTATTTTGAACCTGTTGTACCGTTGAAAGCCTCGCCTCTGCCGGTTCTTTTTAGTGATGCTGTCGAGTATGTGGTGTCTAAGATAATGGATGTCAGGAGAGTGTGTAATTCCTTACAGTACCTGATTCACTGGAAGAGAGATCTTGGATACCCGCCAGGGAGGTTCATGCTCCTAGACTTGTTCGAAAATTTCATTTAGAACACCCTGAAAGGCCATCGCCTGAAGTCTTGGGTCCAGTGGCCCCTCATAAAAGGGGGGATACTGTCATGGGGCGCCAAAGGCGCACTCGGTCTCCCATCAGACCGCAGACCTGCTGCTTAGCTTCGGGAGCAAGGATCTGTGTTTGGCCTCGTTCCCAGGACGGCTTTGCTAGCTGGGAGGCTCCCTGCTCCTAGGTCTGCCTTGACCGCCGAGCTGATCACTCGGTGCTCGACTTGTCTGTCTGTCAGTCATGTGACGCTGGCCACGTCACATGACCCTCAGACCCCACTATAAATACAGGCAGCCTGCTGGCCACAGGTTGCCTATTATTTCTAGGTTGCTGGCTATTTGTTAGACTACTGAATACTCACCTGATCCTGTTCCCTGACGATCCTTTGCCTGCTCCTCCTGTACTGCGCATCCCTCCTGGTATTGTGACCTCGTCTCCCACTTGACTACTCTTTGCGGACTCCTCTGGTACTTCTCTACTCTCCTGGTATTTGACCCCGGCTTCTACTGACCATTCTTTGCTTAACCCTTTGTGCTGCGTAGCTCTCTTGGTTCTGACCCGGTCCGTTCACATTCCGTATTTTGTCTTGTCTGTCTTCCCTGCACATATCCTAAGTAAGGGACTGTCGTCCAGTTGTCCCCTGTCATCAGGACTCGTGAGGCAAGTAGGCAGGGCCAGGGGTGAGGGTGGAGCACAGTGGTCACTATCTTTCCCCCTGTGTGTGTGGACGTGACCGTTACACCTCCTTTTTCTACCACATCAAAAAAGTGGCATGAAAAAGTTGCAGATTTAGCCGCAAAACCCCTTTGCTGAAACATGTGCATTTTACAAGTTAGTGGAAGTAGCCATCAGACAGAAGCAAGAGTTTATTTTAGATCAGTCAATCTTTATCTCTGAGCTGTTTGCATCAGTATCAAATTAGTATTTTTGTTGGTATTTTATGTTAAATGGATACTTTTTTATGTTAAATGGATACATATTTTTTTAACTCAATATTAACAGAAAACACGTTTTTATACAATTGTTGGCTGTTTTTCTTTTTCATTTAGACTGTACTATACCATTGAAAATTAAATATACATAAATGTACTTCTAAATAAATGATAATCTATGATTGGTTTCCTGCTGCTATGAGGAGGGAAATGTTTTCTGAAGGGCATTCCCCATGTTAATAGTATGTGAAGATTTACAGTATGACGGTTATATTGTTCTCTTGATAGGTCTAGATAAAAGATGCACCTTGATTAGTGTAATGTGTAATGCTCTAACTACAAGGAGGATTTGTCTGGTCCCAGTGATGGACTGAGATAATTAAATGAGACTGTTTGCCAAGCTAAATGTACAAAGAGGAATTTTAGACAGGAAGTAGAATTTATGGAGTGACTTTAAAAAATTATATCCATCACATTCCATGGTCAACCATACACTATTCACCTAGCTTGCACCCCTAATAAGCTTGATCCTACTTGGTACGACTTGCTGTTATTACGCCAAATGGGCAAAAAAGGATGCGTTTCCAGGATATATAACAAATTACTAGACGATGTAGGCCCTAACAGACCCTGGTTTATATCCCACTGGGAAAAGGATTTGAATATCACCTTCGATGATGGCATAGTAGATAAGATTTTATGTCACTCTCATGGATACTCCAGATGTATTAGGGTCCAAGAGAACGCCTTTAAATTGGTGACCAGGTGGTACAATATACCTGCAAAACTTCACGCCATGGACCCCTCACATTCGGATCGGTGCTGGAGATGTAGGGAAACTACAGGCACTCTAATCCATATCTGGTGGACCTGCCCCTTGATATCCCCATTCTGGGATACGATTTCTAAATGTATCCTAGACATGGTTCCCTCCTCGTCACCTCTGACCCCATCAGTGGTACTACTAAACTTGTCCAGTGAAAAATATATACTTACCAAGCATTCCCTGTTGTCTTCTCTAATAGCTGCGGCAAAACTGCCGATTCCAATGTTTTGGCTTACCAATAAAACACCGGGGATAACAGATTGGATAAATAAGGTTCAAGAGATTCGCCTATTGGAGGAGATGTCCAGTTGGGAATCATTGTCACATGACAAACATTTGCGTGTGTGGGATCCATGGCTGAAGTGGCGTGCTAATTGTTCAAATGCCCCAGCATCTCAGTTAACATCTACTCCTACCAGTGTTAATTAACAGTAATTAAAGAGGGCCAACGTCACATGTAGACATATACTATGTTTTGGGGTTAGATGATACATGGAGGTGGTGTTAATATTCGTAATGACGCTATTCAGCCAATAATTATGGGGAAAAACGGGTTATGTTTACCCTTGTATGTACTCACCCGCTTCTTTTTTAGGAGGTGGATTGGATCATATAGAAGTATTCTTTTTCTTGTGAATGTAACTTACATGCCATTGAAACTATTACGCGTTATCAAGAACATATTCTTCTGACATCAAATGTGAATCTTGAAAATTCTGTATCAGACCAAGGATTTACCATTTTGTTATGTTATCATTTATTATTGTCAGACATGCACTTTATTAAAGTCTTTTTATAAGATGAAAATAATAAATACAGATTTGTTAAAAAAAAAATAAAAAATTATATCCAGAATACCATTCACCCATTTTCAGTTTTTTCTTTTTTCCCCTTTTCTTTATTTTTTTATTTTTTTTATTACATAGAATATTCAGATATTGGCTGTTAATATGTAATAACATTTTGATGGAAGTGTCCCCTGAAGGCCAGGGCTACATGATGACACCAAGATCCCAAGGCTGCAAGTTATTATTGTAAATGTCTGCTAGATCTTTGGTCACAGACTGCAAATCACCAACAACTTCTCCAGCATAAAGATTAATGTAAGCATTGTGTCACTGTGACTCGCAGTCGGTAGTTTATTTTTTGTGTTTAATAGGTAATGCAAATCATAAATAAATCTTGACTCACAGCCAAATCGCAACCTACTATAACTACTACTTCAATGTAACAAGTCTCAGGCAAATAACACAGATTTTTTGCCACATGACTCCTAGGCGACTTGATCCTGCTCATTGGTATTCTTAATTGCTTTAACCCCCTAGTACTTCCTATCCTCAGCTTCAACATTGGTCACAAGACATCATGTCACCTAAGAGTCACGTTACAAAAAAAAATTGTGATTCACTTTTGACTTTAGGCTCTTCCTGAAGCGAACACGTCACAGTTTGGCCCACTTCCCATATATCAGTTGTTTCCGGGCATCTATTTTTGGCCGGGAGCTGGACACAACTGATATATGTGAACAGTGCACACATTCGGCATCTATCCACTGATTGCGCAGGACAGAAAAAACTGAGCATGCAGTGTTTTTCTTGCCAGAGGTATTTAGCATCCAGCATCTCAAGTGATGTTTTGGATGTATAAGAACTATTTCTTAGAAAACTATGGGATCAGTTCTGGCTCAGTTCCCCTTTTACGTTTTCTACTCCACGCCGGAGTGGAACTGATCCAGATCCCTTGACATATGTGGGCCTTTCAGGTACATTCAAGGCACATTTAGTTGTCAATTCTTATTTCGTTTCAGTAGGTTGCAATACAGATGAGTATGGAACACTCATCATAGAAATTAATGAGGGAAAACTACCTCTTTGTCAGTCTGCAAATTTCTGGGATAAACCTTAGAAAACTTCTTGTTTTATATTTAGCTATTTGGTAAATGCAGTCCACTTTAACAAACCAATGAATCCTGTGCAACTGACTAGAACTAAATATTTCTCCATCTGTAAATAAATATATGTCTAAATTTAAGGGACTTTATTGAAGGGAATAGGTCATTAATATTATATTACTATGTTAGAGCATGCAGAACATAAAAATATTTTAGTTGAAATGATTTAACCCCTTAAGGACCCAGCCATTTTTAGGAAATCTGACGTGTCAATTTATGTGGTAATAACTTCAAAATCTTTTACTTATCCAGGCCTTTCTGAGATTGTTTTCTCGTCACATTTTGTACTTCATGACAGTGGTAAAATTGAGTCAAAATTTTTTTTTTTTATTTATAAAAGAAATACCAAATTTCTATTTCTCTACTTTTATAATAGATAGTAATAACTCCAAAAATATTATGTCTACTTCATGTTTGGATTATTTTGTGAATGTCATTTTATTTTTTGGGGACGTTAGAAGGCTTAGAAGTTTAGAAGCAAATCTTGAAATTTTTCAGAAAATTTCCAAAACCCATTTTTTAACGACCAGTTTAGGTCTGAAGTCACTTTGTGAGCCATACATAATAGAAACCACACAAAAATGACCCTCTTTTAGAAACTACACCCCTTAAGGTATTCAAAAATGATTTTACAAACTTTTTTTTAACCCTTTAGGTGTTACAAAAGAATTCATTTTAATCAATTTTTTCCACTAACAAAGCAAGGGTTAACAGCCAAACAAAACTCAATATTAATTGCCCTGATTGTGTAGTTTACAGAAACACCCCATATGTGGTCATAGACTGCTGTATGGGCACACGGCATTGCGCAAAAGGAAAGGAACGCCATATGGTTTTTGGAAAGCAGATTTCACTGGAATAATTTTAAGCTGCCATGTCACATTTGAAGACACCCTGATGCACCAGTAGAGTGGAAACTCCAAAAAAGTGACCCCATTTTAGAAACTACACCCCGTAGGGTATTCAAAACTGATCTTACAAACTTTGTTAACTCTTTAGGTGTTCCACAAGAATTAATGGAAAATGGAGATGAAATTTCAGAATTTCACTTTTTGGGCAGATTTTCCATTTTAACCACTTCAACCCCGCTAGCTAAAACCCCCTTCATGACCAGAGCACTTTTTACACTTCTGCACTACACTACTTTCACCGTTTATCTCTCGGTCATGCAACTTACCACCCAAATGAATTTTACCTCCTTTTCTTCTCACTAAAAGAGCTTTCATTTGGTGGTATTTCATTGCTGCTGACATTTTTACTTTTTTTGTTATTAATCGAAATGTAACGATTTTTTTGCAAAAAAATGACATTTTTCACTTTCAGCTGTAAAATTTTGCAAAAAAAACGACATCCATATATACATTTTTCGCTAAATTTATTGTTCTACATGTCTTTGATAAAAAAAAAATGTTTGGGCAAAAAAAGATGGTTTGGGTAAAAGTTATAGTGTTTACAAACTATGGTACAAAAATGTGAATTTCCGCTTTTTGAAGCAGCTCTGACTTTCTGAGCACCTGTCATGTTTCCTGAGGTTCTACAATGCCCAGACAGTAGAAACACCTCACAAATGACCCTATTTCGGAAAGTAGACACCCTAAGGTATTCGCTGATGGGCATAGTGAGTTCATAGAAAACTTTTCCAATTTTTTTATACAAAGTTGGCATTTGACCAAGATATTTTTCTCACCCAGCATGGGTATATGTAAAATGACACCCCAAAACACATTCCCCAACTTCTCCTGAGTACGGCGATATCACATGTGTGACACCTTTTTGCAGCCAAGGTGGGCAAAGGGGCACATATTCCAAAGTGCACCTTTCGGATTTCGCCGGCCATTTTTTACACATTTTGATTGCAAAGTTCTTCTCATACATTTGGGCCCCTAAATTGCCAGGGCAGTATAACTACGCCACAAGTGACCCCATTTTGGAAAGAAGACACCCCAAGGTATTCGTGAGGGGCATGGCGAGTTCCTAGAATTTTTTATTTTTTGTCGCAAGTTAGTGGAATATGAGACTTTGTAAGGAAAAAAGAAAAAAAAAGAAAAATCATCATTTTCCGCTAACTTGTGACAAAAAATAAAAAATTCGAGGAACTCGCCGTGCCCCTCACGGAATACCTTGGGGTGTCTTCTTTCCAAAATGGGGTCACTTGTGGCGTAGTTATACTGCCCTGGCAATTTAGGGGCCCAAATGTTTGAGAAGTACCTTGCAATCAAAATCTGTAAAAAATGGCCTGTGAAATCCGAAAGGTGCTCTTTGGAATGTGTGCCCCTTTGCCCACCTAGGCTGCAAAAAAAGTGTCACACATCTGGTATCGCCGTACTCAGGAGAAGTTGGGGAATGTGTTTTGGGGTGTCATTTTACATATAACCATGCTGGGTAGAGAAATATCTTGGCAAAAGATAACTTTTCCCATTTTTTTATACAAAGTTGGCATTTGACCAATATATTTTTCTCACCCAGCATGGGTATATGTAAAATGACACCCCAAAACACATTGCCCAACTTCTCCTGAGTACGGCGATACCAGATGTGTGACACTTTTTTGCAGCCTAGATGCGCAAAGGTGCCCAAATTCCTTTTAGGAGGGCATTTTTAGACATTTGGATCCCAGACTTCTTCTCACACTTTCGGGCCCCTAAAAAGCCAGGGCAGTATAAATACCCCACATGTGACCCCACTTTGGAAAGAAGACACCCCAAGGTATTCAATGAGGGGCATGGCGAGTTCATAGAAATTATTTTTTTTTTTGCATAAGTTAGCGGAAATTGATTTTTTTTTGTTTTTTTCTCACAAAGTCTCACTTTCCGCTAACTTAGGACAAAAATTTCAATCTTTCATGGACTTAATATGCCCCTCACGGAATACCTTGGGGTGTCTTCTTTCCAAAATGGGGTCACATGTGGGGTATTTATACTGCCCTGTCTTTTTAGGGGCCCTAAAGCGTGAGAAGAAGTCTGGAATATAAATGTCTAAAAATGTTTATTTATTTGGATTCCGTGAGGGGTATGGTGAGTTCATGTGAGATTTTATTTTTTGACACAAGTTAGTGGAATATGAGACTTTGTAAGAAAAAACAAACAAAAAAATATATATATTTCCGCTAACTTGGGCCAAAAAAATGTCTGAATGGAGCCTTACAGGGGGGGGTGATCAATGACAGGGGGGTGATCAATGACAGGGGGGTGATCAATGACAGGGGGGGTGATCACCCATATAGACTCCCTGATCACCCCCATCATTGATCACCCCCCTGGTAAGGCTCCATTCAGACGTCCGTATGATTTTTACGGATCCACTGATGTATCAGATCCGCAAAACACATGCGGACGTCTGAATGGAGCCTTACAGGGGGGTGATCAATGACAGGGGGTGATCAGGGTGATAACCCCCCTGTCATTGATCACCCCCCCCCCTGTAAGGCTCCATTCAGACGTCCATATGATTTTTACGGATCCATGGATACATGGATCGGATCCGCAAAACACATGCGGACGTCTGAATGGAGCCTTACAGGGGGGTGATCAATGACAGGGGGTGATCAGGGTGATCACCCCCCTGTCATTGATCACCCCCCCCCCCTGTAAGGCTCCATTCAGACGTCCGTATGATTTTTACGGATCCATGGATACATGGATCGGATCCGCAAAACACATGCGGACGTCTGAATGGAGCCTTACAGGGGGGTTATCAATGACAGGGGGTGATCAGGGAGTGTATATGGGTGATCACCCCCCTGTAAGGCTCCATTCAGACGTCCGTATGATTTTTACGGATCCATGGATACATGGATCGGATCCGCAAAACACATGCGGACGTCTGAATGGAGCCTTACAGGGGGGTGATCAATGACACGGGGGTGATCAATGACAGGGGGTGATCAGGGAGTGTATATGGGTGATCACCCGCCTGTCATTGATCACCCCCCTGTAAGGCTCCATTCAGACGTCCGCATGTGTTTTGCGGATCCGATCCATGTATCCATGGATCCGTAAAAATCATACGGACGTCTGAATGGAGCCTTACAGGGGGGTGATCAATGACAGGGGGTGATCAGGGAGTGTATATGGGTGATCACCCCCCTGTCATTGATCACCCCCCTGTAAGGCTCCATTCAGACGTCCGTATGATTTTTACGGATCCATGGATACATGGATCGGATCCGCAAAACACATGCGGACGTCTGAATGGAGCCTTACAGGGGGGTGATCAATGACAGGGGGTGATCAGGGAGTGTATATGGGTGATCACCCGCCTGTCATTGATCACCCCCCTGTAAGGCTCCATTCAGACGTCCGCATGTGTTTTGCGGATCTGATCCATGTATCCGTGGATCCGTAAAAATCATATGGACGTCTGAACGGAGCCTGACAGGGGGGTGATCAATGACAGGGGAGTGATCAGGGAGTTTATATGGGGTGATCATGGGTGATCAGGGGTTCATAAGGGGTTAATAAGTGACGGCGGGGGTGTAGTGTAGTGTGGTGTTTGGTGCGACTGTACTGAGCTGCCTGTGTCCTCTGGTGGTTGATCCTAACAAAAGGGACCACCAGAGGACCAGGTAGCAGGTATATGAGACGCTGTTATCAAAACAGCGTCTAATATACCTGTTAGGGGTTAAAAAAATCAGATCTCCAGCCTGCCAGCGAGCGATCGCCGCTGGCAGGCTGGAGATCCACTCGCTTACCTTCCGTTCCTGTGAGCGCGCGCGTTCACAGGAAATCCCGGCCCTCGCGAGATGACGCGTATATGCGTCGTCGTGCGCAGGGCTACCGCCTCCGGACCGCACATCTCACATTAGGCGGTCCGGAGGCGGTTAATCAATTTTTATCCACTAACAAAGCAAGGTTTTAACAGCCAAACAAACTCAATATTTATTGCCCTGATTCTGTAGTTTACAGAAATACCCCAAATGTGTTCGTAAACTGCTGTACCAGCATATGGCATTGTTCAGAAGCAAAGGAACGCCATATGGTTTTTGGGAGGCAGATTTCACTGGGATAATTTTAACCACCTCCCGTCCGCCCATAGGATATAAACGTCCGGGAGGTGGATCTCTATTTCTGAATGGACGTTTTAAAACGTCCGTTCAGAAACTGAAGCTGCACGCTAATCGTGCAGCTGCTGATCGGGTTGCCCGCTGTCAGTGACAGCAGGGCAACCCTACGAGAAGGCAGGGACAGTGCCCAGGTGTCCCTGCCTTCTAGATTGCTGTATACACAGCGCTCACCGAGCGCTGTGTATGCAGAGCAGGAAGCGCTATGCGCTTCCTGTTCCGGCCCGGCGGTCATGTGACCACCGGGACCGGAGAGTGCAGGAGCTGGGTGAGGTCTTTCACAGACCTCGATCAGCCCTGTACTGAGGCTGTACAGCGCTGTATTGCGCTGTACAGCCTCTCTGGGGGGTGTATTTTTCCTGTAACTAGGGCTACTATGTCAGCCCCAGTTACAGGAGAAATCAACAGTGAAAAAAAAAAGAAAAAGTGTAGTAAATGTCCGCCAGAGGTCTTGTATGACCTTATGGGGGACGAAAAGTGTAAAATAAAAAAAGTAAAGTGTTGAAAAAATAAAATAAAAAAAAGGTTTCAAATGTAAAAAAAAAATTCCCCAAGTAAGGAATAAAAAAAAAAAGTAAAAAATAGAAAGAATAAAATAGACATATTAGGTATTGCCGCGTCCGTAAAAACCAGCTCTATAAAAATATCACATGACCTAACCCCTCGGGTGAACACCGTAAAAAAAAAAAAAAACTGTGTCAAAACGAGCAATTTCTGTCACCTTACATCACAAAAAGTGCAACACCAAGTGATCAAAAATGCATATGCCCCACAAAATGGTACCAATAAAACCGTCACCTCATCCCGCAAAAAATGAGCCCCTACATCAGAAAATCTCAAAAAAAATAAAAAAAAATATAGCTCTCAGAACATGGACACATTAAAACATAATTTTTTTGTTTCAAAAATGCTATTATTGTGTAAAACTTTAATAAATAAGAAAAAGTATACATATTAGGTATCGCCATGTCCTTAACAATCTGCTCTATAAAAATGTCACTTGACTGAACCCCTCAGGTGAACGCTGTAAAAATAAATAAATAGAAACTGTGCTAAAACAACCCATTTTTTGGTCACCTTGCCCCATAAAGTGTTATAATAAATGATCAAAAAATCATATGTACCCAAAAATAGTAGCAATTAAACTGGCACCTTATCCCCTAGTTTCCAAAATGGTATCACTTCTTGAGAGTTTCTACTGTAAGGGTGCATCAGGGGGCTTCAAATGGGACATGGCATCTAAAAACCATGTGGAGTTCCTTTTCTTCTGCGCCCTGCCGTGTGCCCATACAGCAGTTTATGACCACATGTGCGGTGTTTCTGTAAACCGCAGAATCTGGGTAATAAATATTGAGTTTTGTTTGGCTGTTAACCATCGATGTGTTAAAGAAAAAATTGGATTAAAATGGAAAATCTGCCCAAAAAGTGAAATTTTATCTCCATTTTCCTTTAATTCTTATGGAACACCTAAAGGGTTAACAAATTTTGTAAAATCGGTTTTAAGTAACTTGAGGGGTGTAGTTTCTACAATGGGGTCATTTATGGGGGTATCCACTATGTAGGCCCCACAAAGTGACTTCAGACCTGAACTGGTCCTTTAAAAAGTGGGTTTTGGCAATTTTCCTAAAAATTTTAAGAATTGCTTCTAAACTTCTAAGCCTTCTAACGTCCTAAAAAAATAAAATGACATTTCCAAAATGATGCCAACATAAAGTAGACATATGGGGAATGTTAAGTAATAAATATTTTATGAGGTATCACTTTCTGTTTTAAAAGCAGAGAAATTGAAATTTAGAAAATTACGAATTTTTAAATTTTTTTGGTAAATTTGGGATTTTTTCATAAATAAAGGTGAAATATATTGACTCAAATTTATGACTATCATGAAGTACAATGTGTCACGAGAAAACAATCTCTGAATGACTTGGATAAGTAAAGGCGTTCCAAAGTTATTACCACATAAAGTGAGATATGTCAGTTTTGCAAAATTAGGCCTGGTCAGGAAGGGGGCAAATGGCCCAGATGGGAAGTGGTTAAGCTGCCATGTCACATTTGAAGACCCCCTGATGCACCCCTAGAGTAGAAACTCCCAAAATATACCCCATTTTTGAAACTACCGGATAAGGTGGCAGTTTTGTTGGTACTATTTTAGCTTACATATGATGGTTGGTTGCTCTATATTACACTTTTTGTGAGGCAAGGTAACAAAAAATAGCAGTTTTGGCACAGTTTTCATTTTTTGTCATTTACAATGTTTATCTGACAGGTTAGATCATGTGGTATGTTTATAGAGCAGGTTGTTACGGACGGGACAATAACAAATATGACAACTTTTTTTGGTTGTTTGTTTCAGTTTTACATAATAAAGCGTTTTTGAAAAAAAATGTTTTTTAGTGTCTCCATATTCTGAAAGCCACAGTTTTTTTTATTTATGTAGGGGCTATTTTTTTTCAGTATGAGATGATGGTTTGATTGGTACTATTTTAGGGTGCATATGACTTTTTGATCGCTTGCTATTACACTTTTTGTGATGTAAGGTGACAAAAAATTGCATTTTTTACACCATTTTTATATAATTTTTTTATGCTGTTCACCTGAGGGGTTAGGTCATGTGATATTTTTATAGAGCAGGTTGTTATGAACATGTTAATCTCTAATATATATACTTTTCATTTATTTATTTAAGTTTTACACAATAATTTAATTTTCTAAATAAAAATAAATAAATCATGTTTTAGTGTCTCCATAGTCTGAGAGCCATAGTTTTTTTCTTTTTTGGGAGATTGCCTTAGGTAGGGTATCATTTTTGATGGATGAGATTAAGGTTTGAGTGGCACTATTTTGGGGTGCGTATGACTTTTTGATCGCTTGCTATTACACTTTTCATGATGTAAGGTGACAAAAAATTGCTTTTTCTACCTTTTTTTTTTTTTTTACGGTGAGCTTAGGTCATGTGGTATTTTTATAGAGCAGGTTGTTACGTACGCAGATATACCTAATATGTCTTTTTTTTCTTTACATTTAACACAATATAAGCATTTTTGAACCAGAAAAAAAACATGTTTTAGTGTCTACATAGGCTGGGAGCCATAGTTTTTTTTTTTTTTTGGGCGATTGTCTTAGGTAAGGGCTCATTTTTTGCGGGATGAGGTGATGGTTAAATTTGTACTATTTTGGGGGGCATACGCCTTTTTGATCGCTTGGTGTTGCACTTTTAGTGATGTAAGGTGACAAAAAAATGTTTTTTTAGCACAGATTTTATTTTATTATTTTGACGGTGTTCATCTGAGGGGTTAGGTCATGTGATATTTCTATAGAGCCGGTCGATACAGACGCGTCAATACCTAATATGTCTACTTTTCTTTTTTTCTCTATTATTTTTTTGTTTGTTAAAGTTTACTTTATTTTGGGAAAAGGGTGCTTTTTTTAACTTGAAACGTTAATTTTTTTGTAAAACTTTCTTTTTTCTACTTCTTTTTTCACTTTATTTTTTGTCCCACTATGTGACAGGGTCTGATCCCTGTTTCAGTACAGCACAATACATCTGTATTGTGCTGTATTGAACTGTCAGTGTCTTTCACTGTAAGACGCTAACAGTTGCCTGGATCTCCTGGGCTTCCGTAGCTGGCTGTCCCAATGCCTGTTCAAGGCATCAGGGCTGCCATAGCAACCCTCGGTTCCCTGTCACCGCAGCACGGGGACCCGATGGGGATGTACAAGCTGCCGCAAACCCCCTGTATGCTGCGGTCATCGTGACATACAGGGGGTTAATCCACCGGCATCTGTGTTTTCACCGATGCTGGCATATACAGCAGGGGCCCAGCTGTCAGTATCAGCCGGGCCCCTGCTGCTGATCGCGGCCGCAGTTGTGGGGCAACAAGTTAACGAATGCTCGACCTAGTGCGTTAAGTACCTGCAAGTTAGGACGAGCATTCTCATCCAAGGTCCTGAACGTGTTAAAAAGACATCTTTGTATGTAGATATTACAGGTACATACTTGTCATGGTGCCCCCCGTGTTCTTTTGATTCCCTATCAGAATGTCGACCTGATGTGCCAGTGGACACATAAAGGAGTGGGATTCAAATGTTTAACAACAGATCCTCTACTCAACAGTGGACACGCGGCGTCACATGTTTACTAGTGTTGATCGCAAAATTTCTAATTGCAAATTTTTATCGCGAATATCGGCACTTTGAGAATTCGCAAAGATGTAGAATATAGTGCCATAATATCGTAATCGTGAATATTCTAGATTTTTTTCCATCAGTAACCTCCCTTCTTGCTTGTGGCCCAATGAGAAGGCTGCAATATCTTTGTCAGAGCTCAGCAACATCCCTAGCAACCAATAGTAAAGTTGCCTACCCCTTTACTATATAAGAAACTCCTCAGCATCCATTTTCTGCAGTTTTTTTGCAGTTCTGAGAGAGAGAAAGAGCTAGAGAGATAGAGAGAGAGCACTGACATTGCTGTGCTATGTGCTTTCGTCTGGATCCTATTCCTTATCCAATTATATTAGATAGTTAGTTAGCTCATATATCTATAATACAGATAGTGGGAGATAGTCAGTGTAGGTTAGATAGTGATATAGTGTAGCTGATAGGTTCCAGTGCAGGGTGTTAGGTAGTGTGATAGGAATTACTGTTTCTCTGCTGTCCTTACATGCATGCTACAGACATAGTGCTGTGATGTCATGCTAGGGTCTGAAAACATCTGGGGCACAAGCCCACTGTGTTGAAAATCCACATTAAAGGCATGCTTAAAGGGGTGTTCTGGTTTATGCAAATAAAGTGCAGTACTGCAGACTGCAGACTGCAGTCATTATATAATACAATATTCGGTAACTTTCCAATATCTGTTATGTTTCATTTCCGCACCACTGCAGAAATCTTTGCTTGGGCCCTTTAATATTGATGGGAGTGGACCCTGGGCAACCCCACAGATCATCCCCCCACCCCCCTTGTACTTGTTCCACTGATCAACTCTTTGCGGGCAGCGCGGGCATGAGTTCAGTCAATTGTTGAGAAAAAAGTGGTAGGAATAGCTCACTGTTATGTGACAAGGAACAGGTGCTCTAGTCCAGATAGCTGTATCACCCGTACAGAGAAAAATATTAGTAATAGTTGTAAAATACGGACTGGCACTCTGTATGTGTGGCTACAAATATACTACACAATGCATAAAGTGTTCACGCTGAATTTAATAAATGAACAAATGTCAATAAAACACTCTAAAAAATATCATAAAAACATCAAATAAACACGTGCATGCTGACACACATTATAATGTTAAAGAGGACCTTTCACTAGAATACAACTTCTAAACGAACTATACAGACATGGAGAGCGGCGCCCAGGGATCCCCCTGCACTTACTGTTATACCTGGGCGCCGCTCCGTTCTCCGGGTATAGCCTCCGGTATCTTCATAGTTAGGCTCCACCCAGGGGAACCTGCCGGCGTCTCCTTCTCCCAGGCTGTAGCTCATAGCCTGAGAGGCTTTTTTTCTCTCAGGCTATGAGCTGAGCGCTGCGGATGGCGAGCACTACAGCATGGGAGAATGAGACGCCAGCAGGTTCCCCTGGGTGGAGCCTAACTATGAAGATACTGGAGGCTATACCCGGAGAACGGAGCGGTGCCCAGGTATAACAGTAAGTGCAGGGAGATCCCTGTGCGCCGCTCTCCATGTCTGTATAGTTAGTTTAGAAGTTTTAGTCTAGTGAAAGGTCCTCTTTAAGTATGGGGAAAGCAAGCGATATATACGAAAAAATGCAAAGAATTCCTTATGAAGGTGAATGAGGATTCCTTCTCAGTGAGACTAGCTAAATCTTTCACTAATCCACATAAAGTGCATTCAAAAGTGTTGTTTAATCATATGATTATGGCTTGCATCTTGTAGGCCAACACGTCTTTGATAGGAATGAAAAGTCTTGAATATAGTTGCGATTTAAATGTCCGGACCCAGTTGTTGCCGATAATAATAAATCAAGTGCTAGTTTGTATGTTAACAGCATATACAGGTCTTACCTGCTGCTGGATGAGTTGAGGTTTATTATGTCCCAAAGTGCGGCATTACATACCCGGTATGAAGGTTGCTGCTGTAAGTGCTCTTCCACGCTGTTCAGGCAGACGCTGGCATGTCACGTGGTCTGTAACAGGAGTCTAGCTTGTGTCTCGGCACCGAAGTGACTAAACTCATGCCCGAGCAGCCCGCAAGTAGCAGATCAGTGGAACAAAAACAAGGGGGTGGGGGATGATCTGTGGTAGGTTGCCCAGGTCCAATCAATATTAAAGGGCCCGGGAATAGCCAAATAAAAAAAATGCTACCAGCATAACATTCGGGGCACTGGACAAAACAACCGGGGCATAAACCCCGAATGTTTTGACCTAACGACGCCCCTGCCAATCAGTAATATCTACTCAAACCTGATAAAATGTGAAGTTGCATGCATTGCGCAAAAAATATGCGCATCATTAGTGCCGATTTGGGCAATCGTGAAAATAATGACTGGAGATTACAAATACAAAAATTTGCTAATTTATTACGAACATTATGCGAAAAATTTGCTCAATATTGCGAAAATTAATACTGCCTATGCCGCTCAGCACTAATGTTTACATATACAGTGCCTTGCAAAAGTATTCACCCCCCTTGACTCTTTTTTTGTGTTTTGGTGCCTCAAAACCTGGAATTAGCATGGATTGTTTGAGGATTTGCATCATTTAATTTACAGAACATGCCCACAACTTTGAAGATGTTTTTTTTTTTATTGTGAAGCAAACAACAATAGGACAAAATAACAGAAAAAGTCAATGTGCATAACTATTCACCACCCTTGTAGAGCCACCTTTTGTGGCAATCACAAGTCCAAGTCGCTTTGGATAAGTCTCTATGAGCTTGCCACATCTTACCACTGGGATTTTTGCCCATTCCTCCTTGCAAAATGCTCCAGCTCCTTCAAGTTGGATGGTTTGCGATTTGCGATTATTGGATTGAGATCTTTGACTAGGCAATTCCAACACATTTACATATTAAACCACTCAAGTGTTGCTTTAGCAGTTTGTTTGGGGTCATTGTCCTGCTGGAAGGTGAACCTCCGTTCTAGCCTCAAATCACTCACAGAGTGGTACAGGTTGTGCTCAAGAATATCCCTGTATTTAGCACCATCTTTCCCTCAACTCTGACCAGTTTCCCAGTCCCAGCTGCTAAAAAAACACCCCCACAGCATGATGCTACCACCACCATGTTTCACTGTGGGGATGATGTTCTTTGGGTGGTGTGATGTGTTGGTTTGCGCCAGGCATAGCGTTTTCTTTGATGGTTAAAAAGTTCAATTTTAGTCTCATCAGACCAGAACACCTTCCTCCATACATTTTGGGAGTCTACCACATGCCTTTTCGCAAACTCACAATGTGCCTTTTTGTTTTTTGCTGAAAGTAATGGCTTTCTTCTGGCTACTCTGCCATAAAGCCCAATTCTAGAGCGTACGGCTTATTGTCGTCCTATGTACAGATACTCCAGTCTCTGCTGTGGAACTCTGCAGGGTTACCTTAGGTCTCTGTGCTGCCTCTCTGATTAAGGTCCTCCTTACCCGGTCCGTGAGTTTTGGTGGGCAGCCGTCTTTTGGCAGGTTTGAGGTTGTGTCATGTTCTTTCCATTTGGTTTTGATAGATTTGATGGTGCTTCTGGGGATCATCAAAGATTTGGATATTTTTTTATAACCTAACCCTGATTTGTACTTCTCAACAACATTGTCCCCTACTTGTTTGGAGAGTTCCTTGGTCTTCATGGCAGTGTTTGGTTAGTGATGCCTCTTGCTTAGGTGTTGCAGCCTCTGGGGCCTTTCAAAAAAGGTGTGTATATGTAATGACAGATCATGTGACACTTAGATTGCACACAGGTGGACATCATTTCACTAATTATGTGACTTCTAAAGGTAATTGGCTGCACCAGAGCTTTATGAGCTCCCTAACAAAGGGGGTGAATGCATACGCACATGACAATTTTCTGTTTTCTATTTCTAAACAATAGTTTTATTTATATATTTTTCTCATTTCACCAACTTAGACTATTGTGTTCTGATCCATCACATACAATTTAGATTAACAAAACATTGAACTTAAGGCTGTAATTAGAGATGAGCGAATCGAAGCTGACGAAGTGGAATTACATCAGAATTTCAGGAAAAATTAGATTTGCACAAAAGCCGAATTTCCTCGCGATTTGTGGTAACTAATTGCATTTTTTTATAAAAAAGCTGCTTCACGTGTGAGGACATGAAGAAAGTAACTATGGGAATGCGGGATCACCAATAATGCCACGCATGCAGCCAATCAGCAGTCAGCCAGTCCTGGGATGTCACTGCCCTATGAAATACCCTCAGCCATCGTGGATTCTGCCATTTTCCGGTGTACTTAATGCAGGGAGAGACTTCAGCAGGGACAGTGCTCGAAAAAACTTAATTGTGCTAAAAAAATAAATTTACAAGTTCAGGGAAAGATTATTCAAAGTGCAGGGAAAGGATAGGGAGGAATTATTCCACAGCATTTATGTTGAACAGGGTTCAGTAGGGGAGGTTACAGCCTGCACTGACTGGGAACCCAAATTGCCATTATACAGCTCTGTAATTCCAGCAAACCGTTCTTATTAGGGTTAAAGTGCTGTTTGATACAGGCATTAATAGGGTTTATTGCAAGGAAATATTTATATGTCTTATTTGCTGTTCAGTGGTGCATTTATATGTTCTAAAGCCTTTTGTGGCTTTTAGTAGTGAAAAAAGAAAAAATATATTTGCCGTTTAGCCGTGCAGTTATATATTCTAAAGCCTTTTGTGGCGTGTTTTAGTGTAAAAAGAAAAAATATATTTGCCGTTTAGCGGTGCACTTATATGTTCTAAAGCCCTTTTTGTCGTGTATTCGTGGAAAGAGAAAATTATATTTTTGCCGTTCAGCTGTGCAGTTATATGTTTTAAAGCCTTTTGTAGAGTGTATTAGTGGAAAAAGAAAAAATATATTTGCCATTCAGCGGTGCAGTTATATGTTCTAAAGCCTTTTGTGACGTGTAGTAATGGAATAAGAAAAAATATATTTGCCGTTAAGTGGTGCAGTTATATGTTCTAAAGCCCTTCTTTGTGTGTATTATTGGGGGAAGAAAAGGGCTTATTAGACGTCGTGTGGTGAAGTGAGAAAATTACAGACTTTTTTGCGGTGTTTTAATTTCCTTTTTATTTATTTGATCTAACAGTATGTCAGACAGAGAAGTGCCAGGCCCTGCACAGGGGAGTGGCAGAGGCCTTAATGTTTCTGGCGCAGGCACAGGTTGCAGCAGAGTAAGGGGGCGTGGCAACAGGGGTCGCAGCGAGAGGCCTGAACTCCTGGTGTCATCTAGCGGTCGTGTCTTGACCAGCAACCCAGCGGTTCTTGAATGGTGTACTCGGTCATCCATTTCGTCACAAGTGACATCAGACACCCCCAGCCAAGAGTTGGTGGGTTTATCAGACACAACCCTTAGTATCTGGCTCGATAAGTAGCTGATACAATGCATCAATCTTGACAGGATTAGTCTCCAGGTGGGGAGAAATTTTATTTTGGAATGCTTTCTCCATCGCAAAAAACGTTCTCGAATAACAAGAAGACTGGCCAATTCTCTCCTGTATTAAGCAACACTTTATTGAGTAATCGTGGAAAGTCAAAAAACTGTTGTCCACTGCCCCCAAAAATGCCTTTTTTAGTGTGGGTTAACCACAGATAAGTCATTACAAGAACTGCCGCCAATTATCAGATCGAATTGTCGCCATTCTTCAATCTGTTTCCTGGTTATATTCTGTATGTCGCCCACATATACAATCTGCCCTGGATGGCATACCTGTCCTATCGTGATGGCGTCCTCACACACCTCTAATGCCATATATTTTTCAACATTGATTCTAAGCTTTTTGAGAACCAGTAATCCTGTCTGTCCTTTCCAACACAACCGGCACATTCCTGAAATACTCTGTGCTGCTGGGGACCCTGCTCTTTCCACCTTGTAACTCTTAGTCTACAATTTTAAACAAGATCAGCACACTCCTCTCCTGAAATACTCTGCACTGCTGAGAAATCCTGCTCCTTTCACTCTCAAGAGTGTGATATGCTACTCATCTTTTTTTTTTTCTATTAGAAATTCAAACAATACAATTTACCAAAAACAAAACATTATTATATTCTTTTTCCCCTAATAAACCCTACCCCCTGTTCATACCCAACCAACCCTCTCCCATGTGATGTGTTCCCCCCAACCTTAAAACTTCCATTCTCTCCAAATTTTTGTCAATTTCTCCTCATTATTTCTTTGCTTATATAGAATGTTTTTATATCTCTCACAGGATCAAGCCAGTCGGACATTTATTCAAAAGTTCCAGCTGTCTGCAACATCATCCGTGACACTACCACTTCTACTTCCGTGACCCCCTGCACCACTACTTCCTGGGCAGGTAGGCTGCTGCGAAGCAGGTGTTCTACTTCGGGTTCGTTTGGCTCCCAACCTCCTACTGCTGCAACCCTGCTGACTCCCAGTCATGCTTTTAACACATATAACCGCCAACGTGAACTGAGAATATATTATTCTTTTTGTACTGAAATAGGCCAGTAAACACTTTCAGCAGAAATAAATGCACCAGTGAAGTGCGTATATATTTTTCTTTATGTACTGAAATAGGCCACTAAACCCTTTTTCCACAAATAAGTGCACCAGTGAAGTGTGTATATTTCTTTCTTTCTGTACACTTTGAACACATATATCCGCTGACGTTACTCTAGAATATATTTTTCTTTTTGTACTGAATTAGGCCAGTAAACGCTTCCAAGACATAACTGCAGAAGTGAACTGAGAATATATATATTTTTTTGTACTGAAATAGGCCATTAAACGCTTTTAGCAGAAATAAATGCACTAGTGAAGTGCGTATATATTTTTTCTTTCTGTACTGAAATAGGCCACTAAACCCTTTTGCCACAAATAACTGCACCAGTAAAGTGCATATATTTTTTTCTTTCTATAATTAAATAAGCCACTGAACGCTTTTGCCATCAATAAGTGCACCAGTGAAGTGCGTATATGTTTTTTCTTTTTGTACTGAAATAAGCCACTATACGCTTTTGCCACATATAACTGCAGCAGTGAAGTGCGTATATATTTTTCTTTCTGTACTGAAATAGGCCACTAAACCCTAATGCCACAAATAACTGCACCAGTGAAGTGCGTATATTTTTTTCTTTCTATAATGAAATAGGCCACTGAATGCTTTTGCCACAAATAAGGGCACCAGTGAAGTGCATATATATTTTTCTTTCTGTACTGAAATAGGCCACTAAACACTTTAGCCACAAATAACTGCACCAGTGTAGTGCATATATCTTTTTCTTTCTGTACTGAAATAGGCCACTAAACACTTTAGCCACAAATAACTACACCAGTGAAGTGGGTATATATTTTTCTTTCTATAATGAAATAGGCTACTAAACCCTTTTGCCACAAATAAGTGCACCAGTGAAGCGCGTATATATTTTTTTCTTTCTGTACGCTTTCAACACATATAACCGCCAACCTGAACTGAGAATATATTTTTCTTTTTGTACTGAAAATAGGCCTCTAAACACTTTTAGCAGAAATAAATGCACCAGTGAAGTGCGTATATATTTTTCTCTCTGTACTGAAATAGACCACTAATCCCTTTTGCCACAAATAACTGCACCAGTGAAGTGCGTACCGTATATTTTTTTCTTTCTATAATGAAATAGTCCACTGAACGCTTTTGCCACAAATAAGTGCACCAGTGAAGTGCATATATATTTTTTTCTTTCTGTACTGAAATAGGCGACCAAAAGCTTTTGCTACAAAAAACGGCACCAGTGAAGTACGTATATATTTTTATTTCTATAATGAAATAGGGCACTAAACCCTTTTGTCACAAATAAGTGCACCAGTGAAGTGTGTATATTTTTTTCTTTCTATAATGAAATAGGTCACTAAACGCTTTTGCCACAAATAAGTGCACCAGTGAAGTGTGTATATTTTTTTCTTTCTGTACGACTTCAACACATATAACCGCCGACGTGAACTGAGAATATATTTTTATTTTTCCACAGATATAAACTCCCTGAAAAAAGTGGCCTAAACGGGTGGAATTGCTCCAAACCCAGACACTGTAGCGTGTCTATAACCGGGGGAGCAATTCCTCCGCAGGCGGTCTGCAGATAACGGCAATCCCCATCAAAAAAATGCGTACAATAGAGGATGCCGGGGTGGACCACATGCACCGCAAGGACATCTTACACAAAATGATACATTATGCAGATGAAAAAATATATACATAAACAAATCACTGCAAAAAATGCACCAAAATGATATGCAACTGACAATACTAGCTAATTCCTCAAGCCGATGTTAAAAGATGAGAACTTTGCCAATATCTTCCAATCAGGAACATATTGGAGCCCCTCATGCACCACGTCACAGTGTCTCAGCAAGAATGGGTTCCTATCACTCAACTACCCGTGGCGTGTGTATTTGTCTTTTTATGTGTATGGAATGTGACACTTCATTTTGTTGGTAACATTCTTTTGCACCTGGTAGCTTCTGTGTCACATGGTCTGTTGTGGGTGCGGCTCACATCTTTATGCTACCTCACAGTGCATTGGTGATACCACTATGGAGGCATGTGAGAGTCTGGCTGTGAGTTGGTTTCTAGCACTGTTCAGACCCTGTTCACACACCACGGGTGGTTGAGTGGTAGGACCCCATGCTTGCTGAGACACTGTGACGTGGTGCATGAGGGGCTCCGATATGTTCCTGATTGGAATATTGAGGAATTCGCTAGTATTGTCAGTTGCGTATCATTTTGGTGCATTTTTTGCAGTGATTTGTGTGTCTTCTGATGTCACTCCCTGCACTAAGATGCTGTGAAATGATTCCTCCCTATCCTTTTCCTGCACTTGTAAATCGCTCTTATGGCACTGTTCATAGCGCTTTCTGACGTCTCTGCCTGCACTAAGATGCTGTTAAATGATTCCTCCCTATCCTTTCCCTGCACTCAGAACGCTTGAAAATGTCTGACTCTAAGATGGCCGCCGTATTTATAGGCTGGCTGCTGATTGGCTGCATGCATGGCATTATGGGTCAGCCCGCCTTCCCAGAGTTCCTTGCCCCATGTCCTCACACGTGTAGTCGCCATTTTAGAAAAAAATTGCGATTCCTTACCACGAAGCACGAGGAAATTCGCATATATTGTGAGTCAAATTTTTCCTGAAATTCGGATCGAATTTTGTCTGATTCGATCGCTCATCTCTAGCGTGCACTCATCCAACGGCGCAGAAGCTGAACATGCTACTGGCCAAGTTGCTGGTGCTGCAGTCCCTCCCTTTCCAAGTGGTGGATTCTGCACCTTTAAGAGAACTGATGGCTTGTGCCAAGCCGAGGTGGAGAGACCCAAGCCGTCATTTCTTTGCCAAAAAGGCAGTACCAGCCCTGCACACGCATGTAGAACAGAATGTGGGCCAGTCCTTGTGCCTGTTGCTGTCTGCCAAAGTGCACGGCACCGCCAACGTGTGGATCTGTAACTACGGTCAGGAAAAATACATGTCCTTTACGGCCCACTGGGTGAATGTAGTTCCTGCATTGCCACACCAGCAACTTGGTCAGGTGACACCACTTCCGCCTGCACGTTGTCACACAGTTGGTCCTGCAACAATGTCCACCTCTGCCTCGTCATCCTCCATTGTGTGCTCAGCCTCCACTGCAGGGACACTTCACAGTGCCCCTCCGGCATACCACATGTGCATGGCACGGCGGTGTAACGCAGTTCTGCACCTCGTTTGCTCCACAGACAGATTGTTCTGAAGGATCAGAGGAAGGGCAAAATAATCAGTGACGCCAACACAAACTTACTGCTGACACTCTCTTCACTCTGTAGGGGGGCTTTACTTGTATAAGTGTTCAATAGAACAGATTCTGTAGACATCTATGTGGAATCAGCTGACAATGGTGTAAAACATTGATCTGTAAGGCTGAGTTCATACTTGAGTTATTTAGTCAGTTTTGGCCCTGTGACTTCCCAAACAAGTGAAGTGTGCAGTGATTCTAAGAGCGACACCTGTCATCTGCATTTCATACTGACTCAGTATAATTTCACTACCACAGCAGACTCCCTATGCGTGTTACTGCAAGGCACAGTGTTCTACACCATTATAAAGGCTCTCTTCAGCCAGGAAAAAGCCATTTTTTATGTGATTCAGAACAAACCAATTTTTTTCAAAAAATTCGTCAAACTGGCCGAATCGATTTTTCTTTTTAATTCGCTCATCTTTAGCTGTAATGTAACAAAATACAAAAAAAAGTCAAGGGGGTGAATACTTTTGCAGGGAACTGTACATACACCATATATATGCGATACACATACACATAAATACACCATATATAAACTACACACACATACCACCCAACTTTTAAAAAGCCTAAGGAGCTAAACTATGGAATGGAAGTGCTCATCTCCAGCTGCCACCACCAGAGCACCGGATTGGGATTCAGCTGGTAACGCAGTTCTCTGAATCGACTGTAATTTTAACAACCGGATCTGGAGAACCTGAGAGAACCGGGGCTGATTCCCATGCCTGGACACGTATACTCAGCAACTCAGTCTAACCCTAGAGCCTCTTGTACAAAGACAGCAGAAATATTCTTCCTATTGTCCAGTCAAAATAACTGAACACATTGAAGGGGGCTAATTTACTAATTCAAATGTACCAGAATTCACCCAGTCGAAAATTTGATGCATCCTTAGATCTAAATATTAGTATTTTATAAATCTGCCCCAGTAAGTAAACTTTCTGGGAATTAAATCAAAAGATCACCAGAGGGCGCTATAACAAGTATGTAACAGAACTATGTAGACACAGACTATTTTATTTATTTTAACTGAAACATTATATTTTGTCTTATCTAACAAAGATATGCCATTTTTAATCATGAGCTAACCGCAATGACATTTTAACAGGTAAACTAACAATTTGAAATGGATTTGTGTCAGATTATTAGATTTGTCAGACCGCTAGCTGTAATTATGACACTGGAGTATTTCTATTGCTGCATTTTCATCACTTAAAAATTATTTTAAAATTTGTATAGTGATAATTTTAAGTTGATTGATATTTGGCAATTATAGTTTTGTGACAGATTATCAACTGAGAGCAGCGCCTGTCCTGTCTATGTTTATTAGTACCCCTATACAACCATACTTAGTTGTCCCTAACATTTATTAATATGATGATTATTATTATTATTATTATCATCTAGGTGTGCATAGTTTTACTTTAATAAGACATTTTTAACACACACATTTTACAATTAATTGTATAAGGTAAACTCTCTAGCTCCACATACAATAATTGTGGTTTAGACCTCAAGGTCAATATACTGAAATACTCCAGATGGAAAAAATACATCCATTATAGAAGATTGGTGGCTTTATGCATCTTTTGGCTGTTGTATGGTAATGAAATAACCAAAACCAGAAGCAAGGGAGTGCATAAAAGTGGCCCGTGAACAAAGTTACATTTATTCAATATTAGGAGAATATTAGCTTGTCTGACTTTCTAGCTTGGTTATTTTTTGAATACATCAGTCTGACATGTTGCTAAACTTGAGATTGAAAATTCTAACTCTCAGGAGCCGTCCTGTTTTCAATAGACAAGGCATTAAAGTTTATGTTCTAATATTAGAAGTTTGTCGTTTAATGAAATTTCCTCATTTACTTGTATAGGTGTACTGCACTCGGCTTATTATGCTTTATATAAATGCGTGTGGAGGTGTAGTAACTTTGACTACAATTAAGATGGGCATTAGTGTTGAGCGCGAATATTCGAATAGCGAATTTTTATCGGGAATATAGCCACTTTGAGAATTCATGAATATTTAGAATATAGTGCTATATATTCGTTATATCGAATATTCAGCATTTTTTTCCATCTGAACACATGATTCCTCGCTGCTTCTTGCTTGTGGGCCAATGAGAAGGAAGCAATGTCAAGTTTACAACATTACTTAGTGCACCAATCAGTAGTCTGTAGTCAGACCTGCTAAAATATGAAGTTTGAATACGTAGGGTGAAAAAATATTCTATTTACTGCCTATTAGCACAATCGCGAATATATTGGAGCACTTGACTCTATCTGCATATGAAGCTATTGTAATGTTCTGCCGTGCCAACCATTTTCTCCAGTCTCAGGAGAAACTCGTGAAACTAGCAGCTTGAAAAATGTAGCCAAAGTGACCCACGCCTGTATTTCGCATTACAAATTCGCATTACGCGATTCTTACATTGCCGATTTTTTCCATTCAATAAAATAATCTCGAATTCCCAAAATTCGTGAATATATGACGAATATTCTACAAAATATTTGTGAAATATCGCGAATTCGAAAATAGCCCCTGCCGGTCATCACTAATGGGCATTTCTTTCTTTTAATTCTTTCCCAGGCTGAAGTAAAAGTGAACAATGTTTTCAATATCTCACAGTTTATATTGTTTTAATTGAACGGTTTTCTTTTTTTCCTTGGTTGTAGATTTGTCACGGACGGTGTACAGGAAACAAGACAAAGCAACGTGCATATATGACTTACTGGATCCAAAGCTAAGGAACCAAAAGAGAGACTCCTGCACAAGACCTAGCACTTTCCCTGGCTGCTCAGCCTATGCAAAGATCCCAAAGGTGGATGGTTGCATATCCACGTACCTCGACTATATAACCCCTGAACACCCTACAATAGTGAGGGGGCACGACCACCGGCTCCCTACACCAGACACGGAGGGAGTCAGGGTCACCTGGGATCCAGCAAACAGAAAATAACAGATAAATGTACAGCACTTAACTTTGTAGCAGACTGGGAAACAGGATCAGCATGCACACACACTCCAGGAAGAAGTATAAGCCGCCCAGTAATGCATTATGGGGAGGAATTTAAAGGGAAGCAATCAGTCCAACTACATGACAGCTGAGAGAGGCTAACGAGATGAGGAACTGAACAGCACAACAAAGAAAACTCAAGGAGGAGGTTCTGAAAGGCTTCTGTCAGAGCTTCTCAGCTGTCTGGTTGTGACAAGATTTTATCCAGCTTTTTTTTATTTCCAACTTATAATGAATTAGTAAATTGGTATGTTGCAGTTAGCAGCTCTTGTTTTCCTCAAATACCAAACCTATGAACAGTTTTCAAACTTACATCACCATGGGATATGGATATTACAGCTACAATACAGAGGTTTTAGGGATCATCATACAATATTTTTCAAAGCTTGGCGAGGCGAAAAGCGCTTCAGGGAAATTGCTTCTTTTCCCTCCCGGGTTAGTATCGCGCATCTATTTATGTCTATTTTTGTATTTATGCATTGACTGTGGCAGTAACCAGTAGACTGTATTGATTACTATTTACAATTTGATACCCGTATAGGCCAAATAATGTGGGTTCAACCTTTTACTCAGTTAGTAGTCTAAGTTGTTTTTTCTACAGTAATCCCTGGTTCTTGCCATCTTGCACTGGTCACTTTATCATTATATAATTATTAGATGCACCTTACTGGCCAAGGGGCTTCTCTATGACAGTACTCATCCGCAAGATTTTATATATGTGTTTATTGTTATTGTTACATTGTGTTTCAATAAAGTGATGCTTTGTTATATTACATGTATAATCTATGTGATTTGGTAGAGAGGCTTTCATGCGTCCAAACATGAATAATAGGGTCATGCTCTTGTTGGCGATATTTTGGTTTTCTAATGCCCTGCACCATTACTACTATGTGCAGCATGTAGGTAAATATTAAAGAGCTTCAGCACTCGCATAAGAACTGCAACTACTTCTGAACTTCAACAGCTGATTTGCAGTAGTGCCGAGTACAGACCCCCACCGTTATTTTATTGAGGGCCTATCATAATGATATGCTATAACTATGACGGAGAAAACCCCCTGTAAACACAGATAACAGCAATGTTTCTGACTTTTTACTGTGGGTATAAGGCAAAGTTGTCCAGGTTCTAATGAACTACTTGTAAAACAAAGCAATTATACAGATATGAAGACATTTTCCTAATGGTGGAAATTTCACGCAATATGTCTCATTATTAACTGCTGTGTATGTATCCTAATCCCCAGTGACAGGAGAAGATCATTGTACACAGGGGCATTCATACATTTTTTTAAAAGAGGGGTTCATGGGTGTAGTGGCTATGCGTATATGATGCACACACACATAGATACACATGCAGTCGATATACAGTCAATAATAGTGTAGTGTACATGTAGTATAACTAGACAATGCTGTCACACTGTACACATAGCTATTGCCACTATATAGTACACATAATCACCACTATCATACTGAACAAATACATAATGCTGCTATACTGCGCACATATACACTCAGAAAATTAAAACCACAGTATGTCAAAGTTTTCTCCATTATAGCGCTATCACAACCAGCAAAGTGTGTGCAGAAGTAACATTTGACAGTAAAGGGGTTATTGCATGGATATGTTCCAGGCGGTCTGAGGTGGGGAAACTAATACTGTAATATTATTTTTTTAGATCATTCTAGTAAGCTCTCATTTAAAGAAATGTGTAGATAGATAGATAGATAGATAGATTGGTTCTGGCAAACACACTGTATAAATGTGGCCATACATTTTAGTATGCTTTCTTTCCCAACACCCCTCCATGTATGTACACTTGGCTGAGATGCATGTGTTCTGAACGGGAAGAGAAGATTAAGCCACTGCCAGACACCTATCAAAAGCATTGGGCATGCTGAAATCCACCTGCCCAATCCTCCCCAAAATCTGATCAGGGGAAAGTTGAGAGGCCCCCATGCACATTAGATGGTCAGCTGCTCCTGGTAAAGAAGGAGGAATTTGATACTTTAAATCCAACTTGTATATGCCCCTGATTGCAGATAGATAAATTACAATTTTCACTGACACACATTAACTACATATCGGTGTAATGCTTGGCTGGGAGCGCATGCCACATAGTCACCATATCTGCTGAGTGACTGAGACAACCTTATGTTACTGAACTAAGCTGACAGCCACTTTCGTGAATGGGAATATATTTGCGAATCCATAGCACAACTGTTGTGGAAAAAATTGATTGAAACTGTATAAATCGGTTAGGAGGATCAGCTAAAAATGAGGTTGTTGATGGAGATTGATAAAGTAAATGTGCCTATTCACATGGCTAGGCACAGACCGTAAAGGATGAAATTGCACAAGAAATGTTATGTGGAAAATATTTTATGCTCATATTTGAATCAAAATAAATGCACCCCGAGAAACGTACATGTTGACCGCATCTATTTATTCTGAGCATATTCTAGTTGCTGTCTAAAGTACTAGGAATCCAATGTAATGTTCCCTTGTAGCAATGCTTGGAAGAGATTAAAGTGTAACAGATGGGGCAGGGGAGTAGAAGGATCGGCAGGCAGCTGTAATTATTATTGTATTTATCTTTGCATCTATCTCACTGATAGATGAAGGAAATGTGTAATGTCATTCTTTGGCTCTGTCTTTTATCCAGATGATCTCTTCACACTAGTATCAGTAATTTCACATTAAACCTTGCATCATCGGTGGGTTTATAAATATGACTTTATTACTCTATACTCCCCTGCATTTCTTGTACTCATGTAAATCAAGCCAGCTTGTACTTATTCTGTCTAAACAATAATCTTCCTAGAAAATTGTTTAAAGGCTTCTTTTTTCCGTTTTGATTTTTAAAAGGAAATAATGTATACTATCTAATGAATTAATGGCAGCAGGAAAGATAAAAGCTCCCATATATACATATACATCAAGATCTCTTTACAAACATTGCCCCATGGCTCACATTGATGAATACCCTTCAAGTGTAGTATCTTGCTCAGGTACAATGTACGTATGCAAAAGTAGGACCACTTTGAATCCTGGTGCTTTCTTAATATCATTAATAGGCAGCAGTGATGCAGTAACAATTTACTGTAATAAAATGGTACTTAAAGGGATTATCCAAACCCTATAATGCCCCCCAAAATGCCTGGGCACCTCATAAAGGTCATACTTACCCCGCTCCCTGGCACCCACGTCTCTCCTGATGCCCGCACGGCCACCGCTGCATCTCCCCGTCACGCAGATCAAAACAATCAACGTCACCCGCGATGCTAGGGAGGCTCATCTCCGTCACAGCCTGCTATTGGCTAACACCCCACCCCCGTCACCAGATGTTTTGATCCGCGCAACGTAAGTAAAACCTGTATGAGGTGCCCAGGCATTTTGGGGGGTATTATAGGGGTTGGATAACCCCTTTAAAGCATCGCTCCAGCTTTTTTTTATTTATATTTATTTCCACCCCAGCCTGCAGTACCTGTGGAAAAAACAATACTTGCTCCCTGCCACTCTGTTTCTGCTTCCTGAGTCTCTTCACTGGTATTCTGGTCTACATCTATAAGGTTCCAGGTGGACAGGGTCACTCTCACGGTGTCAGCACGGATGTGTCCTCAAGTGGCACATGACCCAGCAGTCGCATGCCGCTTGGGGACACCTCACTGCTTAAGCCAGTCTTTGGCTGCAGTAGTGCACATGACCCCATCCATTCAGAAGTTTACAGACTGGAAGATTACTGAAGGGAGCCAGGGACCGAGGGAGCCAGAAGGAAGCAGCAGGGAGCTGGAATGAAGCAATAGTGAGCAGATGAGTATGGATTATCCAACAGGTACTGCAGGCCTGGGTAAAAATGTAAAAAAAATAAGCTAGAGACTGAACCTGTCACCTCCCTCTAGGTTGTGCCATTGTTATTCCTCCTAGAAATGTATATATAAATAAATTGACAATTGAGTGTTACCAGTTGGGGGACTGTAGCCGAGGCAAGTGTCCATAGGGGGACACTTGCTTCAGCTACTACACCCATGCAAACACACACTCACTCACCTGCTGATATGCATTTTTGCAGACTTCACTGATGAATAAAGCTGTCATGGCTGCTGCCAGATTGGTAGACAGCAAGAAATCATTTTGATGTCATTGTCCCTGGATGCTGAGGGGCCCCATTGTGATATGCACAGTGTTCCATCTAGTCACATTTTTATGGGGCAGCATAGTGATTTTCTGGAGGTTGCCACTTAGATTTGCTGTTGGACAGGCCTAATCCAATGAATTAGCGCTGTCGTGAATGAGTTGGATTGTGACAGCTTACAAGCAGGCACCCTAGTATCCAAACATGGTTGTTTACAGCTCCACCAGAGCACTGGACTGGATCTTGCTTTTTGACATCTGAAACAGAAAGGGCAGGTGCAGTGGTCTTGCAGAAAGTGCAATGCAAGCACAGTGTGTGAATTGGACACATCAGGCTCATTCTCCATCTCAATGTCCCAAAAATCCATTTAACATATGTTATCCTACAGAAGGTGGGTGTCACAGATGCTAAACTGATGCGAACCTGAAACACGGAGGCTAAGAAGCACCAACCAGAAATGGTTTTGCAACAGCATCCCCGTGAAGAGAGGGCAGGTGCACATGGGCACTACCTCAGCTCAGAGGTCACAAACAGGTGAGGCACTTGGTCTGTTCCAAAATTCACTATGGCATGATTCCAATTTGCACAAAACCACCTTTTCGCAACACTCTTTTCCTCCAATGGACATGCACTCTCAGTCAACGCTTGCACAAAAACACACATTTTCTCATCTGTTGATATGCATGGTTACACACTTGACCCATGAATGAAGTTGTCATGGCTGCTTTCATGTTGATAGACAGCAAAGGCCCTTTGTGATGTCATTGTCCCATTGTGATACATGCAGTGATCAATCTATGCAAATTTTCATAGGTTTCATAATGGTTTTCTGGAGGCTGCTACTTTAATTTGCAGTAGGACGAACCTTCCAATGTAATAAATTAGCACTGTTATGAATAGGTTAAATTGCAAAAGCAGAAGTTCGTAAGTAGGCCCCCTAGTCTAGAGCTGCACTGGAACTTGCTTTTGGAAACTTGGAGCTGGAAGGGCGGTTACAGTGGTTTTGGGGGAAGCACTGTACCAACACAATGCTTGGATGGGACAGCTCAGGCTTTTTCTCCCTGGCCCAAAAATCTATACATACAGTATTCCACAGAGAAATGGGTGCCACTGACACTAAACTGATGTGACGGACTGTGATAAACTGAAAAAATAAACAACCAGAAATTGGTTTGCACCAGCAGTGGCCACTTGGCATCCTCCGTGAAGCGAAGGTGGATGCACATGGGTACTCCCCCAGCCTCAAGAGCTTTTCTGTACAAAAAGGTGAGATGGTTCATTATTCTGTGCTTGTTAAAATATACTGTGGCAGGATTCCAGTCTGCCTTCCAAAACTGCTTTTTCAGACCATGCCCCTCTCCCCCATGAATGCACACCCTCAGCAGACACATGGCACATACATTCACAGACACCTTCATCTGTTGATGTACACTGTTACACACAGGGGCATATCAAAAGGCTCATGAGCCCTGATGCTAGAGTTCAACTTGGACCCCCCACCCTTCCCTCACACCTAGTATTTCTGCTACCTGAGGCAAAAATTGAAATGGGAACCCCCCCATGCCAAATTCTCAACCTAACCCCTTCCCTGGAGTCCTACTATTAAAGACATACTTGGAAAACATTACATACAGTGCTACAAAACATATAGGGTAATACAGCACCACATACTGTACCTCTTACATCCAGTCGCATCTCCTCTGATGTAGACGTTCTCTTTCCTCATCTTCTCCTTTCAGACCAGACTGCCATGATGATTTCTTTCAGGCATCTCTTATCTCTGCAGATTTTGACAAACAGACATCTTTGTTTCCGACTTTTCCATCATCCTCACACCTTCTCAACACTCCATCCTGCCACCCCCAATACTGTGCCAGCTGTGCTCCCCTATACTATACTGCAGAAACAGTCCCCCAGAAAATACCACACAGATAGTACCCACATCAATAATTATTGTCACACAGTGCCCTAAAAAATAACTGAGCCCAGTAATTAGTGTCCCTGACACTAATAGTGTAAACATAATGTCCTCCAAAAATTATTGTGCTAAGCTGATACTGTGCCAGGGTACAACCCACAGTAATAGTGCTCTCCAAAGTACCACCAAGAGAAATAATTATCTCCTAGAGTGTATAGTGTTAATAGTGCCCCCAGTAGTAATAATGCCCTCATTGTGCCCATACTAGTAATTATTTTTCCCACTTCTCCTTATAATGTGTGTCAGTAGGAAAATTCGCCTAATATGTGCCAGTACAAAAAAAGCCCCTTATAATACCTTTCATAATGTGTGCCAGTACGAAAAATACTCCATTATGTGTGCCAGTACAAAAAAATATCCCTTTATATTATGCCTGAGTACAAAAAATACGCTTATGATGTGCACCGGTGCAAAAAATACCCACTTATATTGTGTACAAGTACAAAAATACTCACTTAAATATTTCATTAAAATAGCAACTCCACTATTGTTTGTAGGATTTGTTTTTATAACACATTAACCTATATCTTCTGATCTGTACGATTACAGAGATAGCATATCTTTTTTAATGTTTCACAGTAAAAACACTTTATATCATGTTTTTGTGTTGTTATATCCAAAGAGCCATAACTTACCATAGCCCAGAGCACCCTATAAGTGCATCGCATGATGAGGTACAGAGGGAGCACCCTCTGTAAACCAGTGTTGACTGTGGCATCTATTATAGAACTAGAGGAGTTGAGTATATTAGCAACTGTTTCTAAAATGGTTAAGAATGACCACTGGGCTCTTGATCCCCAAATATGTAGAGCTTTAAAGGGAATGTGTCATCAGAAAATAACCTATTCTTTAAATCACGTTTTTATGTTAAACATATTTTTAAAGAATTTTTGGTAGTCATTTTTAATTTTCCATATCTATAAACAAAAAACATAAAAATCCTGCAGATTTTGCACTGGCCACTAAGCCTAATAATGGGTGCTACTTCTTGGTCTATACAGATCACTTACCTGCAGTTATTTGCTAATCATTACAAGCAGGATTAGAATGACAAATAGCACCTCTGTGTATAGAAAACACAGGATCCACCATTCATAATAGACGAACTGAATATTTTCTAACAAAACTATATAGCCTGCTTCATACATACAGTTCGCAGATCAGACATCATGTTTCACATGAGAGTTTTCCTTTAACAGTTAACCTCAGCACATTGTAAAATGACATGTGGGGTGGCTAGGCCCTAGCAGGAATCCTTGCTGAAGAGGGATGTGTATGGAGAGATGGTCACAAAGAAATTTACACTCAAAATCATCTGTGCTGATGAGGAACATGTTTCTTGAACACTAATTATACAAATACAAAATAGGCACAGTCTTAAGGTACCTGATTGGTACTATTGAGTGATGAATGAGTAATTTCTTAGAGTAGTGAACTTTTAAACAATGACCCTTTAGATGCACCAATTATTGTTAACAAAATCATAATTTCGATTGCATACAGTATCTCACAAAGGTGAGTCCACTTCTCACATTTTCTGTAAATATTTTATATCTTTTTATTGCACAACACTGAAGATCTGACACTTTGATACAATGTAAAGTAGTCAGTGTACAGCTGGTATAACTGTGTAAATTTGGTGTGCCCTCAAAATAACTTAACACACAGCCATTAATGTCTAAACCGCTGGCAACAAAAGTGATTGTGCCTTTTTCCCTCCCCTGTGTCATGTGACTCGTTAGTGTTACAAGGTTTAAGGTGTGAATGGGGAGCAGGAGTGTTAAATTTGGTGTTATCGCTCTCACCAGTGTCAGACTGGAGTGCCTAGGGCCCACCAATAAAATGTATTTGGGGGGCCCACTGTATGGATATATTCAAATATTACCTGCTCACACAGCAGCAAGATGCTACCAGATGATTGAATATGGGGTTCCCTGCAGCAACTTTTAGAAAATAGGTCCTGTGGAGAAGAGGACACTGGCAGTTTTCCTCTCTACCTAGAAGTCATCTCATTTCTGATCGTGTCTATAATAATAAACTGGGGAGTTTCTTTAATAATCTATCAAGTGTTTTATATGAATATAGGCTGGTTGAGGTGCTGTACGTTGTATATATGTGTGTAGTACAGTAAGTCTACTGTGTTATGTGCCACTTGTGCAGGGAATGAGAAACTAAGGGCCCACCTTACTCACAGGCCCACCGGGGGATTCACCTGTAACCCTGTGGGCCAGTCCAAGACTGGCTCTCACACTCTCTCATACTGGTCACTGGGAGTTCAACATGGCACCTCATGGTAAAGAACTCTCTGTGGATCTGAAAAAAAGAATCTTTGCTCTACATAGAGACGACCTAGGCTATAAGAAGATTGCCAACACCCTGAAACTGAGCTGCAGCACGGTGGCCAAGACCATACAGAGGTTTAACAAGACCGGTTCCACTCAGAACAGGCCTCACCTTGGTCGACCAAAGAAGTTGAGTGCACGTGCCCATCGTCATATCCAGACGCCTGAGTGCTGCCAGCATTGCTGCAGAGGTTAAAGGGGTGTGGGATCAGCCTGTCAGTGCTCAGACCATATGCTGCATACTGCATCAAATTGGTCTGCATGGCTGTCATCCCAGAAGAAAGCCTCTCCCAAGATAAACTTATTCGGTTCAGATGATTTTAAGCATATGTGGCTGCAACCAGGTGAGGAGTACAAAGACAAGTGTGTCCTGCCTACAGTCAAGCATGGTGGTGGGAGTGTCATGGTTTGGGGCTACATGAGAGATTCCTGCTGTGGGGAGTTACAGTTCATTGAGGGAACCATGAATGCCAACATGTACTGTGACATACTGAAGCAGAGCATGAATCCCTCCCTTTGGGAACTGGGCCGCAGGGCAGTATTCCAACATGATAACGACCCAAAACACACCTCCAAGACGACCACTGCCTTGCTGAAAAAACTGAAGGTAAAGGTGCTGGACTGGCCAAGCATGTCTCCCGACCTCATATGAACCACAGTCATATTGTCTTTGCAAAGAAAGTTAGGGACAAGTGTCAGACTGAATGGTACGTTTAACTGACTCTTTGGTTTCTGTCACATACAGTTTGTGCTATATGACTTTCCTGTTCAGCATGGCATGCTGAGTGCTTCAGGCATCTCTTCCACGCCTTACAACAGCTTCCTAAAAAAAAAAAAACTGAATAAAACCATTTTAAACTTATATATTTTAAAACATGTACCCTTTAAATATGCATCCTTTGGATCATTTAATAAATGATTGCGCCTACCACAAGAGGCAATAGTAGGAATCTTGGATTTTAGCTGTTATGAGACAATATGCTACAGTTGGACCAAGGAATGAAGAATGTCAGTAATCAATGATCTTTCCCAGGATTGGTGCCAACATATACATCTCATAAACATACCATTGGGAATAGGGACCAAGCTCCCGCTAGACCACAAGGATCATGAACCTACTGTTCCATTTATCACCAGTGAAATAAACTTTGTAGCCTCGTGTCTGGTATGCACTTGGTGAAGATGAAAGGCATCAGTGACTAAATGTTGTAGAGTTCTGCATATATGTATCCGATGTCTATTCCTGCTAGATGCAGCTTTATTTTACTTGAATTTACAGTGAGATTTTTTCTTTGCTCCTATTTGTGACCATTAATCAGAGTATAGGAAGACACTGTTATGTTTTATGATACACTAGCACATGTTGTGATCTTCTACGATTAGTGGAACTTTCTGAAATACATATATTAATAGTCCAAATCTGAAAAATGACAATAATTGAATTAATAAAACACTGAGGCAAGCCAGAAGGCCAGGAAAGAACTGGATAATTACTCTGGGAATGCAGGAGTTTGGAAAGTGACCAGGAATGTTTTATGGTTCTTATCTGTTTTCACTGTTTCTATTACACCACAAAGGAAAGTGAGTTTCTAATTACCACAAACATATAATAAATTCTTGGAATAGTCAGCTCTCCTTATATCTACGAGGCTCATGTTCATCAATAACATTGCACTGGTTGTATGATTCATACAAGGCGTGGGACTTTGGGACAGTGTGCTGTGGACATACCTGAGCCTTGGATCCTGAATGGCCACTAGTACTATACATAATATGGGATAGCTGGGCTTTTTTTTTTACAGATTTGGCCACATGACTTAAATGGGTTGGCAATTAGAGATGAGCGAATTTCTCAAAAATTCAATTCAGTCGGTTCGCCCAATTTTCCAAAAAGATTTGTTGATTCGATCCGAATTTATTCATGGCGAATTGCATTAAAAACAGCTATTTCCTGGCTGCAGAGAGCCTGTATAGTGGTGTAGAACACTGTGCCTTGCAGAAACACGCATAAGGAGTTTGCTGTGGTAGTGAAACAATTCTGTGAGTCAGTATGAAATGCAGATGACAGGCCTCACTCTTAGAATCACTGCACACTTCACTTATTTGGGCAGTTATGGGGCCAAAACTGACAAAAAAAACTCAAGTGTGAACTTAGCCTTACAGGTAGATGTTAGCGCCAGGTATAAAGAACTGTGCAGAAGCCCAAGATCCTACTATAGCATGAAAGAGTGCACTCCTTTTACACCGTCGTAAGCTGATTCCACATAGAATTCTACAGAACCTGGTCTATTAAAGTGCAGAGGGTGTCAGCAGTAAGTTTGTGTTGACGTCACCAATTATTTTGCCTTTCTGCTGATCTGTCAGAACAATAATACCCAAAAAACGGATCCTGTCTGTTGAGCATCTGCCTTCACTAGGTCAGCATTTGGTCAGTAATCCATCAGTATTGCTAAAGCCCAAAAAAAACTGGAGTGGATCCAAAACAAAGATGACACGTGAATGGAATATTTGCATGTATTTTGTGTTTTGTACCCACTCTTGCTTTTGGCTACCAAATCATAAGCCAATTCTGATGGGACCATACAGGCTTTACAGCTGTTACACAGATCCATTGTGCGTCTCATTTTTCCTTCCTTCTGACAGATCAAACAAATGATGATGTCAACCAGGCCATAAAGGCAAAATAGTGGCCCAGTCATGGGTGGGAACAGCATTAGAAGTCCACAGAGTCACCCAGTGACAGAGTGTTGAGGTGGCAGCAGCATGAGGAGACCACAGAGTGATGATGTAACAGCAGGAGGTATATTTCCTATTAATAAACCCCATAAATAACTGTTGTACAATGTAACTTCACTGCAGAATGGCAATTAAGACTTATTCTTTTTATTATTAATAAACCCCCCACCCCACAAAAGTGGAAAACAATCAAAAATCACTTCAGAATGGCTAATAGGATGTACGTATCTTTTCCTTTTAATACACCTAGTAAATGGCTGTAGTACAATGTAACTTCAACGCTGAACGGCAATTATGACATATATTTTCCTTTTTTTCCCTATTAATACACCCCC
Source organism: Bufo gargarizans (assembly GCF_014858855.1). Classification (NCBI taxonomy): domain Eukaryota; kingdom Metazoa; phylum Chordata; class Amphibia; order Anura; family Bufonidae; genus Bufo; species Bufo gargarizans. Next base: position 288,395,845 of record NC_058082.1, read on the forward strand.
CATAAATAACTGTAGTAACATAGTAACATAGTTTATAAGGTTGAAAAAAGACATTTGTCCATCCAGTTTAGCCTGTTATCTTCCAAGTTGATCCAGAAAAAGGCAGAAAAACCCCTGTGAGGTAGAGGCCAATTTTCCTCACTTTTGGGGAAAAAATTCCTTCCCGACTCCAATCAGGCAATCAGAATAACTCCCTGGATCAACAACCCAACTCTAGTAGCTATTCCCTGGAATATTATTACACTCCAGAAATACATCCATGCCTCTCTTGACGTGAACTCATCATCACCACCTTCTCAGGCAGAGAGTTCCATAGTCTCACTGCTCTTACCGTAAAGAATCATCTTCTATGTTTGTGTATAAACCTTCTTTCCTCCAGACACAGAGGATGTCCCCTCGTCACAGTCCTGGAGATAAATCGATCATGGGCAAGATCTCTGTACTGACCCCTGATATATTTATACAGTTATTAGATCTCCTCTCCTCTCCACTTTTTTCTTAAGTGAATAACACTAATTTTGATAATTTTTCAGGGTACTGTAGTCCACCCATTCCAGTTATAACTTTAGTTGCCCTTCTCTGAACCCTCTCCAGCTCTGCCATGTCTGCTATGTTCACAGGAGCCCAGAACTGTACACAGTACTCCATATGAGGTCTGACTAGTGATTTGTAAAGTGGCAGGACTATGTCCTTTTTTATGCAACCCCTTATCTTATTGGCCTTGGCAGCAATAGCCTGCCACTGGTTTCTACAGCTTAGTTTGCGGTTCACTCAAATTCCTAGATCCTTTTCCATGTCAGTGTTATCCAGTGTTTCACTATTTAGTATGTACCGGTGACTTGCATTATTCCTTCCCATGTGCATAACCTTACATTTTTCAGTGTTAAACGTATACTGTTCTCTTCCGTGTTAATTACTTTACACAGTTTAGTGTCATCTGCAAAAAATGATATTTTACTGTGCAGGCCTTCTACAAGACCTTCTGCACCATTAATAACCACCCTCTTTTTTCTATCACTGAGCCAGTTACTTACCCACATACAGACATTTTCCCCCAGTCCAAGCATTCTTATTTTATATGCTAACCTTTTATATGGTGCAGTGTCAAATGCTTTGGAGAAGTCCAGATATACGACATCCACTGATTCGCTGTGGTCAAATCTAGAACTTACCTTCTCATAGAAACTGATTAAATTAGTTTGACATGACCGATTCCTCATGAAGCCATGCTGATATGGCATTATTTGCTTATTTTCATTGAGATCCTCCAAGATAGCATCTCTTAGAAAATATCAGAAATAAGGGTCTGGCTATGACATTATTTAATTCTCTTAGGATACGGGGGTGTATGCCATCTGGTCGAGGCGATTTGTCTATTTTAATCTTTTTAAGACGCCGCTGTACTTCTTCCTGGGTCAGACAGAGCACTTTTAATGAGGAATCTACTTTTACATTGTGCATTTCATCTGACAGTTTATTTTATTCAGTGAATACAGTGGAGAAAAAATATTTAATAGCTTTGCTTTCTCCTCCTCGCTCTCTGCGACTTCAGATTTATACTTTTTACCATTTATATAATTGAAGAACATTTTAGGGTTACTTTTACTCTCTTTGGCAATTAATCTCCCGGTCTCTAGTTTGGCTGCTTTAATTTGTCTTTTGCATATTCAATTTTTTTCCTTTTTTTTTTTCTTCAATGCTTCTTCGCCTCCCTCCTGTTTTAGTGATTCAGATGCTTTCTTTTTGTCATTTATTGCTTTATTTATAATTCTATTTATCCACATAGTTTTTTTTTTTATTGTTTCTTAACCTTTTAATCCCATAAGGTATGTACCTCTCACAATTAGATTTTAGGATGGTTTTAAAAAATCCCATTTTGTGGCTGTATTTTATTTATGGCTAAATTTAGCTTTTTTGAAGTTTGCTATTTTTGTTCCTCCCTGAAGAAACACTCTTTTGATTGACAATTGGAAGGTAATTACTTTATGGTCACTATTTCCCAGGTGTCCCCCAACCTGCACATCTGTTGTTCTGTCAGGTCTATTGGTTAATACTAAGTCCAGTGTGGCTGTCCCTCTAGTCGAGTCCTGAACCAGTTGGGAAAGGTAATTGTCTTTGGTTATTGCCAAGAACATGTTTCCTTTATGAGATATACAGGTTTTAGTTTCCCAATCTATATCTGGGTAGTTAAAGTCCCCCATAATGACAACCTCAATATAATTTTTCTGCCTCGTCCATTTAGTTTAGAAGTAGATTTTCTGTGGACACTGGTATATCAGGTGGCTTATAATAAACTCCTATTAGTATTTTATTATTGTTTTTTCCTCCATGTATTTCTACCCACAGTGACACCACATCTTCATGTCCCTCACTTATATCCTCGCAGAGTGTGGGCTTTAGACAGGACTTTACATAAAGGCAGACCTCTCCCCCTCACCGGTTTTGACGATCCTTTCTAAACAGACTGTAACCCTGTACGTTAACCGCCCAGTCATAGCTATCATCCAGCCATGTCTCAGTTATTCCGACTATGTCATAGTCCTCCTCATACATTACTAATTCCAGTTAACCCTTTTTATTAGTCAGGCTTCTAGCATTATTATGCATACAATTAAGAGGTTTATGTATATTTTTTACCCTACACCTTTACTTCTGAACTGTTCTAGTCCCTTCTTACATTCCTCCCCCAGTTCCATTACCTTGACCCAGGTCTCTATCTGCACTATCTTACTCTCCTATAACATAATTACCCTCCCCCAGTCCCTAGTTTAAACACTTCTCCAACCTTCTAGCCATCTTCTCCCCCAAAGCTGCCCCTTCCCCATTCAGGTGCAGCCCATCCCTACAATAGAGCCTGTAGCCGACAGAGAAGTTGGCCCAGTTCTCCATGAACCCAAACCCCTCCTTCCTACATCAGTTCTTTAGCCACTTTAGCTCCCTAATCTCCCGCTGCCTTTCTTGTCTGGCTCGTGGTACAGGCAATATTTCGCAAAATACTACCTTTGAAGTCCTTGCCCTAAGCTTGACCTAAATCCCTAAAATCATTTTTAAGGCCTAGTGTCCTTAAAACTTAATTGCAGAATGCCAATTAAGAGGTATTCTTTTTACTATTAATAAACCCCCCCCCCCCCCCCCCCCCCCCCCAAAAAAAAGTATAACAATCAAAGAATGGCTAATAGGACGTACGTATCTTTGCTATTAATACATCCCGGTGGCTGTATCACACAGAACTTGCACCCCAATCACAAGCAAGGTTTTCTGGAATTACTGATGTATCATATAGTGCAAACAACCTAAAAGCAGAAGTATAACTGCAATTTGAATCCTCAATTAGTGCAGCAAACTGTAAAATAATCGCTCCTATTACCCAGGCTGTACACTCTCCTATAGCACCCTGTTCTCTTTTTATAGTGTGGATAATGCCTCCCTATCCTTTCCCTACACCTTGAATAATCTTTCCCTGAACTTCTAAATCGATTTTTCAGCAAAATAAAGTCTTTCCTAGCACTTTCCCTAACGCCTGCTGATGTCTTTCCCTGCACTAAGTACACTGGAAAATGGCAGAATCCAAGATGGCTGAGGCTATTTATAGGGCTGTGACATCACAGGGGCTGTCTGGCTGCTGATTGGCTGCATGCATGGCATTGTGGGTGATCCCTCATTCCCAGAGTTCTTTGCTCCATGTCCTAGCAGCTATTTTAGGAAAAAATTTGATTTGTTACCACAAAGCGTGAGGAAATTCGGCTTCTGTGTGAATCAAATTTTTTCTGAAATTCGGATTAAATTCCACTTCGTCAACTTCTATTCTCTATTGGCAACTTTTTGGGGATGTTTTTTCAAACCCTCCCTTCTCCTGGTCAGACCTGCAAAGGAACACTTATTTACTTGCTCGCTCACAGGAGCAATGAACTTTCCCTTGCATCAATTGACATGATGCAATTGAAGATCACCACTGCAGTATGCCTCCCTTTGCAGGTCTGGCCAGGAAGGGGGTTTCCAAAATAACCCAAAACATATATTTTTTTAATTGTTTAGATTCAATGCATATAAGAATTTCACTGTACGATCATATTTGTCAAATGTACACCACAGGTCACAAATCTCATTTGGGACATACAACATATTTCCAAATAAAGCATTGAACAAGAGGCTGTTTCCCCAATGCAAATAGTCATTTGAAAATGTTCAGATGCTGTGATTTTGTTGTGTTTTTCATCTGCAACACAATTTGTAACCAGGGCTTACTATAAATACAGTATGGACAAGATTACCTCAATTCTTGTTATTGTTATTCACCGGGCATTTGAAGAAGGGATATACAACTAAGGTCTGGGAATGTAGCCTCACAGAATACTAACCTGGATCTACATAAGTCGTGAGATGATCACTCTTGCTCTCCTTGTTCTCAGAAACTCAGGAAATCAGGTATTTCTACACACTGTAAGGAGTGATGAATCAATATTGTTGTTACAATATTCATGATTCAGTATGCCACCACAAGGTCCTTATTACTGAAAATAGTGCCTTAGTAATGCCCTAATGGCTCAGACTACACCAGTAACACAGAAAAAAAACACATACAGAAGGGACAGACACATTGATAGTCAGCAGAAACAGATCAACGGGGTGGGGGGGGGGGCACAAACACATCACCATAGACAGTTGGAAAATAAGAGGCCATTTATAACTGATATACTGATGGCCCTTTCAAGGTACCATTGGAATCATAGAGATTTTTTGTGATATTTATCTTCCCAACGATAGATGTCACTAAGACTGATTAAACAGGTCTCATGGATAAATACATAAAATGGTCATGTATTTATAATTTACAACCTAGAGGTAGTTGTTTTTTGTTTATTTGTTTAAATTTTTAGAGAGTTGCCTATATTTTCAGTTCCTTTAAAGTGGCCTCCACACCTATTACAGTGCATTCTCTTCGCTGCTTTTACCTAGATTCTTGGCAGTTTGTAATGAGGCGTTAAATAATAACACACTACCACCTCAAATGTCATCGGCTTTCATCACCATATTACCGAAAGAGGGAAAAGATCCTGAGTCCTGTGCCAGCTACAGGCCCATCTCTTTGTTAAACGCTGACTTAAAATTATATGCAAAAATGCTGGCACTTAGACTCCAAAAACACCTACCACAACATATACATGCCGAACAGGGGGGTTTTGTGGCTGGCAGGGAGGGATGAACACAGCCCTATTAGTGAGCCTTATACAACACGCCAGGAGACACTCAACACCTCTAGTCCTCTTAGTCACAGATGCCAAAGAGGCATTTGACCGTATAGATTGGTTATTTATGCAGAAAGCCTTGATTAAATTTGGAGTACCCATTCAATTTATGAAAGCCGTTATGGCTTTGTACGATGCCCTCACTGCCTGAGTGATGGTAAATGGGACTTTATCCCCAGCATTTTTTTTTATAAGAAACGGTACAAGGCTACCCCTATCCCCATTGCTATTCATCATGACAGTAGACTGCCTCTTCCAAGCGTTAAGTCAAGAAGAAAAGATTGAAGCTCTGACACTCAGGGGGACAAGTCATCACTTGGCAGCATTTGCCAATGATCTTTTAGTTATAATTGCAAACCCTAATGAAGCCTTCCCAATGATTCAAATGCTATTACAAAAGTTTGGAGACTTATCAAACTTTTTGATCAATCCCACCAAGTCACAAGTACTAAATGTTAAATTGAACCAACAAACTCAAAAACTATTAACACTACATACCCCATACAACTAGTCCTCTAAGGCAATAAAGTTCTTGTGAGTGAATATAACCGCATACCCTAAAGACTTATACATGGAAAACTTGTATCGCGCTGTGTAAAATTGCAGGAGAATCTATATAAAATAATTACAAGATGGTATTATACGCCACAAAAACTCAACTCCTTATTTCTGGAATGTGACCCGAGATGTTGGAGATGCCAAAAAGAAATAGGCTCGTTCCTCCATATATGGTGGCAATGTCCAGAAATAACTGCTTATTGGCGGCAAATATGTTCAACCCTCACGAATATTAGCAAGAATAAAATAACACCTACAGAAAAAAGCTGCCTTCTAGGTCTATTAAGGGAGATCAATTGTACTAGACAAATTAAGACTTTGCTCTCTCTCCTATTGGCTGCTGCCAGGATCTTAGTTGCTACCAAGTGAAAATCTAGGGAGGCCCCAACACACTCACAGTGGTTGATAAAATGTGACAGTTTATTTAGGTTAGAACAGATAGCAGGATAGGAATCGAGAAAAATAAAAGGGTTTCTATCAATATGGACACCCTGGAAGTCCTTTAGAAATTTTGCCTAAGGCCCCCTCTAGCTCTTTAGGGACAACAAATGATAAGCTAACTACCTACCCACTCTCCCCCCACCTTTCCTACCCTATTTTTCCTGTTATGGTTTTGAACAATTTGTTATTGCAAAACAATGTCTGTACAATCTTTTTACTGTATGACCGTTTAACAGTGTCAAATGTAAATTGCAGACCTAGCTATGTATTATTGATATTCTTTAATAAAAAAGGTTTGGAAATAAAATAAATAAATAAATAAAATAAAATGGCCACCACATCAAAGTGAAATATTGCAATATAATAAATTAAAAAAAAATCTAATTATGAAGCATAAATACATACGCAATTTGACATCTGAATACAATGCTGTGCCAAGGTCAGCCAGGTTGGCTAAGTGGCATTCTACACATAATTGGTACCCACAAAAACAAGCCATTGGTAACACTCTTACTTATTCTGATTCAAGTCCTAGCAATGGTTCCCACTTTCTATGATAACAGATGTTTGAAAAAACATCGGGTGTATACATGTTTAAAAGGTAAAATAAACTGGTTTATGAGTAGATTTTTTCCCCGCCTGTCTTTCTTGTTGGCCTTTGTTTAACCCTTTTATAAATGTATATGGTGCAAGCATAATCCATAAACAAATGTAGAGCCTTTGGTGGTGCAAGTAAATTGTAATAGTGTTAATCTTATAGGTTGTAAGTCTTACCTCATTTGACAGAAGTTTGCAGTGGTAAATATCTAAATACATGTATTATTACAAGTATTAGATTTTACAAGAACCATAAAAAGCATACATCAGCAATTATGAAATAAAAGTCTACAATGCAGAGTCTAAAGAAAATAAATCAGGTCTCTCATTAACCAGTTCAAACCCTGAATGAACAAACTCTACCATTAATACATTTATCTGATAAATGTTACACATATTTTCAGACATTACCTTTCTAATGGCACCAAGAAATGTTTAAGCCATGTGACTGACCTCAGTTTTCATAATAATTTGTCTTTCAAGAGACACTGTGTCGCAAGTTTAAGAAATAAACGTTTGTGATGATGACACAACATTAGTGCAGCTGCTCCAGTCATTTTCCTACTTAAGACGGAAAAAAAGGAAAAGAAAACAAAATTCAGAGGTCTTATCAAGATTTCTAAAAGGAAAACAGATGTTGCCCCATCATTATCATGGAGGTGAAATGCTTCATTCCATAAATGTAATAAATCCTAATAAAGAAAATGAATGGGAGTTCTGCCCCCATGTACACATAGATACTTTGGTAAATCGACTGATAGATAAATCCAGGGCATATTAGCATTCTAATTTTATGGGAAAAACACAATAGTTTCATTTTGCGAGTTCTGTTTGGTGTAATAATTCTGGATACGTTCCTCCGAATGAAAACAATTAGGCAGTGAGCTGTTTTCATTCTTTACATACAAAGGCTCACATTCTAGTTTTCATCATTTTTATTCTCAGCAGTTCTTTTTGTCTTCAAAATGTTGCTATTGTAACACTGGTTGTATACCAAATTCCCAATTGTCCATCGTGTAATAAATAATTATCTGTATGTACAGTACAGTGAGTCAACTTTGTTGGGCCTCTCATACATGGCTGCCATTGTGAATTTTGAAGAAATGCTGTGGAATTTATCCAGAATGGGCAAAGCATTGTTACATCATTTGGTTCTAATCCCTTAACTAGCCTGTAATGAGGACAATATGTATATTTTCTTTAGAGCTTTAAAGATTTATATGCAGGCTAAGTCTTAAACATAAACTTAAGTCATAAAACAAACTATAAACAATCTAAGTTTGATTTGACATAGAAAGATTGAAGTAGATTTGTGGAGTTTGCTTGCTTTAAGTACTATATGCCTGTGAGAGCGGTGAAGCAGTTTTATTCTTCATTGTAGAGTAGACTTTTCCAGATATTGCTCTTAGGCGCATCATTTGTAGGGAACCACAACAACTAAAAACACATATCAATGTCACCACAGTTTTTTTGTTTTTGTTTGTATGGTGTTCACCCTGCAGTACAGTTGACACTTTGTTCTGTAGGTTAATAAGATTACAATAATACCATACCATATATACATGCAATATTTTTTTTTTACCACTTTTTATTATGTTTTTGGGAAGGTGAACAAAAACAGCAAACAGCAACAAGTTTTTTTCCAATGGTCTTGGTATGGCATAAATAATAGGATGGAGAAGGAACTGTCTGTAGATGCAGTGAAACTGAAACCTGTAGAGGAAAAACCTTAAGAATTTTTAATAAAGACCAACTGAATAAATGATTGTAGCCTAAATTAAGTAGAAAGCAGTAATAAAAGATGCCCCAAAGGTGTCCATAAACTTTAAAATAAAAATATTCCTAAAATACTGCAGCTTTAGCACTGGCCACTAAGCCTAATAATATACCAACACTTCTTTTTCTGTACAGATCATTATTCAGCAGTCATCTCATTATCATCACAGGATTACAATGACAAGTGACACTTATATATAGATAACACAGGATCCACATTTGCAATAGGTGACTATCACATCTTATCTACTTCTTCCTTGTACAATGACCTCAGCACAGGTAAGGCTATGTTCACATATGCAGAATAAACTCCTACAGAAGAACAGAATACCAGAGTAGGCTGCACACCACTGGATCGCGATTGACTATAATGGGATCCAACAGTGATCCAGTTGCTTTCCAGCATAAATGCTTGCTTTAAGCTGCTTTCCAGCCAACAATTCCCCTCTATGTGTCACTGTCACTATGTAGGTGACAGATTCCCTTTATATTTAAGGTACATTGCTTCAGTAGGATAATGACTGTGACAATTTGGCCAACACATCATTAGAAAATATTATGGTTCATATGAGACAAATCATTTTTCCCTTTTACCGACAGCACTGATCTTAAATGCATCAGACTATTCCTTTACTTAAGGTAATAGTAGCAGAACCATGTAATACTGGCATGGATAGATAAAGAATTTTGACAGTATGTCTCAAAACAACTAGTCCCGGCAATAATTTGATCATCTATATTAAGAATCAGATTATTTCCAGCTGATAGAGAGGTGTCCTACTGAAAAATTATTTGAAGCCTGATCTACAAAATCTTCCTCTGCCAAAGGATATGTTCACTACACCTCCAAGGCAAGAGTAATTAGTTGTGAATTTACTATGTGTGTTTTATTTTTCTGAGATTGCCTATATTTAGAACATTTTTCTTTGGGAAACTCACCCTGAATGTAAGTAAAAATGTATCAGACAATGTATCTGTGTTTACACATGAAGGGCGGATTTATTAATTATGGCACAATGTGTAGTAGGTGTGCAAATATTTCTCCCCTAAACAGTGTACCATAGACACAATGGACAAGAGGGGACTCATTGGTAGAATTTTATATATATCTTATCCCAACTACAAGATTGAATCCCCTCAATATACAGTATATACAGTGAGGAACAAAAGTTTTTGAATACCCTGTGATTTTGTAAGTTCTCCCACTTAGAAATCATGGAGGGGTCTGAAATTCACATTGTAGGTGCATTACCACTCTGAGAGACAGAATTAAAAAAAATTCAGGAAATCACATTGAATGATTTTTTAAGAATTTATTTGTCAAGGATTTTGGCCCACTCCTCCACACAGATATCCTCTAGATCTGTCAGGTTTCGGGGCTGTCGAACATAGAGTTTCAGCTCCCTCCAAAGATGTTCTATTGGATTGAGGTCTGGAGACTGGCTAGGCCACTCCAGAACCTTGACATACTTCTTACGGAGCCACTCCTTGGTTATCCTGTCTGTGTGCTTCAGGTCGTTGTCATGTTGGAAGACCCAGCCACTACCCATCTTTAATGCTCTGACTGAGAGAAGGAGGTTGTTTCTCAAAATCTCACAATAAATGGCCCCATTCATCCTCTCCTAAATACAGTGCAGTCATCCTGTCCCCTTCACAGAAAAGCACCCCCAAAGCATGATGTTATCACCCCCATGCTTCAGAGTAGGGATGGTGTTCTTGGGATGCAAATCAAACACGACGAGTGAAGTTTAGACCGAAAAGTTCTGCTTTGGTCTCATCTGACCACATGACTTTCTCTCATGCCTCCTCTGGATCATCCAGATAGTCATTGGCAAACCTCAGACGGGCCTGGACATGTGATGACTTAAGCAGGGGAATCTTCCGTGCAATGCATGATTTGAAACCATGACAGCGTAGTGTTCTACCGACAGTGACCTTCATGTCATTGACCAGCTCCTCCCTTGTAGTTCTGGACTGATTCCTCACCTTTCTTATCATCAGTGATACCCCACGAGGTGAGATCTTGCATGGAGCGCCAGTCCGAGGGAGACTGACAGTCTTCTTTAGCATCTTCCATTCTCTAACAATTGCTCCAACAGTTGATCTATTTTCACCTAGCTGTTTGGCAATTGCCCCATAGCTCTTTCCAGCCTTGTGGAGGTCCACAATTTTGCCTCTGGTGTCTTTTGATAGCTCTTTGGTCTTGCCCATGGTAGTAGTTGGTGTCTGACTGGCTGTGGGGTGGACAGGTGTCTTTAAAGAGCTCAGACAGGTGCTACTAAGTTAGATTAATAAGTGGAGTAGAGGCACAGTAACAGGTCTTTGAGAGCCATAATTCTTGCTGTTTCTCAGGTGTTCAAATACTTATGTTCAGCAGTGCAAGACAAATAAATTATTTAAACATCATACAATGTGATTTCCTGATTATTTTTTTTAAATGCTGTCTCTTAGAGTGGGAATGCACCTACAATGTAAATTTCAGACCCCTCCATGATTTCTAAATGGAAGAATTTGCAAAATTGCAGGGTGTTTAAATACTTCTGTTCCTCACTGTATATATATTGTGGGGATTCACTCTTGTAGTTGGGATAAGCGGGTGCAGTACAGAGGAAAAGTAAGAGTTCGTAATTGAAATGTCCGTGTTTATTCACACATAAGGTCAAACAAAAACACTCTTTGCAAGGTTGGTGTTTGTTCACACCAAGTAGAAAGTTTGTGCATAACAAAAAAAAGTCAACTTGTCGGCAGTTATGCCTCCAGCAATCAAAATGCAGGCTTTAGGTGGCCTGCTCTCCCAACACACACTTAGCTTTTCAGCCCAGCACAGGGCTCAGTTCCCACACTAGCAATTGCCAGAGCTCCTCTGTCAGAGAGAGGTCATCACTCACAGCTGACACTGCGGGCAGTTTTTTTTATAGGCCAGTCAAGACCCGGCCTGGAACGTGGGGGGTAGTCAACCACCCATAACTTTGACTACTCCCAGTAAGAGCCGTCCAGGATCAGCTATATAGCCATACTAAAATAGCTAAGTGTCAAAGTGTCAGGCTCTTACTTCACCGAGGCAGGGAACCTTGGTGACACATACATTCCATCAAGACGGACCCTTGCGCCTTCCTACACACCTCCCCCCCTTTGTTCAACCCTTAGGGGGTGAACACTTGCCAGACAGTGTAGCCGGGATAGGGCATCCGCGTTTCCCTGAAAGCGGCCTGCCCTGTGTTCCACTGAGAAATTGAAGTTCTGTAATGACAAGAACCATCTGGTGACCCGAGCATTCCTCTCTTTGGCCTGGCTCATCCAGACTGAACTTTCTCCCCAACTGATAATAGCAGAGAGAATTAAGTGCCCATTTGATGGCCAGGCACTCTCTCTCCACTATACTGTACCTAGTCTCGGCTGGGGTGAGTTTGCAGCTCAGGAAAACAACAAGATGTTCCTCCCCATTGATTTCCTGAGAGAGTACAGCTCCGAGGCCTACTTTAGAGGCATTGGTCTGTACCACAAACTCCCTTTTGAAGTCGGGCGTCACCAAAACAGGTGACCCACACAGGACCGACTTCAACGAGGAAAAAGCCTCTTCCGTCTGGTCATTCCAGCGGACCATCACGGACTTCTGTCCCTTCAAGAGCCCTGTCAACGGAGCTGCTAAAGTGGAAAAATGGGGAACGAACCTCATATAGTAGCCCACCATTCCCAGAAATGACTTTATTTGCCTAGTGGTGACAGATCGGGGCCAATCCTGAATGGCTTCTATTTTATTCATTTGGATTTGATAACTCCACGTCCTATGACGTACCCCAGGTACTTAGTCTCCTCTAACCCTATTGCACATTTCTTTGGGTTAGCCGTCAGTCCAGCCTTCCTAAGGGAGTTCACTACAGCCTGCACTTTGGGTAGATGACTTTCCCAGTCAGAACGCTGGATGATGATATCATCCAGGTAAGCCGACGCATACCGATGATGTGGACGAAGTACAATGTCCATGAGTCGTTGGAATGTGGCGGGGGCACCATGCAGACCAAATGGTAACACTTTATAATGATACAGCCCACCTGGGGTGACAAAGGCAGCCTCTGTTAAGGGCACCTGCCAGTAGCCCTTCGTGAGGTCCAAAACTAAAAAATATCGGGCTTGTCCTAAACTCTCGATAATCTCATCTACCCGGGGCATGGGATACTCATCGAACTTGGAGATTTAATTTAGTTTTCGAAAATCGTTACAGTACCGTAACGTCTCGTCCGGATTGGGTATTAAGACTATCGGACTGGCCCATTCACTTTTGGACTCCTCAATTACGTCTAGTTGCAGCATTAGCACTAGTTGCAATCCCTCCGCGATGGCTTGTCGCCGAGCCTCGGGTACCCAGTATCGTTTTAACCAGACTTTGGCCTGAGGCTCAGTGACAATGTCATGCTGGATTATGGAAGTGCGTCCAGGGAGGTCCGAGAACACATCCGTGTTCCGACTAATGAACTCCCTGGCTTCCTGAGTCTGTTAAGAGGAGAGGCTGTCAGCAATTTTTACTGTGGCAACTGCTTCTCTTGCATCAGACCAAGGAGCCTGAACCTTTTCTCCTACAAAACCTGGCCGTGGGCTGTCTTCAGTAGAGGACTCCCTATTTTTCCATGGTTTTTGTAAATTCACATGGTTCACCTGCTCTGGCTTTCGCTACCCCGGCTGGTGTACCTTGTAATTTTCTCGACTACCTCGTAGGGCCCCTGCCACCTAGCTAGGAACTTACTGTCTACGGTTGGTACCAGAACCAAAACCCAATCACCCGGGTTAAAGTTCCGGACCCGAGCCTGCCAATTATAGACCCTACTCTGAGTTCGCTGTGCTGCCTCCATATGCTCCCTGACCAGTGGCAACACTGTCTCCATCCGTCCTTGCATCTGGGTTACGTACTCAATAACACATTTGGGCGGTGTGGGTTGTTGTTTCCATGCTTCTTTGGCTATGTCCAACAGATCGCAAGGGTGTCTGCTATATAGCAGCTCGAAGGGCGAGAACCCAGTAGAGGCCTGGGACACCTCTCGCACTGTGAACTTGAGATAGGGCAGAAGAAGGTCCAAGTCCTTCCCATCCTTAGACATCACTCTTTTTAATATGTTTTTTAATGTTTGATTAAATCTCTCTACTAGGCTATCCATTTTCGCATGATACACGGATGTCCGTAGCTGTTTTGTGTGAAACAACTTACAGAGTTCCCTCATGACCTTGGACAGAAAAGGGGTCTCTTGGTCAGTCAGAACCTCTTTAGGTAGTCCCACTCAGGAAAACATCTCCATTAACTCCTTAGCTATGAGTTTGGCTGATGTATGTCGCAGTGGCACCGCCTCCGGGTACCGAGTGGCGTAGTCGAGGACGACCAAGATGTGTTGGTGCCCTCTAGCAGACTTCTGTACTAGGCCTATGAGATGCATAGTGATTCGCTCGAACGGGACCTCGATAATCAGGAGAGGCACCAGGGGGCTCCAAAAATGTGGCTGGGAGCTATTTATCTGACAGGTTGGGCAAGACTTACAAATCTCTTCTACCTCTCTGAACACACTGGGCCAGTAAAACCGCTGTAGTATCTGGTCCTACGTTTTCTGCCACCCGAAGGTACCCCCAAGAACATGTTGGTGGGCAAGCTCCAATACGAGCTTGCGATATGCCTTGGGCACCACCAGCTGTTCAATATGCTCACCCCATAGTTGGTTTTCCCGATACAGCATTTCCTGGTGAACGACAAAACGGGGAAACATCGAATCAGCCCCAGGTTTTTTTGGTTCACCATAAATTATTATCACATTCTCCCAGGCCCGGCATAAGGTTAGGTCCCGGTGTTATGCGGTTCCAAAATTTTCACTGGCGACATTGAGGTCTGACAATTCAAGACCCGGCGGCAAGTCCTCGTCTCCTACAAACACAGTCAGCGGTGTTATCCCCCCCTCTTCCACCGAAGTGGCGGTCACCCCTACCACTTACCCTTTGGCCTCAGGTTCCCAGGGTTCTGGCTTCCTGCCCGAGCCAGGCCACTCTGCTGAGGTTACCCCTGACTCAGGGGCATCAACAAATATTACACCTGGCCGCAGGGGCGGGAAGCCCGGAAAGTCTCTCCCTATTATTAGTTCATAAGGTAAAGTGGTGGCAACGGCCACCTGATGGGTCCACTTGCCGCCTCCCAAGGATAAAGACACCAGGGCAGTGGGATAGTCCTTTAAATCTCCATGTATGCACACAAGCCAGTATACTCGTCAGGCCACACCAGGGTAGCTCTTACCAGGGACACCAGACTCCCTGAGTCCAAAAAAGCCACTGCCAGAGAGTCTCCCACTTCTACTTGGCAGAGGTGGTTATTGTCTATATTCTCTGAGATACCTGATGCGCACAGCTTCCTGGCATACAACAAGTTGCAGTATCCATAGTTAGTCTCCATTGGTTTGCCCCAATGGGGACAGACGGCCCTTACGTGGCCAGGCTCCTGACATCGACAGCATACTATCAGAGCTGGGTCTATGGGGGTACACCCTGGGCGGGCTTGGTTGGCACAAGTCTCTGGGTCTGGGATGGAGATTGCTGGGGTTTGGCTGCCCCCCCTCCCTAATAAACCCCCTTTCAAATTCCTGGTATCTCAAGGGCATTACTAGGAGACACCTGGCCTATCCAGTGCTAGAGAGGGTACGGCAAAGGCCTCCAGAACAAATCAGCCAACAGACGGTCCAACATATCAGTGGGACTCAGCACGTCAGGTTGCAGTCATTTTTGCAACAGGTGTAATAGGGTATAATACTGGGGCCTCACAAGCTCAGCCGGATTAAACTCCCACTGATGCACCTCCTGGGCCCGGACAAAGACATTCACCCCAAGTCTCGCCAGGATCTCACCCTTCACTGTCGGGTAATCAGACGCTTGATCATCCAGTAAGTCAAAATACACCAGTTGGGGTCCAGACGCCAGGAACGGAGCGACGACCTCAGACCATTGCTCCCGGGGTAGCTTCTCTCTCATGGCCAACTTCTCGAAGATCGCTAAATAGGTCTCAACGTCATCTTCGGGGGTCATCTTGGGGATAGCCGCACGGACCGCTTTCCAGGCATCGTGGAAGCTCTGGGATGCTCCTGCTGCTTGTAAAGCCATCACATGTTGTAACAGCATCTGGTTTGTTTCCTGCTGTTGCTTATTGGCCTCCCACTCTTGCAGGAAAGCTTTCACGAGGGCTTTCACGACAGCTTCCATTTTGTCAAGGGACACGGGTTGTAATCTCGCTGGTTTGATGTAAGACATACAACCGTGCCCGGAAAAACAAAAATATTTCAGCCTTTACGCCAGCCTCACTGCAATGCACGCATCCTGCACCAATTGTGGGGATTCGCTCTGGTAGTTGGGATAAGCGGCTGCAGTACAGAGGCAAAGTACAAATTAATAATTCAAATGTCTTTGTTTATTCACACATAAGGTTAAACAAAAAACACTCTTTGCAAGGTTGGTGTTTGTTCTTCAGGCATAACAAAAAAAAATCACCTTGTCGGCGGTTCTGCCTCCAGCAGTCAAAATGCAGGCTTTACGTGGCCTGCTCTCCCAACACACACTTAATTTTTCAGCCCAGCACAGGGCTCAGTTCCCACACCAGCGATTGCCAGAGCTCCTCTGTCACAGAGAGGTCATCACTCACAGCTGACACTGCTGGCTGGGTTTTTTAAGGGCCAGTCATGACCCGGCCTGGAACGTGGGGAGTAGTCACCCACCCATCGCTTTGACTACTCCTAGTAAGAGCCGTCCCGGATCAGCTATATAGCCATACTAAAATAGCAAAGTGTCAATCAGCATTAGCTGCGGCTGACACCTGAAAACACCGGCTCTTACTTTACTGAGGCCAGGAACCTTGGTGACACATACCTTCGGTCAACGACGGACGCTTGTGCCACTTAATATATATATATATATTTATATATAGAAGTGGCGCCTATTATTAGGCTTAATGGCCAGTTCTAAAACTGCAGAATTTAAAAAATATATATAGATAGTGACATTGAAAATTAAATTATATAACTATATTAAATCCTTTACAAATATGTATAACATAAAACTTAATTTAATAAGTAGGTATTTTTCTAATTACACATTCCCTTTACAAAAAAAAATGTCAGGTTAGACCTGATTTTTTTTCTGTCACTTTTCCAATTCAGAGAACAGCAGAAAATACTGACAAACGAATTGTAATCCATGCAACTCTGAAACCCTGCCCCCTTTCATGCCACTTTTATTTATTTTTTTGTCAGAAATGGTGCTGGGGATGTAGATCAATTTTCACCATAACTGGCATAGATGTCTTTTGCCAGATTTATTATGTGTATTAGACAATGTTTGAAGCTTAATAGACAGTGTTGGAAGGTGTTTAGAAATTGTCAAAATGTGGCAAAATTTGGGCGCAAAATATAAGTCTCAAGTAAGCCAAAAAGAAATGGCATAAGGAAGAGAAAAGTCTTTAAGAAGTCTAGCAAGAAACATCAAATCTATTACACAGCAGGAGTCATAGTGATAAATTTGTAGCATCCTACCGCCTGTCTAGTTCCAAGCTGTCTACATTTAACACAATAAAGATACACAATCAATGTGTGAATCAGCAAGAAAATAATCATCCTGATGTACAGACAAAAAGAGTTGGCAACCAGGTAGAAAGTCAGCTGAAAAATGGAAGACATCAAGAGCTCGGGAATAAAACTTTATTTGGGACACAGGAAAATTACATTTGGATTTTAAATTTTTTATGTGTTCCAAATAAAGTTGCTACATTTTATTCTCAAATGCTGGATGTCTTCCACTTTTGCAGATACATTTAAAGAGGCTATCCAAATTTTTTATCAAAATCAGATTAGCGGGGGACCATCTCCAGGTACCCCCACCGATCAGCTTGGTAAGTGCTACATCCTCTTCCTAGGCCAGTGACATCACGTTCATTGGTCACATGACCTAGATGCAGCTCAGTCCCATTTAAGTAAATGTAGCTCAGTTGCTATACCAAGTACAGCTGCTATCCAATGGACGGTGATGTGTTGGTCTCTTCAAACACAATGGTGGTGCCAGTAGTTGGACCCCTGCTGATCTGGTATTGATGACCTATCCTGAGGATTGGTCATCAATATTTAAAAAAAAAACTGAAAAACCCCTTAAGACACTAATAATAAATATCCCCTGTTGTGTTGTACCATTCCTATATTGTTCCTCCTAGAAATCTATAAATAAATTGTGCTGAATTATATTTTGTTAAAGCTAATGTCCAGATGTCAATTCAGAGTCATTATACAATATAGAGTTATACGTAATGCCCCAGAATAGTTTTTTTTTCATGGGAAATACATGGATTTATTAATACTGGCATATCCGGAGTATAAATATACAATATATATAAATACAGCATATAGTCAGAAATGTCAACTACAATGCATGGACTAAACCTCAATTATCTGGTGCTGCCATTTATAGGACACTGATTAATGACTGCCCCAAGTAAAAATAAAACTCCAACTGCAAACAATTAGGGAAAAGGTTGATCGGAATGATCCGATCGCCACAAATGCAACATTTTCCCTCTCCCACCTTCCTTTCCTTGTATTGTGAATAAAGCTAGCGTCTCAGATTTAATTCTGGCAGCAAGCTGTAATTCCTCAGCCACACTGTTCTTTTTCTGAAACGTTATATCTTGAAAGTTTTGTCAAAGTATGAACTAGGCGTTTTTTTCTTAATTGATGTTTGAAATATTAAACATTATCTACTGTACATAGATGAAACTTTTAAGTGTTCCTGTTTGGAAAACCAAGGCTACATAATAACCTAATAACACAAATCACATTCCAGGAGTTTTGTTAACATTCTGGTGTTTTTTGCAATAAATTGATACAAGATGGATTTTTCTTCTTATTTATATATCACACTACCTTCAGCTACAAGCTAAGGACACAGGCAGAGCTGGATCAATTACAACAAATTTTCCATGAAGGGATAATGTCCTACAAGAAACCAAAAACTCATGCAAAGTCTACTTTACAGTCATGCAACCATACCATGGTGGCAAATTCTGGGACGGATTTTTAAGCGTACAAAAGACAGCATTGACAGTATGTGGAGCAAGCTATACATTTACTGTATATCGATATGTGTGTAATACCGATAGGATAATTAATAGAAATGAGCTAAACATCTTCAATGTAGCAGTTTATCTAAAAGAGTAAGACTCATTGTACACCATGTAATACTAACCTGTGACTCAGTATGAAAGATTTACTAATCCTATAGATGGTGTAAATTTAGGTTGTGTAGTATGCTCCAAACTTATCATAGTGGCTCATGTTGAAGACAGAATTTTATGACAGAATTGTGGCATAATTTTGGCACCAAATGGCACACATTAGACCATGCCTTTTTCATGGTCACACCCCCTTTCCAGTATGTCATGCCCAGTTGTCAGATAGTTTCTCTAAGACTAGATGCACCAAACTATGCTACATTTTGGTGCAATCTGTGCCAGAATCTAGGTGCTTTCACATTAGTAAATGTGGGACACTATATTTTGGAAAATGTACGTAAAAATACACAACATATTAGCATTATAATAATGTTACTTGAGAGAATATTACAATGATTACATGGTATGTATGGTATATACCATATTTGAAATGTATCCACTAAGTGAATATTGATTCATTTCAGACATGTTGAGGACATTTCAGGGACAAAAAATTAGTTCTATAGACGTGAATGGGGTTGTTTCTGCAGCATTGGCATGGATTTCTACAAACCGTATTTAGATGGATTTGACAGTCACAGAAATCTCTGCAACAAATCTACCCTCAAATATCTACAGCATTGCTCAGCTAGCTAAGCAACCATTGTACATTACTTATAAATGATTATACATTGGAATAAAACACTGAGCCAGGGTTGGGGTGGGTGACAGTATTTATTAATAGAATATAGAATGTGTGACTTGACTTACAAGCATTTTATTATATGATTATTTTGAAAAAATTACACTGGCGTGATTTTGTACCACTCACCAACAGCATGTTGGCCCTGACAATTTTCTTTCAATAACTTTTGCTAGCTGTGACAACTGACAACCTTCTGTTAGTTTATGTGCCATGCCCTTATAACCCTTCTCTCTGAATAAAGCCCAAGAAGGCAGTAACCAACAAACTCATGGCACAGAGATCTGGGTGTCCTAAAAAGGCACAACTTAGCCCCAGGTAGCAATGGCCGATTCATTCTTGAATGACCTATTCATTATCCACTAGTGGGTCATAAAAACTAAATCCATTATATATACTATGTATAAATTTTGATTTCTCCAATGGAAAACTTCAAGTGTTCTGCAAGGATTTAATTCCTGAAAGGGAGAAAAAAATGATAATAATTATTATTGCAGTGGTAATAATCATAATAATAATAAATTAAGGAAATAATTTTGTATAACTACAATAAAATGACAAAATAATTATATTATTGGCAACTGAAGATAAAGAACAGCAGCTCTCACTGTTGGTACATGATGCAGTTTATTTAGTATGCATGTGGCTTTTATATACCAACAGAGAATGTATCTATTTTGGGTGCAATTACTAACATATCATGCCTCCAGAAAAGGCAGAGGGTAATTTGGCTGCACATTGGTTAAAAACTCCAATGGAATCAGTATTTGTTTGTCACATGGTAGATCTGGGGTTGTCTTCCAGTGCTGTGGTCCTAGGTTGGAATGTGACCAATGGCAACATTTGTTTGTGTGTTATTTCCATGTTAGGCTACTTTCACACTAGCGTTCGGGTGTCCGCTCGTGAGCTCCGTTTGAAGGGGCTCACGAGCGGACCCGAACGCAGCCGTCCAGCCCTGATGCAGTCTGAATGGAGCGGATCCGCTCAGACTGCATCAGTCTGGCGGAGTTCAGCCTCCGCTCCGCTCGCCTCCGCACGGACAGGCGGACAGCTGAACGCTGCTTGCAGCGTTCGGGTGTCCGCCTGGCCGTGCGGAGGCGTACGGATCCGTCCAGACTTACAATGTAAGTCAATGGGGACGGATCCGTTTGAAGATGCCACAATATGGCTCAATCTTCAAGCGGATCCGTCCCCCATTGACTTTACATTGAAAGTCTGGACGGATCCGTCCGAGGCTATTTTCACACTTAGCTTTTTTTTGCCATTTTAATGCAGACGGATCCGTTCTGAACGGAGCCTCCGTCTGCATTAATATGAGCGGATCCGTTCAGAACGGATCCGCCCGAACGCTAGTGTGAAAGTAGCCTTAATGTGTTTTTTTTAATGGATATTCCAGTTCCCCTACCAATATAAAATGACATCACAGACTATGTTAGCAATTTATAAGAAACAGGAAATAAGTTGAAAAATTAAGTTAGGTATTATCAGTGTGTATTTTTCTACCATAAATAGCACAGAAAAACACACACACTCTTCTTTTACACTTTCCTTTGTCCCTCAACATATCACACTAGACTACTCAGCTGTTTGCAGAAATTCCCAGTGATTATTTTACTGAGATGTCCTACTGTAATTGGCAATACTATAGGGCCCACATATCCAAGGTTTGCAGGCCCCATTGTGCTGGACAGAGACACAGCTGATCGTGCGATCAACTGTTTCTGAGTGGCGTGTTGCACAGCACTGGATTAAAGGTCCTGCTCCTGCACTCAAGCAGGAGAAGGTTAGGTCCTCCGCTGTCAGTAGTGACAGCCAGGGACCCCAGGAGAAGACAAAAGCAGTTTATTACCAACAGAGAATTTATCTATTTTGGGTGGTGAGCGCGGTGACGTCAGCACAGGTCCTGCTGAATGAAGATAGAAGATTACTATCTTCATTCAGTAGAACCTACGCTGACGTCACTCCGCTCACCACGTGGTGACCACCATTACATTATCAAAGGTCCTTTGGCAGGTCCTGAAAGAAGAAGAAAGAAGACGATGCCGGCTGCACGAACAACAGGATAAGGTGAGTTAATTTTTATTTTTTAACCCCTAAAGCCACATTTTAGTAAGCATGCTGTATTAAGAATGCTATTATTTTTCCTTATAACCATGTTATAAGGGAAAATAATAAAATATACAGAACACCTAACCCAAACCCGAACTTCAGTGAAAAAGTTTGGGTTCGGGTCTGGGTACTACAGTCAGTTTTTCATCACGCGCGAGCAAAACGCATTGTACCCGCGCGATAAAAACTGAACATCGGAATGCAATTGCAGTCAAAACTGACTGCAATTGCATAACTACTCGCACGATTTTCCCAGATCGCAGATGCAACGCATCCGGACGCGCTCGTCTGCAAGGGGCCTTAGGCCTCTTTTACACGAGCGTCACGGACTGGCTCTGGATGCGTTCAGGGTGCGTTCGGTGAAACTTGCATCATTTTGCAAGCAAGTTCAGTCGGTTTTGTCTGCGATTGCGTTCAGTTGTTCATTTTTTTCCGCACAGGTGCAATGCGTTTTGCTGCGTTTTTCACACGCGTGATAAAAAACTTAAGGTTTACAAACAACATCTCTTAGCAACTATCAGTTAAAAAAAAACACAATGCATCTTTCACTGAAGCCCTATTCACTTCTATGGGGCCAGGGCTGCGTGAAAAATGCAGAATATAGAACATGCTGCGTTTTTCACGCAACGCAGAACTGATGCGTGAAAAAAACAGGCACATTGAAATGAATGGGTCAGGATTCAGTGCGGGTGCTATGCGTTAATGTCACTCATTGCACTCGCGCAGAAAACTTGCTAGTGTGAAAGGGGCCTTATTCTAGTCAAGGACGGATCATCTCTGCAGGAGAATTATCTTAACAATGTCAAGGCAAGTCTATGAAGAAGGGAGGGGGAGGAGTGAGCAGGAGCTGAGGAGATAGACAAAGACAAATAGAGACTGCACAGCTACATACAGTTGCAAGAAAAAGTATGTGAACCCTTTGGAATGATATGGATTTCTGCACAAATTGGTCATAAAATGTGATGTGATCTGCATCTAAGTCACAACAATAGACAATCACAGTCTGCTTAAACTAATAACACACAAAGAATTAAATGTTACCATGTTTTTATTGAACACACCATGTAAACATTGACAGTGCAGGTGGAAAAAGTATGTGAACCCTTGGATTTAATAACTGGTTGAACCTCCTTTGGCAGGAATAACTTCAACCAAACGTTTCCTGTAGTTGCAGATCAGATGTGCACAACGGTCAGGAGTAATTCTTGACCATTCCTCTTTACAGAACTGTTTCAGTTCAGCAATATTCTTGGGATGTCTGGTGTGAATCGCTTTCTTGAGATCATGCCATTTTGCCCATCCCTGGCCTAGGACATCTTTATGTAGGGCATCAATTCTTTTTTTCTTCAGATCCTCAGAGAGTTCTTTGTCATGAGGTGCCATGCTGAACCTCCAGTGACCAGTATGAGAGAGTGTGAGAGCGATAACACCAAATTTAATACATCTGCTCCTCAATTTCAATCATACCTGAGTATGATTGTAACACTAACGAGTCACATGACAACGGGGAGCGAAAATATCTCATAGGGCACAATTTGGCCATTTTCACTTTGGGGTGTACTCAGTTTTGTTGACAGCAGTTTAGACATTAATGGCTGTGTGTTGAGTTATTTTGAGGGAACACAAAATTTACACTGTTATACAAGCTGTACACTGACTACTTTACATTGTATCAAAGTGTCAGATCTTAAGTGTTGTCCTATGAAAATATATAATAAAATATTTACAAACATGTGAGGGTGTACTAACTTTTGTGGGATACTGTATGTATGATGCATTAAGCCAGGCATCCTCAAACTGCGGCCCTCCAGCTGTTGTAAAACTACAACTCCCACAATGCCCTGATGTAGGCTGATACCTGTAGGCTGTCCGGGCATGCTGGGAGTTGTAGTTTTGCAACAGCTGGAGGGCCGCAGTTTGAGATTGCCTGCATTAAGCAGACTCAAAAATCATATTGAAGCTCAAAAATATTGTCAACAGATGCAAATAGTCATTGCTCTGACCACATGCAAATCCACGGTATAATGATGCAGTGAATTATATATATATATATATATATATATATATACTGTTGTTACTACACTTTCAGGTACAGTTTTAATGTAGTTTGTTTGAGCTAAAGCTGGAAAGAGAAGTGTGTCCTTCCTTTATATTTCCTATTTTTGTGGAATTCACACTTGGCTTTGATTCAACTGCATCAAAAACTGCTACAAAACTGCATGTGCGATTCCACCTTTAAAGATGCAGTAAATACAGAAAATAAATTATTCAGCCTTTCCTCTCTTCTCTCCTCTATTGTCTTGCAGGGGCGGACTGGGAACTTTAAGTGGCCCTGGAAAAAAAAACTAAAAGTGGCCCCAAGTTGTAGGAGGGTCCAGAGACAGGAGGCGGGGCCAACAGAAGTAGGTGGGGCCAGCAATAGCATGGTGCAGCACAAAATACCTCCCTAGCTAAACCAAATATTACAGTGCAGCACAAAATACTGCCCTTTCCCCATACTGAGGGCAGTGATCCGGCTGAATTCATGAAAGCGCCTGCAGCTGCTGGACAAGTGCATAAGTACCTGAAGCTCCTAGCATTAAGTAATGCTGAGAGCATCAGATCATTATGTACCTAGACAGAGGCCATAAGGAGAGTTTGGGGTGCCCCCTGGGCATCTCCCTCCCCACAGTGAGTATTGACTTATTTCATACCATGAGGAGCCCTTCATAAAAAATAAAAATAAAAAAATAAATAAAATAAATAGTCTCTTAAAAGTGATGGCATATTGCTAGGATATGCCATGGCTTTATCACTGGTGGAGGTCTGACCTCTATGGGTACGTTCACATGAGGGATTTTTAAAATCTGCCTCCAAAAATTGCGGAATCCATGCCCATTTTAAAAGTGGGCTTTTTAAGGCGTGTTTTTATTACACTTTTTGGAGATGCTTTTTCTAAATTGTGGTTTTGCTAAAAAGCATGCAATGAAAAATGAGCGGATAGGAGATTCAGTGCACATTCTGCACCAAAATAGGGCACGTTGTTTCTTTTTTCCAGTGTGGTACCAACCACCCCGGAAAAAAAAAAGGGCTGCTTCCTATTGAAGCGAATGAGAGGCTGCTTGAAGTCTTCTTTTGGTGCCGATTCTGAGGTGGAAAACGAAATGAAATATACAAGGCGTAAGAGAAAGAACCAGACAAACTTTCTGCATCAGTATTGTAATAATACAAATCTATCCCTCAGAGGGACATTTCAGGAGAAAAGAGGGACGGGTCAAAAATAGGGACTGTCTGTCCAAAAGAGGGCCACTTGGGAGGTCTGTTACATAGAAGGGCAGCAGTATTACTATTATTTGACAATGTGCCCAGCGTGTGAGGCTGCCTCCTGTGACCTTCCTCCTGCAAACTGCCCTCTCTGCAAGGAGGTGCCCGACTCTCAGCACACAACACCTCCCATCCCCCATAACGGAGCGGCTATTAACTACTCACACACCACTGCCCCGTCACCCGTTACACAGCATGCACATTCACCTCTCGCCGGCTTGATGACACGACCGATCCAGTAAGTGAAAACCAAAAGCAGCGGCTTCACATTGGTAAGGTGCACTGGTGATGTCTTCCGGCGGAAACGAACCTCACCACTTTCGGTTCCGCCTCACAATCGACCCAGCAGAACGATAACGCTGTCCTACGTTAGAGACTGCGCAGCCATAGAATGAGGCTAGAAATAATATTATGCGGCTGAAAGTGCAGGCACATATTAAAGCGGCCCCAGAGGCGGCGGCCTACCGGGAAATTTCCCGGTATCCCGGTAGGCCAGTCCGGCCCTGTTGTCTTGTCATATTACAATTAAAGTTGAAACATATATAGATAAATATGAAAAAAGGAGATTAACCCTTGTATTCACTGCAGGATTTCTGTTTGTGTCAACATCAAGCAGAAAATGTTGCAGGCTGACATATAGGGCCAGATTTATCATTAGCTCAAGTCAAAATAATGGAGTGAAAAAGTCGCAGATTTTTGCGCAATCGCTAAAACTGCACAAAAATGTATGACTTTTATTGGCTCTGCGCTATGTTCGCCAGTTTTCTGAAAGTGGCCATGTTTTCTTATGTAAATGAATCTCTAAACAGATTTACTATTGCGATAATTTAAAAAGTCGCAAAATGTTTTAATAGAACATGCGACTTTTTGGAAAGACGTGCGACTTTTGTAAAGGCGCTTACTGAAGGATAAACTACTTCCGTCAAACCACATTTATCACAGTATTAAAGAACCATTTATAAATCTGACTTAGCCAAAAGTGACTTTGGACATATTTAAAAGTGGAGTAAGGTGTAAGTGTAATGATAAATCTGGCCCATAGTGTTTACTTTTACCATTCATTTCTAGGCTTAGTGCTCCTCTACAGTATACAGTCTGAGATTACTGTATTAGTTTCTTATCCATAGCTGTACATGTTACCAGAATTATGGCCATCCTGAGTCTCAGTTTGTATATATATTCCACACTCTGTAATAAAGAAAATTTCAGTCAGAATATGAGAAGTTGGAGCTGTAATTACATATACAAATTTTTTTTATCAACAACGTATTCATAACTCTTAGGGCTCATGCACATTTTTTTTTCTGCATCCAATTCGCATTTGTTGTGGGTCGGATGCAGACTCATTGGGCCAGATTTATCATTAGCTTAGGTCAGAATAATGGAGTGAAAAAGTCCCAAAAAAAGTCCCAAACACTAAAACTGCGACTTTTTTCTGCTCTGCACTATGCTCGCCAGTTTTCTGAAAGTGGGCGTGCTTTCTTATGTAAATGAATCTCTAGACAGATTTACTATTGGGACTATTTTAAAAGTCGCAATTTCACTCCAGTGAGGACCATGCTTATCTTATGAGACTTTTTTCTGCTCTGCACTATGCTCGCCAGTTTTCTGAAAGTGGGTGTGTTTTCTTATGTAAATGAATCTCTAGATAGATTTACTATTGGGACTATTTAAAAAGTCGCAAAAAAGTCGCAATTTCACTCCAGTGAGGACCATGCTTATCTTATGAGACTTTTTAATAGATCATGCGACTTTTTCATAAAACGTGCAACTTTTTCATAAAGATGTGCGACTTTTGTAAAGCTACTTACTGACGGATAAACTGCTACCATCAAACCACATTTATTACAGTCTTAAAGGGCCGATCATAAATCTGAGTTGGCTAAAACTGACTTTAGCCATATGTTAAAGTGGAGTGAGCTGTCAGTCATGATAAATCTGGCCCACTTGCTTTACTGCATGTCCATTCTGTTGCCCCGCAAAAAAGACAGAACATGTGCCATAACTGTCAGTTTGCAAAACTGGGGTGAAAAGTAGGTGTGCCTGCCTGCTTAGCTAAGATTTAGGGCTCATGAACGTTTCAGTTTTTGCGGTCTGCAAATTGTGGATCCGTAAAACATGGATGCCGTCCCTGTGTGTTCCGCATTTTGCAAAGCAGAATGTATTGCCCTCTATAGAGCTGTCCTATACTTTTTGTTAAAAACAGACAAGAATAGGATATGTTCTATTTTTTTGCAGGGCCACGGAACAGACATACGGTTGCGTTCAGCACAAAGGTGTGTTGTCCACATCTTTTGCGGTCCCATTAAAGCGTGGATTTGAAGCAGACCAAAAATACCTTTGTGTTCATGAGCCCTTAAGCTGGGGCTACACGACAGCTTTAGCACATGACCAAAGATTTTTGTGTAGCAGTGCAGCAGTGTTGCTGGCCAAAGTTGACATGTAACCCCAGACTTACACATTCATCAATTGCTACTTGCAATTTTTTCTGCGCAATATCATTCTGGTAGGTTAGTGGTCTAGAAAGAAGTAAGAACCATCTTTAGACATACTAAAAGATTCAACAAACTTGCCGACATTGTATGATACTTTGGTGCAAATAGCGTCAATGTTGCCTCTGGCAAAACTGACTTTATAATGACCCCTCATATAATAAATTTCACTTAATATGTTTTATGTGCTTAATGTTAAAAAAGATAGTGAGTGACTAAACATTATTTCCTAACAAATAGATGTACCGATTATATTCTGATGGCATAAAGTTTTTTACACTATTTTTATGCTGCACATCGGCTCCCAGTTGGCCCCCAGTCTCCTGTGTCTGGAGATAAGACAGAGGAGCAGGGGAGCACCCAGGAATTTTGTCTAGGGGGGGTCCGAAAGGCAAAAAAATCTGGCATGTGTAGTGCGCTGTGCTAATTCAATTTTTCAAAGCACCCTTTATATTTAAAACTGCAGGGACGGGGGGGTGTAGCGTGTTGTGCTGATTCTTTTACTTGGCGATTCTAAAAGCTCTGCAGGAAAACAACAATGCGGCGCGCGAAGCAATTTTGGCCCCGCCCATTTTTAAAAGCCCCTCCTACATATAATAGGCCACTCCCAACAAACACTGTACAGCTGATATTCTATAGTTGCGGCCTGTCTCTACACATCATACGGATAGGGGGGGAGGTCTGTCCTGGCTGCACTGCCTGCTTCAAATCATACAATAGACAGCCGGCTGCAGCCAGGAAGCTCCTCCGCTCTCCTCCCTCCCCAGATCCTGCTCAAGGCCTGTGGTTCCCCCCACCATCTGCCTGCTGCCCCCTTTGGCTGTCCCCACCCAGCTCTCAATCCTCCTTCTGCAAATGGCAGGGGAGGAGCTGGAGCATCTCCTCTCCTACATAGCGCCCCATACCTCTTACATCCAGTGATGTCACCTTTGTTGTAGACTTTCCTCATCTTCTCCATTCAGCCATCTCCCATCTCTGCAGAGATTAACAAACACACATTAGTTTCCCACATTTCCATCATCTTCACATCTTCTGAACACCCTTTCCTGCCACCCCCAATACTGTGCCCGCTGTGCCCCCAATACTATACTGCAGAAACAGTCCCCCTGGAAATACTACTACCACACAGATAGTGCTCCAATACTGTGCCCGCTGTGCCCCCAATACTATACTGCAGAAACAGTCCCCCTGGAAATACTACTACCACACAGATAGTGCCCCCTTCAACAATTGTTGGCCCACAGTGCTTAAAAAAAATAACTGCGCCTAGACACTACTAGTATAAAGATAATGTCCCCCAAAAATTATTGTACCCCTGCTTAGTACCCGCTGTTGAGATAATGTCCCCATAATGTATGCCAGTATAAAATACCCCTATATAGTGCCCCAGTAAATGCCCTCATAGTGCTCCTCTCCCCTTCCCCATAGTGTCGCCCATAATATGCCAGTAAAAAATGCCCCTTCTAAGTGCCACCATATGCCCCAATAGTGCTCCTTTCCCCCATAGTGCCTACCATAATGTGCCAGTAAAAAAATGCCCCCTTAGTGCCACCAGATGCAATAATGCCCCCATAATGTGCCAATAAGAATAAAGGCCCCTTTAGAGCCCCCACTTCCCCTTAGTGCCCCCAAATAATGCCCCTATAGTGCCACCAGATGCCCCATAGTGCCATTCTCCCCTATAGTGCCCCCATAATGTGTAAAAAAAAAAGCCCCTTTAGAGCCCCCTAGTGCTCCTCTCCCCCATGGTACCCCCCAAATAATGCCCCCATAGTGCCGTTCTCCCCTTTAGTGCCCCCATAGTGCCGTTCTCCCCTTTAGTGCCCCCATAGTGCCGTTCTCCCCTTTAGTGCCCCCCATAGTGCCGTTCTCTCCTTTAGTGCCCCCATAGTGCCGTTCTCCCCTTTACTGCCCCCCATAGTGCCGTTCTCCCCTCTACTGCCCCCCATAGTGCCGTTCTCCCCTTTACTGCCCCCCATAGTGCCGTTCTCCCCTTTACTGCCCCCCATAGTGCCGTTCTCCCCTTTACTGCCCCCCATAGTGCCGTTCTCCCCTTTACTGCCCCCCATAGTGCCGTTCTCCCCTTTAGTGCCCCCATAGTGCCGTTTCCCCTTTAGTGCCCCCATAGTGCCGTTCTCCCATTTAGTGCCCCCATAGTGCCGTTCTCCCCTTTAGTGCCCCCATAGTGCTGTTCTCCCCTTTAGTGCCCCCATAGTGCCGTTCTCCCCTTTAGTGCCTCCATAGTGCCGTTCTCCCCTTTAGTGCCCCCATAGTGCCGTTCTCCCCTTTAGTGCCCCCATAGTGCAGTTCTCCCCTTTAGTGCCCCCATAGTGCAGTTCTCCCCTTTAGTGCCCCCATAGTGCATTTCTCCCCTTTAGTGCCCCCATAGTGCAGTTCTCCCCTTTAGTGCCCCCATAGTGCAGTTCTCCCCTTTAGTGCCCCCATAGTGCCAGCTCCCCTCTCAAAAAAATAAAATAAAAATACACCGATACTTACCAGCAGCGATGCGATGCAGCCTCTTCCGGCCCGTGTCCCTGCTGTGTGCTGCCCGGCTCAGGCGGAGCGATGATGACGTCATCGCGCTGCCAGAGCCGGCCTCTGATAGGCTGCAGGCTTTAGTGCCTGCGGCCTATCAGAAGAACAGGGGAGGGACATACCTCTCCCTCCCCTGCCGCAGCACAGATATGGAGATGAGCGCTTCCACAATGGAAGTGCTCATCTCCTACTGCCCCCACCACCGCCGCAGCCGTAATTACATCCAGGGCCGCGCCGCCTGTGGTGATCGGCAGTGCGGCCCTGAAGGATTAAAAAAAAAAAAATTTGCCTGGTTGTTCTAGGGGGGGTCCACACCCGCTGGACCCCCCCTGTAGGTGCGCCACTGCAGAGGAGTAATTATTTCTCTTGTTTCTCAGGAGAGATAATTATTGTAGCCACTAGTTGGCAGTATCACACTGCGATGCAGCCTCCTACTGGTGTAAATTGTACAGCAGACCCCACAGTATCTTATAAGCTTCCCCGGCTGCTGGTAGTAAAGGAGGAGAGAACATATCTGGCCATCCTCCTGCCCTCTCTGCTGTCATAAAACTGGCTGCTGGAGAAAAGGACTCCTCTGCACTGCTGGGCTGATTTCTCAGGTGTGTGACAGTAGTGACCTGTAGGAGACTATAAGGGGAAATAGGGGATTTGTTTATAGCAGACACAGATCTATGAATGTGTGCTGCTGTCTGCAGTGTTCAGAGTGGCATTGAGGGGTCCCCCCAATGCCTCTGCTTTAGGTGCACACTCATAAGTGCCCCAGCTCTAGATGCCCCCCAATGCCCCCACTCTAAATGCACCCCTAATATTGCCTCTTTGCCAGTTGCCCCCCTAATACCTCTGCTCCAGGATCACCACTATTACCCTGCCTCAGGCTACCCGAATGCCTATGCTTTAGGTGCACCCCCATTAGTGCCCCAGCTCCAGATGCCCCCACTCTTAGTACCCCTGCTCCAGGATCCACACTACTACACTGCCTTCGGTGACTCTAATGCCTCTGTTTCAGTTATGACTCTCCGTTTGTGCCCTTTGCTCACATTGCTCCCCTAGAACCTTTGCCTGGGCTTTGTTAAAAGTGGTGACCTGCAAAGGGGGTTGCACTTATGCCCGAAAAATTCTGCACAGTGCGTCACATTCTCCAGTACTGACACGTATGGTTTGCATGGCGGCAGTGATGATATTCCGTATTTACAGGCATCACTGCTGCCATGTAAAGAGATACTGGTGGTGGAGGATTCAAAGCGGTTGTCCAGGTTTACAAGTTATCCTCTCCACACCATAGGGCATAAGTATATGATTAGTGGGGTCCGATTCTGCGACCTTCCACTGATTCCAGGAACGGGTTCTGTTCCCCCTTTTTGATGGTATGGCAGGCCACACATATGCCCTGTTGCTCCATTTATTCTCTTTGGGACCACTGGAAATAGCCAGCGCTGTACTCTGTCATCTCCATAGAGCAGGGCTGGCCAACCTGGGGCTCTTCAGCAGTTGTAAAACTACAATTTCCACCATGCCCTGCTGTAGGCTGATAGCTGTAAGCAGTCTAGGCATGCTGGGAGTTGTAGTTTTGCAACAGCTGGAGAGCCACAGGTAGGCCAGCCATGCCATAGAGAATGGATGGAGAGGCAGGGCATAAGCTAAACCTGCCACTCAATCAAGATTGCAGATTCACAATACATGGGTGCCTTTCCGTGTGCATTCCGCATCACGGATGCAGACCCATTCACTTCAATGGGTCCGCAAATTCGGAGATGCGGAATGGTGCGGAACGGAATCACAGAACAAAACATTACGGAAGCACTACAGAGTGCTTCCGTGGGTTCTGTTCTGTACTTCCGTTCCGCAAAAGGATAGAACTTGCTCTATCTTTTTGAGGAACAGACAAATACAGACCCATTCAAGTTGAATGGGTCTGAATTCATCCCAGCGGCCGTACGGAGGTTTCCCGTGCATTGGGGACTTACAGCCGTGTGAATGAGCCATTAGCCTGCTAACTCAGAAAAGCTTGAGTTTTTGCACTCAGATTCTACCAAACACTAAGGCCCCTTTCACATGGGCGAGTATTCCGCGCGGGTGCAATGCGTGAGTTGAACGCATTGCACCCGCACTGAATCAGGACCTATTCATTTCTATTGGGCTGTTCACATGAGCGGTGATTTTCACGCATCACTTGGGCATTGAGTGAAAATCGCAGCAAGCTCTATTTTGTGCGTTTTTTACGCAACGCAGGCCCCATAGAAGTGAATGGGGCAGCGTGAAAATCGGATGTCAAGTGCAGATGAGGTGCGATTTTCACACACGGTTGCTAGGTGACGATCGTGATAGGGACCCGATCTTTATTATTTTCCCTTATAACATGGTTATAATGGAAAATAATAGCTTTCTACATACAGAATGCATAGTACAATAGCACTGGAGGGGTTAAAAATAATAATAATTATTTAACTCACCCTAATCCACTTGCTCGCGCAGCCCGGCTTCTCTTCTTTGCTGTGTACAGGAAAAGGACCTGTGGCGACGTCACTCCGGTCATCACATGATCCATCACCATGGTAAAAGATCATGTGATGGACCATGTGATGACCGGAGTGACGTCACCACAGGTCCTTTTCCTGTACACAGTAAAGAAGAGAAGCCGGGCAGCGCGAGCAAGTGGATTAAGGTGAGTTAAATTATTTTTATTTTTTTTAACCCCTCTAGCGCTATTGTACTATGCATTCTGTATTCAGAATGCTATTATTTTTCCTTATAACCATATTATAAGGGAAAATAATACAATCTACAGAACACCGATCGCAAGCCTGAACTTCTGTGAAGAAGTTCGGGTTTGGGTACGAAACATGCCAATTTTTCTCACGTGTGTGCAAAACGCATTACAATGTTTTGCACTCGCGCGGAAAAATCGTGCATGTTCCCGCAACGCACCCGCACCTTTTCCCGAAACGCCCGTGTGAAAGAGGCCTAAATGTTCTGGTGTAAAAAAAAACTTTGCCGCTTATCACAAATAATACACACACAAATATAGAATTGCATTCAAATGCCCAAAAATGCTTCAAGTGCTAATCTAAACAATGAAGAAAATGAATACATCTACACAATATACTCTGGGGCAGATATTCAAATCCTGTAGACAGCATAAACTCAGGCAGTCTAAGGCCTATTGCACACGACCGTTTTTTTTTCCCGTTTACTGGCCGTTTTTTGCGTTCCGTATACGGTCCGTATACGGAACCATTCATTTCAATGGTTCCGCAAAAAAAACGGAATGTACTCCGTATGCATTCCGTTTCCGTATTTCCGTTTTTCCGTTCCGTTTTAACATAGAACATGTCCTATTATTGCCCGCAAATCACAGTCCGTGGCTCCATTCAAGTCAATGGATCCGCAAAAAAAACGGAACACATACGGAAATGCATCCGTATGTCTTCCGTTTCCGTTCCGTTTTTTCCTGAACCATCTATTGAAAATGTTATGCCCAGCCCAATTTTATCTATGTAATTACTGTATACTGTATATGCCATACGGAAAAACGGAACGGAAAAACGGAACAGAAACGGAAACACAACGGAAACAAAAAATGGAACAACGGATCCATGAAAAACGGACCGCAAAACACTGAAAAAGCCATACGGTCGTGTGCAATAGGCCTAAAGATGTGCCAAATTTATCGCACTTGCTCAGGCCTGATGATACAGTTGGTGCAGGGCTAGACACTTTTGTCTTATTTCATACCACCTATTGGTTGGCTTACTTTGTGACAGAATATTGTGCCAAAATGTTGGCCTCAAATGGCACATTTTAGGCATGAGTAGACTGAGTAGAGACAAAAAATAACTGTCCTAACAAGAATAAACGAGAATAATCCAGCATCTGTCAGTTCCCATTAATGTATGATTAAAGTAACTGGACTAAAAAATGTCTATCTATTATCTAATTAGCTATGTATTATCTATTTATTTATCTATCTATGTATTATCTGATTATTGTCTATCAATCTTCTCAATCTATTTATCTGTCTATCTATATATCTACCTATCAACATACTCCATCTATGCATCTAGCTGTCTGTCAATTTTCTATCTGCCTATTATCTGTCGATCTACTCCATCTATGTATTCAGCTGTCTGTCTATCTGCCTATCTATCGATCCAATATATATATATATATATATATATATATTCTAGCTGTCTTCTGTCTATCTATCACGCTGGGTCAATGTAAATAGTAGATTATGTCATATCAGCGAAATAATTAAACAAAAGAAAAAAAAAAAATCTACCCTGGAAATGGCTATAAGGTTCCAGACAAGGCCCAGCAAAGTCTTGGAGTATCTAACAAATGTTAGGTAAATGTTAGGACCAGTACTTAATTGGTAAAGCTGTCTATAATAACTTCCCAGTAATTACTGTTTAGCTCACATGATATTATTGTATTTATCTCTGATGCTGCAGTTATCTTATCATTGTTAGTTTTCATCATGGTGCAGAAATACTTGATTTATTAAAAGATTAAAAACACCTTAGGGTGCGTTCACACTTCAGTTATTTGGTCAGTTATTTCCATCAATTATTGTAAGGCAAAACCAGTAGTGAAGCCTACTCAGAGATAAGATATAATGGCTCATGCACACGACTGTATGTATTTTGCGGTCTTTAAAAACTGATCCGTAAAAAAAAAAAATGAAACGGACACGGAAAGAAAATACGTTTGTGTGCATGAGCCCTAATGGAAAGATTTTCTCCTGTTCTGTGTTTTTTACCCGCACCTGAT
Source organism: Bufo gargarizans (assembly GCF_014858855.1). Classification (NCBI taxonomy): domain Eukaryota; kingdom Metazoa; phylum Chordata; class Amphibia; order Anura; family Bufonidae; genus Bufo; species Bufo gargarizans. The sequence goes on from NC_058082.1 coordinate 288,430,582, forward strand.
TTGGCCTCCGAATAACTGAATTGCGAACTCAGCCTTAGGGCTCATGCACACGACAGTATTTTGCGTTCAGTATACTGGACGTTTTTTGAGCTCAGTATACGGAACATATACTGAACCATTCATTTCAATGGTTCAGCAAAAAATACTGAAGTGTCTCAGTGTGCATTCCGTTTCAGTATTTCAGTATTTCCGTGCCGTGAAAAGATAGAACATGTCCTATTCTTGTCCGCAAATCACGGTGCTTGGCTCCATTCAAATTAATGGGTCCGCAAAAAAAACGGAACACATACGGAAATGCATCCGTATGTCTTCCGTATCCGTTCCGTTTTTGCTGAACCATCTATTGAAAATGTTATGCCCAGCCCAATTTTGACTATGTAATTACTGTATACTGTATATGGCATACGGAAAAACGGAACGGAAAAACGGAAAGGAAACGGAAGCACAACGGAAACAAAAAACGGAACAACGGATCCGTAAAAAACGGACCGCAAAACACTGAAAAAGCAATACTGTCGTGTGCATGAGGCCTTACTAATAAATTAGGGCTCGTTCACACAAACGTTTTTTGCGTTCCGTATACGGGCCATTTTTTGCGTTCCGTATACGGTCCGTATACGGAACCATTTGTTTCAATTGTTCCACAAAAAAAACGGAATGTACTTCGTATGCATTACGTTTCCGTATTTCCGTTCCGTTCAAAGATAGAACATGTCCTATTATTGCCCGCAAATCACGTTCTGTAGCTCCATTCAAGTCAATGGGTCCGCAAAAAAAAAACTAAACACATACAGAATGTACTCTGTATGTCTTCTGTATCCATTCCGTTTTTGCAGAACCATCTATTGAAAATGTTATGCCCAGCCCAATTTTTTATATGTAATTACTATATACTGCATATGCTATAGGGAAATACAGAACCGAACCGGAAACACCACTGAAAAAAATGGAAAATTGGACCTTTTAAAAACGGCCAGCAAAACACTGAAAAGCCATGCGGTCGTGTGAACGAGCCCTTATAGGCATTTTTTTCAAGCTTGTAGAAAACACCATCAATTTAATGTTTTTGTTTGTTTGTTTTTTTACACTTTTTTTGTTCCCTTTTTTCATACAAACATTTTTGGCATGCATTTGTTTCCCTCTTTTTTTTTCCCTATAAAGCAGCCAACAAATGCCTGAAAAACAATCATCCTTAGAGCATGCTGTGTTTTTTAAAAATTGCATGGACCAAAAATGCATGAAAATTGAGGAAAATACTGCAAAAAAAAAATAAAACATTGTTTTTACTTTAGTTTTATATTTCCCTATTGAATTTCAGTTAACATCTGGCAACAGTTTCTTTTTTTGTTCTTTTATAAAAGAATAGAAATACTATAAGAAAAAAACACCAGGAAGGATACAGCAAAAAAAGTGAAACATTTTTTTTCTAAAAACACTGTGCGAAACTAACCGTATCGTCTTCTTCAGGTAAAAGCAGGTGTCCCCCAAATATTCAAATTCTTCATGTTTTTTTCTGTGCTGAAAAATATATGTGAACAAGCAAAAGCCCAATAAAAACTGATTGGATTGTTACTCTATTGCGATCATATCAATTTACATGTAATTGCAAAAATTACCAAATCAGCAATTTCCTACCCAGATCTGAGCTTTTAATGGCTGTGGAAAATTCCGTTTATAAGAAGTAAAATAAAGCAATATAGCTGAGAAGACATTATGTGACCGTATTCTTATATACTGAAAAAGCTATGTTCACGTCTGGATCGGAGGTTCCAATAGGGGCCAACGGCGCAGATTCTGTCAAAAATGCTGGACAAAATAGGAAAGCGTTTTGTCGCATAAAATGATAGCCACCATAAAGTAAACCCAGATAACCCCATTACGGGTGATGCTGGTGTCTATCCTATGATGGATTTGGCACTGCTGTTATTTTCATGTTTCTGTTTCGGCACAGAAAATAGCGCAAAAGTGAACGTAGCCTTATTAGTACTTGCTTTATTTCCTTTTTTTATTATTATTATTTTTGCAGCATGTTTTGGTGAAAATAACATCATGATGAATCCTATTGACATCTTTAGGGCACTCTGCTGCCTCTGTCTGCAGTATGTAATATCACCAGTGTGGACATGTCAGATACTGCTGATTCCTACAGTACAGACTGGACACAATTCCAGTACCTGTCCTTCCATTATGTCTGGGGGTGGAGGTGTAAAATCTGGAAAGCATTAAGTTCAGGGAGATCCAATTGACCTTGTATCCAGACAGTGTCTAGAGAAGGAGACATGATAAAGCAGGAGGGGGTAACATCAGAGTCTGATGTAGTGCCTGTTCTCTGCGCGCTCAGGAAGGACATGTAGTCACCAGGCAGGCTGTAAGCGACATAGCACATAGGAAGCTGCAGGAGACTAGGAGGACACCTGTGTCCTGACGGATCTGACTATGATGCAGGACTCTGACCCTGACAGACACACCACCGGAAGCCCCGCCCACAATGTCAACACAACAAAGGTAACCTCACAGATTGGACGCCGGAGTCAGGAGTCAGCGGCTGATAGGTGAGTGGCTGCGCATGCGCACTGACACCCGAGAGGCAGAGCAGCGAGATCTGCAAGCGGAGCAGGCTGGTGTAAGTGTGTAATGGAATAAATACAGGTTGTGGGGCCGATGTACTAACAGAAAGAGACCTCAGAACCGGCCACGTCTAATTGTATCGGATATGTACGAAAAGAAATATCACCAAGGAGCATGTTATGTAGACTTTCTCACTCTATGCCCAGTCATTTACTACTGCGATTTTTAATTACATTTTTACTTATCTAACCCTCAGTTTATCAATGGGTTATATTAAAATCTAAACAGAACGATGTAGATAGATATGATATAGATAGAAAGTCAGATCGATTATAGATAGAATAGATAGATATGAGATAAATGTAGAGATAGACGATAGATATATAATAAATAGACAGACAGATAGATGACTGTCATTTACAGATCTCACCCATTTCTATAAAGGGCTAGAACTTGTGAGACCCTCACCCCCCTGCACCATGTATGTATGTATATCTGTAGGAATTTAGTGGAACAACCACTTCACAATGTCCAGGAGATGATTCCTATATGTCACCCTCAGTGTGCACAGAACAGAACCTGGGTAGTATAAGCCTCTGCTGTTCTCTGTGTATTCGATTATTATATACTAAAGTCGTTTCCTATTGTGCCTGTTCTGCTCCTCAGTGCAGTAGCCACTTTGGGTGGGGGGCATGCGCCGCCGCTAGTAGTATTAGTAACTACACCTTTGGTAGGTTTCCTCTCTTCCCCCAGCTGCTCCCTGTTATCACTGCCCTGGGCCCACTAGCCCGGATCTGGCTAATAGAAGCCCGGGTGTGTCCTGTGCACCTGCAGGAAGCAGACACTGGCCAGGGGCTATGGACTTGTGCTGGGAAATTGTAGGTCAATCTGCTATCTCCCTTGTGATATCAGGAAGGAAATGCCTGATGAGGAGACACAATTGAGGACCCTCACCTCTGATCTTAGCAGGGAGACATGTCCACTAATACTGCGCCCATTGTGCCCAGCTCGGCACTGTACATTATCATAGCTGGGTTACAAGTCCTTTTCAGGCACCTAGGGGAAGTGTATTTGGGAAATATTTAATTTCCGATATTGATTGACAGTTTATCCATGAGAAATGATACTAACTTTTGTCTATCAATTTGGGAAGAAATAAGGCAGCAGTCTGTCCACATGAACTCTACATAGCTAAGCCTTCTGGGCGTTGTAGTACCACCTCTCATGAATGTTTTTTTTTTCTTTAATCAAAAAGGACGGAAATGGAAAGTGATTTAAAGTAAACGTGGGGGTGACCTCTTGGGGAACCTTTCACCTGTATCGGTTTTACCTAATTGTTTTTTTCTAGCTAAATCTGATTGGCAGTCTCCCCATCTGGAACTGCTTTCCGGACGGCTAGGACACAAAGGGTTAAATTCATCGGCACGATGCTCTTCCTGATTATAAAGAAAGTTGGTGATTGCTATTAGAAGTCTTTGTACTTGTAGCCCCCACTGAGGACCTGACTGGCAGTAGATGGAGTCAGCTGGGCAGGAGGCGCAGTGGGTAAGAGGCAGCGTTGGTGCCCTCTGATTGCACTGGTCACTTCTCCCACAATGGTGGCAGAGACATCTCATCAAGTACAGATAGATAGTTAGAAATCCCAGTGTTTGTACAGTGTGATCCTCAGGCGCCCTAGAACCCATCCTCACCACCTTGTACAAACAGTAGTGATAGTTACACCTGACCTCAGTGCTCCATCTGCAAGACTTAACAGGACTGGCTCTCCATCCACACTCTAATCCCCGCTAAGAGACAGTGACAACCTTATTTTTTTTTTTAATTAAATATTAGCTTTGCTTAATCCCTTTTATGTAAAGGCTGGAGATGCCGTAAATACAGAGCTTGATTTAATGCACTTAGAATCTCCCACAGGATTGTAAATACAAGTCCAACAACCCTCCACCAGCTCAGCTCGGCTAGTCCATGTGTCTGTGTGTTTGTGTGTGGCCCTAATAAATATTGTTTTCCCACACAGATCCATGGACTGTTAGAAAATACACAACTCACACACTGGCGGCCAGCAGCACATGGGAAACAGCAGTGTGGTGGTCAAAGCTCCTGCAAATGGTATGGGGGCAGAATTCCTCAATGATAATGCTGTGGGCACACGGCAAGCCAAAATCAGGAGTGGATCAGAAAACAGAGTATAAGGGACAGATGGGACTTTTTCTCTTTTTTTAATTCACTCCTGGTTTTGGCTTCCAAAACCGCATCAGGAAACCTTCACCCTATGGTAAAAATAATTTCAAGGAACATGCATGGTGCAATAGTTTTAATGCAAAGACTCATGAAACGCAGAATATTTCAAGGTTGCTACTTATTATTATTATTATCATGTGGTGATAATATTAGTAATATTATATTCCTATATAAACTGACGTGTCTAATTCAATACCCTGCAATGCCAATTATTGCAGACATCTGAACTTTTTAACCATTTAGTTTCTAAACTACTACTAATAATAATTATAATAATTTATTGTTGTGTTTTTTAGGATTTCGATATTATTATTTTTTATGCATAAAAAAACAACTGCTGGTGTCAAACATGTAACATTGTTGCAGGCCTTTTGTGCACATCTGTAATCATGGGATAGAAAGAAACTATGATTTGTGCAGGAAAACAGTTGGTAAACTTGGTGTCCTACCGCCAGTGCAGTGAAGCTACAATGCCCCTTTTCCAAATTGGATAGCATAGTGTGGGGCGGGTGAGAATGTAGAACTTTGCTGCTCCCCTGAGTTATTAGAGATGGTAATAAATAAGGTAATCGGGATGGCAGGAGTTGTGCCCGGGGGAGACGACTCTATCAGCACACATAGCTAAACGCACAGACAAGGGGTTAATTTAGTCCCAACTCAGTGAAGACTTTGTAATTGAAAATCAATCAACCTGCTGGACTGTTGAGAACATGGTCAGAGCTCAGTGATCAAAGAAGAGAAGGGAGAGTTGGGAAAGAGTGGAGGTCATGTGTACTCAGGGAGTGTGGAAAAGAAGTATTTCAATATATACTGCTGGCTGCCAGAAGGCAGGAGGGCACTACATACCCCTCCATCAGCACACAGCGCTCATCCTCCAGTATCACCAGGGAGCTCCCCTTCTCATCCGTGCCACACATTAACCCTTGGCCGGCCACTCCACATTAGCTGCATGGGGATTTTAGTTTTCCGGTGGAACCAGCTGAACAAGATGGTACCCGGGCGGGCGCCTATCTCTCTCCCATCTGGAGCTGTGGTGACGCCACTAGAGATAAGGCACTGGCTTTATTGATGGGCGCCCATTGTTTCCTTGTCTGATGACCTGCCAATATCCTGTCATTTACAGGGCATAGTCAACTGCTAGTTCCCCTCACTGATTTCTAACGGCAATACATCCCCTTATCAACTGCATGTGCAAATGCGCTAGACTGGCGATTTCTTCTATACATTCCATTGAGTACTGCCATTTTTTAGATTAACCCTCTCAGCCCTGCAGCCAAGTCAAACACCTCAGGTAAACCGCACAGAGAGCTGTGACAATTCCCATAGATAACTAGTGCAAGCATGCTGGGACATCAAGTGCTCTGGGGATTCTGTATCTAATATCTGTCTACCTAACTCACTCATATGCCCTAAGTATAGTTTTGTATTTATACATGCTATAATATAAATCACACGCTTTTTATCATCATGGAAGAACTTTGGAAAATCTATTAATGTGTTGAAACTTTGAATAATGTCCCGTGTATGTTCTGTAGAGCAGAGAAGGTCTGTTGGTAAATGTGAAGATGGGAAGAACATTGGACTGATTGTACAGCAATAATAATCAATATATTTATCTATAATATATCTATCGATCTAATATATTATCTATCTATGTAATATCTATCTATCATCTATCTCTATCTCATATGTACTTTCTATCTATTCTAATCTATCTCTATTTCATATATTTTCTATCTATCTATCCATCTATCTATCTAATATATTATCTATCATCTACTACAGGGGTGCACAACCTTTTCTGGTTGGGGGCCATGTTGTGAACCTGAACCAATTCCAAGGGCCGAAAATAAAACTTAAAGGGGTATTACCAACTGAAATACTATTTTTATGGCATATTGAACATACAGTATATATCATAAATGTCTAGTTACACTTCTAGTACTCCCATCTAACGGGAAAATACATGAAAGATACATGTGAGCAGCCACAAGACATAGAAATACATGTCTGTTACCAGATGATTGGGGGCCGCACAGAATGGTATCGAGGGCCGCATGTGGCCCCTGGGCCGCAGGTTGTGCATCCCTGATCTACTATCTATCTCATATATTTTCTATTTATCTATCTAATATCTATCTATCTATCTAACTAATATAGTATGTATTATCTACTATCTATGTATCTATCTATCTAAAATCTCTCTATCTATCTACCTCACTCACTCATGCTATAATATAAATCACACGCTTTTATCATGATTGAAGAACTTTGGAAAATCTATTAATGTATTGAAACTTTGAATAAACTGTGTCCCTGTGTACTGTTCTGTAGAACAGAGAAGGTCTGCTGGTAAATTTGTACATAGGGAAGAAGATTGGACTGATTTTACGGGAACAATAATACATCTATAATCAATCAATATATCTATCTATCATATATCTATTATCTCCCTGTCAATCTTCAGGTCTGTCAGTCTATCTAAACTATCTATCGCCTCTACTGCTATGGTTCCTATTATTTGTGAATAAGAAGGTCCATGCTGACCTGAAGAGATGGCTACTAAACAGATGCCTGTTGTATTTTCGCCTGCCAGCGCCCCCCTCTGACTGGATTGTCACAAACTGAACATTGTCTCTAATAATGTGTCTGCTGTTCATGAGATTTCAGCACAATCTTCCTGGGTAACACAGCAGATTTAGGCTGTATTCACACGTCCGCAATGTGTTTTGCGGATACACGGAGACACGGATCCGCAAAACACGGAAAGCGGCAATGTGCTTTCCGCATTTTGCGGACCGCACATTGCCGACATAATAGAATATGCCTGTTCTTGTCCGCAATTGCGGACAAGAATAGGACATGTTCTATTTTTTTGCGGAAACGGAAGCACGGATGCGGAAGTGCGGATCCGCAAATGTGGATGCGGACAGCACATTCCGTCCCCATAGAGAATGAATGGGTCCGCACCCTTTCCGCAAAATTGCGGAAAAGATGCGGACCCATTTTGCGGACGTGTGAATGGAGCCTAAAGCAAATCGCAAATAGAAATCACCCAGTGAATCACCTCCCAACATGAAATAAGTAGAATATGGTAAAGCAGTGCACTGGATACTGCAGAGCTCATGATAATAATAATTAATATTATTGTTGTTGTTATTATTATTAAAATAACATTAAATACACAGTGATAATCCCTTTATTTAATAATAAGTAATAAAGCAACAAAGAAATCAGTATCATGAATCCTACGATGCAATGCGAGAATATGGGAAAAACAAGCACTATTATTATTATTATTATTATTATTACTAGTAGTATTATTAGTAGAAGATGTAAAATAATAATAATAATACAGCTAATGCTCTGTATTAATTAAAAAAAACAACAACTCTGAATTGGACCAAACAGGTAGGCTGTAGTTATCTTGCATTGTCAATCAGCATGTAATGGTTCATCTATACATTTCAGGATGAGTGACTTGATGAACATTTGTCTCCGGCATATTTATATCATTTTTAGGATCATATTTAGACCCCCCCCCCCCCCCTCTTTTTTTGTGTCCTAATATTGTCGCCTTATGATATTACGTTCTTCTAAATCAATAAATCAACCTGAAAAGGTTGTAGTAAAATGTTGTACTGTCATGGCTTTATAGCTATACCGTTTGAATGAGCCTTATTTCTACAAAGCTATCACATTATGAGATAAAGTACTAGATCCATGCCTTTTCTCCCCATTAGGACTATTGGAGCTACTACTAAACATTGTTAAAATAAAATGTTCTATTTGAATATTATGTGTACATTCTGAAATCTATCTAGCTCATATCTATCTATATATTGTCAACTAGGCAAAATAATAATTAGAAAGCATGGCGTTGTGTCTACGGAAAGATGAAATGTGCAGGGTATGTTGGATTTAGGAAAGGCATGGGTCACAAAGGATGACACCTGTTGCCCCATCTTTGTAAGGCCAGAGCACAAAGGGCTTCTGTGTTCCTATACCAATCAGCAGCAACAATAAAACCTCTATAGGTAAGACAAAGTAGATAGGCCCATTGACTTCCACCTGTTGCTACCATGTAGCCGCCCTGGGGCAAGGTAGCTGTAGCCATAAGTGCTTTACTGCTTTCTAGTCCTCCAGGCTCCACGGGGAGAAGGAGAGAAAAAGCCTGTCTGAGTCTGGGAAGATAAAGCCCTGTAGTCTGCTGCTACCTGTTATCATCTGCTAGATGCTCTATCTACATACAACACCAGCACCGATAAGGTCTGATAACTGGAAGCAGCAGATTTGATTAACCCTTGAAGCGGAGCGTGGGCCTGCAGACAGAGGTTAAGAGTTGGGGGCACTGTAAAGTGTACACCAGATAATAGTAATAGTATTGATATCTTAATATTTAGTAAAAATGAATAATATCTCACAAGATAAATTAGGACACACAGGCTTATCCCCGCTAAACTGTTAACTCAGTGTGAACACATGCAGCTCATATGTTTTGATTTTACAAACATGGATGCAATCTGATGAAATCCAGCTTGGTCCTGCAGTCTTTACTTAATTCACCCAGATCTTACATTATTAAGACGCCAATAAGGATTGAGTCATCGAAAATCCCGAATTACATGCCCAAACCAAGACATGGGAATAGCAACATGATCCTCAGCAGCAGAACTCCCTTTCCAGAGTAGGAACCCTCATTTCTCCTAACCTGTTTATCTTCCTTTAAATGTTTGTACTTGCTAATGGGGACTTTATTGGGAAGTTTGATACCAGGGGATTATGTAAATACAGTTAGTAGTTGTGCCAGTGAGCTTTCCATTCATTTCCTATATGGTTTAGGGAGCTAGGTCCCAAGCTTGGAAAGAGGGAGGAGAGTGCAAGGGAGGCTTGCTTGGCTCCTTGTGAGAATTGTTATTTTTCATCAATCACTTGCAATTTGTCTAAGTGGACAGGACAGGACACCAGCAGCCCTGCTGACTGAGGTCACGGTGACAACACAGCAATGGAGAAGAGCAAATTGCGTTTGCTCACAAACTCACAGATCCAAATGACTGGCTGTACAGGCAAGGCTCCATGTGACATGGGGGGATATGAGGGACTCTGACAGCTCTTAAACGGCCTGGCGCCAAGGTCTAAGTCTACAGGCTAAAAATAGTGCACCGAGGATGAGGGGAGATGGGCCAAGATGAAAGCCAAGTGGGGGGGAAAGGAACATCGGATGGACAATTCCTTTAAATTGTGCTCTTAATATTAGTTTATATTGGTTGGATAAAGCCCACAAACCCTAGTGCAGTCAGGATGTAGTTAAAATGTACATACATACACACTGGACAACCCTGAATCTTGAGATATTTTCTAGAGAGATAGTTTCTTGGTTATCATTTTTTTTAAAATAAACAAACATTTCTATATATTTTTTTTTTTAATTCTGTCTGTGAGTGTGTCTTATGGTCTGAACTGTACTTTACACAATCACAAACTGCTATGCCATCATGGCTAAAAGTGCAGCAATTAAACAGTATGGAAGCAGTGACCACTGCTACCCAAGAAAGCGCAGCAGTCCAGTACTTTAATATCATGGGGAACTAGGGATACATGTAAAACAAAATCAGTCTGTCCCTATACCTACCCAAAAAAGAAAATGATATGTGTTTTAGTAATTTAATAATAATAATAACAATTCTTATTACTGTTTTAGTATTTGTCAAAAGCATATTTCAAGGCTTAAAGGAACATTTTTTTAGCATTTAGATAATAAATATACATTATGTGTATTGTATTACAACGTGCACTAATATATACTTATTACTATATATATATATATATATATATATATATATATATATATATATATTATTATATTGGTCTTGGTTCCCAGGTACTGAGTTATGATAGCTTTGTTTTATAACTAGTTAATTACAATATTGGTTCCCTGACTGAAGATAACTTGCTGTATGGTTATATACATTTATATAATGTATTCTGGGGATCCACTGCCCTGGGCTATAGCATTTTTTATGTATTATGGTAGATTATAATCTCCTTACTCTGCAGCATATAGTATATGTATACTACATATGATAATGGTGTGTGTCTGTGAGCTCCAGGACGCTGGTGGTGGTGACCCCTGTAGTAGGTTGACTTCCAGACTGTTGATAAGACCAGCATCAGGCAGACACTGCCATGTTGTAAAGGACCCTGATGACACTTGTATAGGTTTGGTGGTGGCGCCACAGTCCCTAAGCAGTAGAGAGGAGCAGGGCCAAGCCCAGGGAGAGACTTGGGATGACACCTTGTCTATCAGAGCTGATGCCTATCTCTCCAGTGACACTCTTCCCATATGCTCTCTTATCTCTAGTATACGTGACAGCAGGAACACATTTACATGATGAAATCATTCATTTACAGGAGAAGATGACAACATATTAAGTAGTGCTCAATCAGGACAATCCTGTGTTGTCATGTAACTAGATTAACCCATCCCTGCGCGCAGACCAGACAGATGGGCGCTATCACCCAGACTGTGCATAGTGACCATGTATCTATTATCACATGTTCCCCACCACAAGATGTGCAGTGCCCCCGGAGATGCCCCAGTGCTTCTATGTACTTCTGTCCACCCTTCCCCCACATGTACCACAAGATCACAATCCGGATCAATACTGCATTGCTTAGAATGGATGCCCTGGATACTCTGATCAGGAGCACATCACACAGGGCAGGCAGAGAAGCAGGCTTCCCCCTCTGATCTGGCAGACTGTGCAGCGTTTGGAGGGCGCTGTTTGAAGATTTTTTGGGTAAATATGAAGTGACAAGAGACGGTTCTCATTGTAAGACGTCAGCAGACTGGCGCCAAGCGGCTCTTTAACAAACTGAGCCCCAGTTAATCAGAACAGATCTAGAAATGAACATCTTAAAGAGACACATCACCATTGCCTATTAGACCTGATGACTGTAAGAAATTGCAAAAAGTAGTCTGGTAGCAAGAACAAAATAAAACTATAAAAATTACATGTAGCTTTGAAAAAAAAAAATATCTATATATCTATATCTATTACACACATATTCTATATAGTGGTGGTCCTTGGACAGAAGGACAGATTGCTGCGTCCTACACAATGCCTCCATTGTAATGATTTCCTCACAAGTGTGTCACTGCCTCTTCCAGACAACAGCTCTGTGCTGTGAACTTGTACCAACTCTTCCAGGACTCGGGGAAGGACCAGATCACACAGGCTAGCTGTATGCTGTGTCCTTTTCACCCTCATCTGGAACAGAGACACTATCCAGACGTGTGTGCCCTGACTGGCCGGTCACTCACTGCTTGCAATACTGCATGTCTACATGTATATGTATGTGTAATAATAATAATAATAATAATTTAATAACAACAATAATGTTATTTTTATATATATATACCTATCGGAGATGTCATGTCACTCACCCAAATTTCGTGTTATTAATCTTGAAATCCATATACTAGAGGCTGCTTCCCATGTGAAGAAAGCTTCTTTCCTTTTTGAACTGTGTAAATGACCTCGGGGCTTGCATTTAAAGCGGCGATGCCCTAGAGCGCACACACAGTCCTCTTGTAGTCTGTCCCCCCTTATACACAGCGGGAGTGCTGCACCCACACACAAGCTGGAACAGTCCTGGTACCAGCCAGTCCCTCCACTGTGTGCCAGTCAGCGGACTTCTCCTACAGCAAGCCTTGTAGTTTAGTGATCGGTGGGCCCCACCTCTAGCCAGTCTCCATGCATCCTGCTTCTACAGTATAGTCCTCTACTCTGCTGCATGGACGGGGAGAGACTACTGTCCTGCTCTGCTGCTGCTGCTGCCCTCAGCTTATGTCCAGCAACGTTATCTATCCACAGCTATCTATCTGTCTATCTAATATCTATCTATCAAATATCAATCTATCTAACATCTCTATCTATCTCATATCTATCAATCTATCTCATATCTATCTATCTACACGTTGTTTTAAGTAAACTTGTGTGACTATCTGAATAACTGTACATGTGTGTGAACACACACATACAAATCTCCGAGTGTGAATGCTTTAAACACAGTGACTTCTGTGGTGTGGTTCCCACTTGGGGCGCTTTGCAGCCACCCCCTTCCTAGGAGCTGACCCTACCGGCCGGCACCATGTCTGAGCCGGGTTGTGAGGGCTGCCGGGCTCCTGCAGGCAGGGGGTGGGCAGCCACGGTTCTTTTCCTGCTGTCATTGGTTAATATTTTATCCTGTTGACATGTTTTCTTACTGCTGATGCTTCCGACACCTTCCTCTTCAGTGCCCCCCCTCCCTCTCTCCTCCAGATTTTGGCCTGAGCTGTGAAAACCCCGCCTATGGAGATCCACAATTGGTGGAGAAAGCGTAAAATCAGCAATCAAGGGGGCTTGGCTCATTAGTGAGGGGATCAGAGCAGGAAGGACATGTGAGATAGTCACAGTTTTCCACAGATCACGACAAGATCTCACAGGATCGTGCTGCACTATGACTGGCCCTCGTCACACTTCTGCCCCACAACTTTCCTACACGTCCCACTAAGACAGACACCAGAGGGAGAGGACATCACTAGTTCTACAGCGCTGCTCCTGGGGACAAGCGCTTCGGGTTCCACCACTAGTGATCATCAGTACTGGGAGTGACCAGGACTATTTCCCTGTACTGAGAGCCGGCTGCTGGAAGCCTCCTAGACTGAAGCTTATTGTTTTCTCCTGGATACTTGAATGCACCGATGAGAGATCCAACCTTCCCGGGGACTGCCATGGCTTACCACCCTTTCCACGCTCCTAGACCAGCCGATTTCCCTATGTCAGCTTTCCTTGCGGCCACACAGCCTTCCTTCTTCCCGACTCTGGCTCTGCCCCCGGCCACCCTAGGAAAGCCCCTCACTGACCCCAGCCTGGCTGGAGCCGCTGAAGCTGGGCTGCACGTCTCGGCCCTGGGACACCACCACCAAGCGGCTCATCTGCGCTCACTTAAGAGCCTGGAACCAGAGGAGGAGGTGGAGGACGACCCCAAAGTCAACCTGGAAGCCAAGGAGCTGTGGGACCAGTTCCATAAACTGGGCACTGAAATGGTCATCACCAAGTCTGGAAGGTCAGATCACCATAACCAATTTGTCTGCTATACTGCTGGTGTCCTTAGAAATGTCTATGGCATCAGAGGGAGAATTCTCTTCCTCGCAGTTTATTAGATATCTCTCACACTCTTATCTGATCATCTGTTGTATACCAGCCCCATGTTTGCATCACTATTTTTTGGGGGAGAAATGGAAGTGAAGTTTGCAGAATGCATGGTATGAAAGGCCTCAGCCAAAAATAATGATTCACGTATTCTGTACTATTACCGAAAGGGACACACAGTCCGTCCATCTGCTTGGCATTGATTTTATGCTGTATATTAGGTATGCCAAAAACTTGTACTATTCAGTCTTGGTTCAGAGTGTGTGTGTGTGTGTATATATATATATATATATATATATATATATTAGACAGAAATATATTATGGGCTGAAACTGTATATAATAAATAGCTGAAAGCGTGATTGTATCTCATCGCTGTGCTGTGTTCGAGGTTTCAGGCCTAAAATGTGAGTACAAGAAGTAAAGAGGATGATATGGCTGTAAATAGACACTTCAGATTATATATATATATATATATATATATATATATATATATATATATATAATGCGATAGGACTACTTCTAAATCTGAAAGCTCTTGTTGCTTGTTTCAGGAGGATGTTCCCCCCATTTAAAGTGCGGGTCAGTGGTCTGGACAAGAAGGCCAAGTACATTCTGTTAATGGATATAGTGGCGGCGGATGACTGTCGCTATAAGTTCCATAACTCTCGTTGGATGGTGGCTGGAAAGGCTGACCCTGAGATGCCCAAGCGCATGTACATCCACCCCGACAGCCCAGCCACCGGGGAGCAATGGATGGCCAAACCTGTTGCCTTTCACAAGCTCAAGCTCACAAACAATATCTCTGACAAGCATGGCTTTGTGAGTACAGATGTATGTCTATTTTATAATAATGCTACTGCGTATTTATTGTATTATTATAGGGTCAATTCTGCCAAACAGGTGGTAGTCTTCCAGTAACCATACAGTAGAGCTGGGCAGTGGGTGTCATATAGACTGAAACACCCAAATTTACTATACTGAGGGTGCCAGTACTACAGGGAGAATCCTATATCTATTAGTAGAATTGCATCTTTATCTTTTCTTTAGCTACTAGATTAAATATTGTGTCATTAGGGTAATAGATAGATAGATATATTTTGTAATTATATAGAAACAACAAACCATGGAACTATTGTTTTTCATACATATAGAAGTTGACATCTATTTTTCTCAGATGGATAGAAAGATGATTAATAGATTAGATACTGCGGGATCTTTAGTGTGACATTGGTCTGGTAATGTTAGGTATCTGTATTCAGAAGAATATGGACAATAACAATGTTGCAATAGAAGAAATAAGTTCCATGATATTGCAATGAATACAGTCAGTGTTGTCTGTGCCACTTATTTTCGATCCGCATTTTTTTAAACATTCCTAATTATTTAATATGGAAATGGATATTTATTAATGTCAGAGGGAATAGAAATTATTTTCATAAATTATAATGTAGTTGTGTTTCTGGATGAGATCTCTGTGTGTGTATATATTATTATTATTATTATTATTGTGGCTATTATATTAAACTACCAATTTATACATGTGATGTAATGAAAGCCTCCCAGGTCATTTTTCTATGGAGACAATTCACTAGAAAAAATTGCATTGAAATCTGTAAAATGTGTAGGATTAGATAAAGCTGCAGCATTGAGGTCAGGGACATGGATCTGTGAATAGGGTGCAGCACAATGGGTGAAGACTGTACAGTACTGGGTGGCAGGGGCAGATACACCAGGGTGGCAGGCCCTATGTACCCGAGTCACAGTAGTGTAGGAAGCAGCACTGCTACAGGTGCAACTATAGCAAGTACATAGACCCTTCACCAGCAAGTCCTGTGCTTTGAATATCAAATATACCACATGGTATCAACTAACCTTACTATCTACCAAGTTGCAGAAACACCAAAGCTTCTTCCACTGACCATGGGGCTATATCTGTGCCTATTCCTAGACATTTCTTGAATGTCAGTGGAGGGAGAGTACCTGTGCGCCTATAGGGCGCCTATATGAGAGTACCTGTGCGCCTATAGGAGAGTACCTGTGCGCCTATAGGGGAGTACCTGTGCGCATATAGGGGAGTACCTATGTGCCAGTGACTTGTTTTTATCTGATAATTAATAAGCATACCCTAATTTTAAGAGACAGACAATTGGACAAGCACACAGCATCACAACACCATATGTGTAGCTTTCTTATGGAAGTCACATACTACTGTGCAGCCACACCAAAGTATGTCTCTGGCATTTCTGTTGTGTCTTCATGTGCCACCTTCTCTTTGTGCCCCAGCTCAGTTGGTTATCTCCTTATTGTGAGAAGCCCCCCTGTCATATGTATTGTAAAAAGTGGACCCATTGCTTTCTGCGTCTTGACTACCTTGTATTCCC
Source organism: Bufo gargarizans (assembly GCF_014858855.1). Lineage (NCBI taxonomy): Eukaryota > Metazoa > Chordata > Amphibia > Anura > Bufonidae > Bufo > Bufo gargarizans. Next base: position 288,446,971 of record NC_058082.1, read on the forward strand.
TGCCTAGTGGCAGCATTAAATGTAAGAAAATACCAACCCCCTACTAATATTTTTCCAACCTAAAACCAAATATATTATCTTGCTCTGAGCCGATCCCTTTTGCACATTTGCAGGCTATCAGTTTCAGACACATCCATCACTTGTAAAGTCCTGTATACATTTCCCTAATGACACTGTTACTAGATTTTGCCTGAAATCCAAGCATCAGTGAATGGCATCAGTGTGGATTAGTAAACTTTAAACCCTTACCAAACTGGTCGTGCTTCAAGGTGAATACAGCCTAATTCCAGACATGTCATAACTGCTGCTGCTACATGTTCTAATGGAAGCCCAGGCATACCCTGTGTACAAGCACACAAGGCTTAACCCTCTGCTAGCCAAGACAATACTCCCTCCATGCTAAGATTAATATTTCTTTTCATGGGTCTTCCAATTGCAGTGCATTAAACTGGACGCTTACCAATCAATGCCCATCTGTGCCCTGAGTGTGCCAGCCAGCAGCCTGGATTTCTGCTCTGGAGATTTCAGCGCCTGGAGAGGAAATACGTTTTTTCCTCTATATTACAGTGGATAGAATATTAATCAGATCGATTCGTTTTATGACACTTTGAGCATATTTATCCACCCAGTCCTTTTAATCTTCACCAGAACAGGAGCCTTTATTAGTCCTCTTTATAAAATGTATCATATACTATAGCTTCTACATAGTAAAGCATTTGTGCTCAGGAATATTATTTATTTAACATTTTTAAATGATACTAGTTTTATCAAATATTGTATAATCACATCATATCTTGGGTTTATTTTATTGTGATCAATGTACTCATATATTATTTCTATATCTTTTTCCTCTTCAGACCATCCTAAACTCCATGCATAAATACCAGCCCAGGTTTCATATCGTGAGAGCTAATGATATTTTGAAGCTCCCCTATAGCACTTTCAGGACTTATGTGTTCCCAGAGACTGACTTCATAGCAGTGACCGCTTATCAGAATGATAAGGTAAGAGCTAGGAGGATATTTTATTAGTATTACACCTTTGAAGTGTACCAGAAAGTATCTAACTAATTGTAGCTGATTATATATGTGTATTTCAGTTTTTTTGTTTTGTTTTTGTATATGGAATAATATAATGTACATGATTTTGGACTGGGTGGTATTTGGCTAGCATGATTTTATGAATGGTGAATTCATCCATTTCATATTATTTTATGGTATGTTGGAAGAGGATTATGGGCCTAATGAATAGGTTGTGGTCGTGTTTTATGTGGCTTTCACGCTTTGTGTGTTGCTTTGCTGTAATTTCAGACCTCATAATCCTTGTCCTCTTTTTAGTTGCAGCAAGTGTTTGTGTAATTAGCTTTACTTGTTTAGTTTGGCTCTAGTTTATGTTCCTATGGCTAATATGTGATCAGTGCATAGGGATA